>NC_045428.1:517895696-518206529 GCF_902635505.1 Sarcophilus harrisii
ATAGTGCAGTATGAAGAACTTATTGTTGAGCAGATGGATGAGACATTCAGGGAGCTCTATCAGACACTGAAGGAGTTGGAGGCTACACTGGAATGTGAAATAATGGAAGAAAGGAAGAAGTGGGAAGATATGATAACCAGACAAAGCAGACTTCTAGCAGATGTAATCCAAAAGTGGGAAGAAAATCTCCAGAAGCCAAATATCGAACTACTCCAGGTGAGATTAGGGCTAACTGTATGTGGTGACAGGCAGTTGATGAAATCTTCTTCCATTCCTCTTTCCCAGGGTTTCTATTGAGGTCTCCTCTTGTCTACTGCTGTCTATGTTTTCTACAAAAAAGAACAGAGGTCATTTCATTTCAGTTTGGCCTCACACCAGCAGAGGAGGGATCTGTATGCTTGTATGTTCCAGAGCCCATGCTCGGGAATCCTGTGTCTCCAGTTTGGTTCTCTCCCACAGGCGGGCAGCAGCAGCTAGAATGAGAGACACTGAAAGTATTCATGTTTTGTATGCTACTCTGATTTTTTTCTCATTGTATTAGAATGTATGTCATTGAGCCACATCATATAATGGGATAAATGTATGGTCATCTGGAGACCTCTTGCTTGGCCATCTTTGAACTAGCACAACCCAGGGACTACCCAAGCACCACCTAGTACAGGAAGAAAGTTTTTGTCCCAAACCCTACTTTTTCTAGTGGACAGTCAGTGAAATAAGGAAAATAAGAGACAGAGGCAATGAAGAACCTGCTGGAGCAGGGAGGGATGGAATTCTGTGGGCTTGTAGAGCATAGTCATGGCTAAGAATTTAATAGTGATTCATGAACTACACTGATCCTGTTCTATTTTCTCCCTCAGGATTATGCCCATGGAATTTTCCATAGTGATTATCTAAGGTATGTTTCTGTCTAGGAAGTAGATAATCACAGAGCTCATACCATGGAAGTACATTTCATGATGACTAAAGTCAATAACCAATTTCTCATTCTTATAGGATTTATGACCAACAGATTACGGAACCTTACATTTTAAGTTTTGATTTTTATTATTATACTGTGGCAACTCAATTTTTGCAATATTTCCAAAGTAAGTATCAGTCCTTTGACCATGAATCTTTATAGTTTTCTTCATAGAAGTTCTAGAAGAGTAGCAACTTATTTGTTGGGAATGTGATCTGGAATATCTTTGCATAATGGCTTTTACACCTTTGTGTCTTTACATAAAGAATGATTCTTAATCTAGATAGGTCAATTTACATGTAATATTCCAGAAAATAGAACACTATATCTGGCCCAGAAGAGTGAAACCAATAATACTCCCATGCTATAAGGAACAAATGAAGGGAAGAAAAGAAATGAAATAAATTCACTGACATTCAGTGAGCAATCTGCCTGATGGTGCTGCCTGCCTGTCTACATTAGATTAACTAGGTTTCTAACCAGGCACTCATGAGCTTCCCTGGGCTGACGTTTTGCCCTGGTTTAATAAGCAGGGTCTATAAGAACAAAAGGGTCCTGTTTGTGGAGAGGTGAGGAATTGGGGCATCTGAGCATGACTCTTGGCATTGTTGGTTTAAAGGAACTTTTTCTTCACTCATGAAAGATGAAAAACATCTGAATAGGATACCTAAAGAAGGGATTTCCTAGCTGCATGTGAAGGAGATTTTAGGAAAAAATCAATCATCTTTTGTTTTTCATTATGGAAAATAAAGGACACCTGAGAATATAACAGTCCCTGTAGAAGCTGGAGTCACAGTGCAAATTATAATGCAATTTCCAGGGTTTTCTAGAAACTTCTAAAAAAATGATATCTAACCTAAGAAAATTTTCATTTGGAGTCTGATCCCTTCATCTCTGCTCAGGGAAGGGAGGGGCTTTTGAAAAGATGTACCAAATGACTTCTACAAATCCCCTCAGCATTTTTAAACTTTTATTTTTGGAAGGTAAATCAAAATCAAGAAGCCTGTTTGGTAAAGTTATATGAAATGGCTCCTCCCTTAAAGGGGTACTGCCTGTCTATAGGAAGTGAGATGAGATAAGACTTTGATATATTCACAGGCTGACAGGATAAGAAATGAGATTTTTTCAGAAAGATGTGTTAAGAAATAATCCTTCTGAAGTTTAGGGAGCAGTCAACTTTACCATAAGAATTCATTGTTCCAGGCAACAAATGGGCAAATGTAGACAATTTTCTCCCAATCTTTCTATGTGATTAACTGAAGGAATCTGGAGGACTCAAAGTGAGGGATCTTGCCTATCCAACTTACTTTGAGATATTTAGAAAACTTTCTAATTTTATTGTTCACTTAATTAAATTCCTGTTAGAATAAAAGAAAATGCCTGAGAAGTCTCGATAAATAGTATTCCATTTCCTAGCTACAGCAAAATATTTAAAGACTCTTACAAACTCTGATAATCTCAGATTTCCTTAGGGCCTTGGAGAGATTCGTTAATGACTCAGTTAAGGTCTCCATAATGTTCTCAGGGTAATAATATTCCATTCTTTTTTGTTGTCATTCTCTTTCCATAGACTTAAAGTCACCAGAGCGCTCTTATTTCTACAGCTTGTCTGAAGATAAAAAGAGATTCATCATAGTTCCAGGTGGCTCTCCTGAACCGAGATATGCCATTTATATAACTGGGTGTAAGGAACTTGAGCCCATGATAGAATCTTGGAAGAAGAATGATATTGTGGTCACAACCCTGCATGACTGAGAATTCAGACCTTTTGCTGAGAGGCTAGATTTACTCAATGCTTAAATCGGGACCTGCATTACCTTGATAATACGTTAATGTCGAAAATCAACCATTGTTGTAATTAGCTATGTAACTTAATGGATAGAGTACTGGGCATGGAGTTAGGAAGACCTAAGTTCAAATCCATTTCAGGCCCTTTTTAGCTGTGTAATCTTGTTCAAGTCAATTAACCTCTTTTCTTAACTGCAAAATGGAGGAAAGAGCAGGTTGTTGTATGGAATAAATGAAATATGTGTGAGGCTTCTAGCTCAGTGGAGCAGACATTGACTACTTTTGGATTGATTTATTGGTACAATGGAAGACTTGAAAACTCAAGAGCCTGAGTTTGACTCCTACTTCTGATTTTAAACTAGCTGTCCTGACTCAGAAAGCTAGAAAGGTTAAATGAAGGTATAACAGAATGTAGAATAAGCAAAAACAATTCATTCCAACCCATAAAGTTACAAAGCAGAAAAAGGGGGAAAGTTAAGAATTGTTGATAAATTGCAAGATATTTTATACAAGAGCCATGGACTTTCTCCAAAATGTCTTCTGGATAAAAAGATTTGTGTCAGTTTCATGTCAATTGTGGAATAATGTTTGGTAAAGATAAGAAGGCAGAATTGTTTGAACAAAGTAAAAATTGGGGTAATTTAATAGAATTTGGTGATTTCTTGCAGGCTATCTATATGAATACCTTATATGTATGCATTCTGACCAGTGCTTGTGACAATCAATAAACTTCTCATAAACTTGGTGATTTCTGGTAAAAGTTTATTGTTAACTAAATGTTGTTGCAATAACACGAAAAACATAACAGCTCTACCTCTTCTATGATTAGTGAGAATTGATATTTGAGGCTAAAATTTGTGGCTAATTTGATATTCTCAATTTTGAATTCATGTATATTATCTGAATTATTGTCAGCAATGCACCATTTGAGAGAAATGTTATGAGCTACTCAAAGAAAGTGAGAACTGAAAGCTGCTACAGGTCAGTAGTTGCCTATATCTGGGTATCTTGAGAGTCTTACTAGATATGGTAGGATACTCTTGACTCAGTTTCACCCTTGTGTGATCATCTTTTTTTAACAGGGATATTTTTCTTCTGATTAATCCTGAGCTTTGTTCTACTACCCTATGAATAAGGTGGGACATTTTTATATGAGTGACTATTACAAATAGGTAACTATGACCCATTTTAAATTCAACAGACCTAAAGATATTTATTCTGTTATACCTAAATTAAGTCATTCTGTAGCCTGGGGCAATTGGCTTGATATAACTATGACCCTTCTTTTCACGTCAAATCTCTGTGACAGGTAGAACTAATTTTTTAGAATGACTTGTTGCAGTGCTCCAGTGCCTTTTGAATTGCTATATTGGGATGGAAATATAAGATACTTCATTTTCATTGATATTTGTCCTAAAATTCTTGTTTATAAGATTTAAGTCCACAAGATCTGAACTAGTTTTCATTATATGAACTAAGTACTGGAAGGCCAATCTGATTAGATTTCATCAGCTTTTGCTAAATTACACTTATCTTATTTTTTTTATTATAATAACTTTTTATTGACAGAACCCATGCCATGGTAATTTTTTTACAACATTATCCCTTGCACTCACTTCTGTTCTGATTTTTCCCCTCTACCCCTCACCCCCTACCCTATATGTTAAATATGTTGCAGTATATCCTAGATACAATATATATGTGCAGAACCAAACAGTTCTCTTGTTGCACAGGGAGAATTGGATTCAGAAGGTAGAAATAACCCAGGAAGAGAAACAAAAATGCAAACAGTTTACATTCATTTCCCTGTGTTCTTTCTTTGGGTGTAGCTGCTTCTGTCCATCATTGATCAATTGAAACCGAGTTAGGTCTCTTTGTCAAAGAAATCCACTTCCATCAGAATACATCCTCATACAGTATCATTGTTGAAGTACATAATGATCTCCTGGTTCTGCTCATTTCACTTAGCATCAGTTCATGTAAGTCTCTCCAAGACTCTCTGTATCCATCCTGCTGGCCATTTCTTACAGAACAATAATATTCCATAACATTCATATACCACAATTTACCCAATCATTCTCCAATTGATGGGCATCCATTCATTTTCCAGTTTCTAGCCACCACAAACAGGGCTGCCACAAACATACAGGTCCCTTTACCTTCTTTAGTATTTTTTTGGGATATAAGTTCAGTAGTAGCACTGCTGGATCAAAGTTTGATAACTTTTTGGGCATAATTCCAGATTGGCAGTCTAGAACTATTTCAGAGGCTGAATTTCATAATTAGTGTGAGGATAGTAGGAGAGCTCAGAAAGAAACCTGTGTCCTCTCCACCATTTTGGCTCTGCCCACCCCCCCAACTACTTTCCATAAGTTCCAAATTGAGTTTGGTTTGAGTAGTCAGCAATCAAGTATTTATTAACAGGGTTTACCAACTAGTTTTTCAGTGGCTAGGATTCAAAATCAAAATAGAACGGCTCTCTTTTGGAAGAGGATACCGTTTTTTAGGAAAATATATACTATATACACAGGCTAAAATCAAAGCATATCTAAACTAAACATTAGTAATTAACTTCAAGGTGATGGCAATTAAATTGAGCTTTGAAAGAAATCAATCAATCGTTATTAAATATGTACTTATGTATATGGTTCTGTGCTAGAGGCTGACAATATAGGAACAAAAGGGAAACAGTCCATGAGCGTTAGAATCACATAATCTATTGGGATTGCCAACTGTTGAGGTATTCAGTCTTAGGAGAATCATTCCCATAATGAACCCAATTTCTTTTGTTCACTGATTGGAGACCAAATTGAAAATAAAAGCGTTTTGTTTTGTTTTCTGCTTTTCTGCTTACAGATGACCATTCTCACTGAATAGTCACACCCACTAGCCTTGGGTATCTTAGAGATCTTTGTCCTGGGCCTTTTTCTCTTCTCTCTCTACTACCACACTTGACAATCTCATGGGCTACCTTGGATTCAATTATCTCTTCATAATACTTCTAAAACCTACTTATCCAGCCCTAACTTGTGCTGACCTGTAGTCTCACTGCTCCTACTGTTTATTAAACGTCTTGAATGTCCTATAGACAGTTTAAACTCCTAAAATCCAAACTGCACTCATTACCTTTCTCCTGAAACCCTTACCATTCCAAACTTCCTTATTACACTCGAGAGAATCGCTGATTCTCTAAGTTATCCATATTAGTAATGTAGATGTCATCATTGATCTCTCATCTTTTCCCCCCACATCCAATCTGTTATCAAGAGTTGTTGATTTTGCCTTTGTGACATCTCTCCAGTATACTATTTTTTTTCTCTGCTCTGATGCTTCATGCATCATGATGCAAGTCCTAATGCTTGAACTATTGCAATAGCTTGCTGATTGGTTTGGGTGACACAAGTCTCTCCTCAATCCAGTCCACACTCTATTTGGTTGGTAAAGTGATTTTCCTAAAAAAAAACCATCTGAAAATACTTCTGTCCCTTCCCTCACCACCCCACTATAATGCTCAATAAACTCTGGGACTTCTATCACCTCCAGATTCAAATATAACATCTTCTGTTTGGTATTCAAAGGCTGTTATAACCTAGTTGCATACATGCAAACATATACTGTGCACATAATGCACACATGAGCACACGTGACACATATACACACACAACTTCCAGTCTTCTTACATCTTACACCTTTACCCCACATATTCTTCAATCCAATGAACTGGTCTCCTAGCTATTTCACAAACAAAACACTCTACAGCTGGGCTATGGACATTTTCACTGGGTATCCTTTATACTTGGAATATTCTCCCTTCTCATCTCAAATTTTCCTGATTTCCTTCAAACACCAGTTAAAATCTGATCCTCTACAAGAAGCTTTTCCCAATTGCCATTAATTTTTGTGCTTCCCCTCTTTTAATTATTCCCTATTTATTTTGTGTATAACTTTTTTGTACATTTTTTGTTTGTTTCTTGTCTCCCCCTTTTAGACTGTGTTTCCCTCTTATTTCCTGTTTATCATATTTGTGTGCTATTTATCTAGTTTGGTTTTAAATAATTGTATGTTTTCTTCCTCATAAGATTGTGAGCTGTTCAAGGTCAGGGCCTGCCATTTGCCTTTTTGTTTGTTTGTTTCCTTAGTGTTTAACACAGTGATGGGCATATTGTAAATATTTAATAAAGAATTATGGACTGAGGAGTGGCTTCAGTTCTCTAGAGTATAAATTTGGTTTTTAATAACTTTTGAAGTGTTATTGGGTTTATGATGTTCATATTGTTAGAATATGTATAATGATTATACTATTTAGATTAATTGGAGTCCACTATTTCCCAGAAGATCTTGGCCTGAGAGCTGGAGCTACAGTCAGTATGCTGCAACAGAAAGTGATCAATCGTATCTCCTGACATTCTAACAATTCCTGGGCTTGTGACCACTAAGTAAACCAAACCAGGTGCTACCCTCCTATTCCCATCAAGATAAGACTGATTCTAACCCTGCTTTAATAAACTTTAAAGACTGGGTGCTGTTAAACGTTCAACTTTAGATCGGCACGTAGCGGGAGGACCGAGATGGGACGGGATCGAACAGCATAGTCTCTTGAGGTTCCGGGCTGAGAGGTTCCCACGTTTCCAGCTCAGTCTATCAGAATGCAACGAGGGTCCCTAAATAGACTCTCTTCAATGTCCTGAAAGCTTCCACTGCTAATCGGCCGCTACTACTCACAGTGTCAGTCCCCCAGCGTGTAAGCTCCCCACGGATAGTACAAAGAGGAAATCTGAAAGTCCATCTTCGGCTTCAAATGCACTACTCTCAGCACTGGCAGAGGCTGTGGTTCCCGGGAGATTTTCTAGCGGATGTGACAGGGTACTTTGGGGAGAAGGAAAAGGCTATGCTTTTGCAAAGATGGGAGGAACGAAAGGTGACTGACGGACTTAACGTGACTTCTCGCTGGACCAAGCCAAGCTCCCTCAGTTATTTGCTTTCCAGGGAGGAAGCCAGATTGATCTGCCGCGGGCTCACGCGCTCATCTCCACCCCAGGTCCTAAGCTGGGTGACCATCCCACCACCAGTCCTGGGAAGCACCTATCAACTTCTGGGAAAACCAACAAAATTCCCAAATAATTTCAAGACTACAGGTGGAGAAGCAAAAACCGACCCAGCCTCTTCTCCAAGTCAGGACTGACAATCGCGCAAGGCTTCTTGGGTTAGATAAGAGCCTGAGGTCTTCATTCCGCTATCGCTGGAGATAGGCAGCGCCAGCAGACAAGACCCCAAATCTTGCCCTGGCCTTAAACCTAAGCAGGCTTGCTGTATCCCAGGACTCCGCGTTCCAAAAGAGGGACTCGGAGTTCAAATTCAACCTCAAAGAACAATTCTTAGCACCAAAGGCTAAGCAGATACAAGTGGAGGCTGATGCTCCTAGGGGAGCAAGGCTGGGGGCACAATTCGAGTTCTGAAGGCTTTGATGTAGGATGAGCAATCAAAAATCACGTTTCCTCCATCACCCAGCCTGAGTACCCCTGCAACTGGGTTGGTCACCCTGGGCCTCACCCCCTACCATTTGAAGTGAGATAACACTCCACAAGCACTACACTTACCAGTGGAGCGTTACTGTCAGAGCAGGCCAGGGCTACTCAACTCTTTATTCACCCAGGCACTCTTGGACTCATTTGTGTGACTGTATAAATTGACTGAAGCACCCCTGAGACACAACTCCTGAGTCTCCACAATCCTCAGTTCTCTCTTTCTCCTACTACCACCCCCCATGTCACTTACTAAAAACTTAAATCCTTTCTTCTGCCTCAGAAGCCCCTCATATTCAATCAACACAGGTTTTAAGCCTCCTTGTTTTGCCCTTCTAGACAAATATCTCCCCCATGCCAGCAGTTTCTGAGGCTTTCTAGGAGATCATGAATATGGCAAGTTAGAGCTTCCCCTCTCAGACCCATCATACTGCCAGATGAAGATGGCAAAAACATGATAATCATACTGCCAGATGAAGATGGCAAAAACATGATAAGTGTGGAAACATGTATGTAAGAATTGTACATGTTTAACATATGTTGGATTACTTGTCCTCTGGCAGAACACGTGGGGGATAGGCAAGGAGAAAAAATTTGGAATACAAGAGTGAATGTTAAAAACTATCTTTGCATATGTTTTTTATTTTTATTTTTTATTAAAGCATTTTATTTTCACTTAGCATCAGTTCATGTAAGTCTCTAGTCATCTCTGAAGTCATCCTGTTGGATCATTTCCTTCAGAACAATAATATTCCATAATATACATATATCATATTTTATTTAGCCATTCTCCAACTGATAGGCATCCACTCAGTTTCCAGTTCCTTGCTACTGCAATAAAGGCCGTTGCAAACATTTTTGCACATGTGGGTATGTTGGTGTTATTAAAAATTTCTTTCAGGCTTATGGTGGGTATAATGACAAAATTTTAAATATTTTCAAATATTTCTCACTATATTTACTCACATTCACTAATCTGAAGAGTATCAAAATTTCACTCTTTTTAAAAAACAACCATTGCTATGTTCAAAGATTATTTTTAAAATAAACTTTATTGATCACTTTGTTTTTGAATCTTCTGTACTTTCTTTGCTTCTCTGACTCCACAAATGATTTCTTTATAAGGAAAAATTAAAAGGGGAAGTGTAGATAGAGATGGAATATGGGGGAGTAGTCATTTTAACAAAATTAAGCGATACACTGATGTCATATTGTGGTGAATAAAATTACAACACAGTCAAATATTTTTGCAGGTCAAGGCATCATTTTAATAACATCCATGTGTAAAGTGTTAATAAGATGGGTGACACTAGTAGGCAAAATCCAGGGATCTGAGCATAACCAATTTATTACTTACGCTAGCATTACCCAAAACACTGGGACTTTACCTTCTGTCTCTCAATGAATAGAGATATTGAGGTCCAACAGGCCTTTCTAAACTTAGGTGTGTTTTTCTCCTCATTGATCTGACAGTATAGTATTAGGACCTATTTTAGCAAAGATAAGATAATGCTGATTGGTAGATTGGCAGTGTGACATTAAAGTACAGATGATCAAGTGACCCTCTGGCAATGATGGAATGTTCATAGCTAGCTGGGCTTCAACTGTCTCTAATAAATCTTCCTTGGAAAATAAAACCACTAAAACCCCTGTTTGGAGATGAAGCCACAATCAAATGTCAAAGGGAGAAGCAAGGATAGTATAGTTGTCCCCTGGGAGAGCCCGGTCCAAGCTAGTTCTTTCAATTAACTATTAAACAAAAGCAAAGGTACCCACTTTAAACTGATTAATAAGTAGAAGTAGATACTCTGGAGAGCTAGGACTGGAGAAGTATCCTTTTGAGTTTGGCTAAGAGATGGGGTTTTGGAAAAATATGGAGAGAAAGATGAATTACAAAGTGATAATAATTATTAAATGATAGAGCACAGTGTTAGTTTTCTTCAAGATATTATAAATATTATTCCACATTTGTAATTCTCTTCTGGAAAAATGATAGAAGTTTCTTTTTATAACTATTTTTTGTATCCAATTTTGGTTATTATAAATTAAACTTGTATTTAAATACAAGATGTTCTGTTTAGTATTTTAAGTTCTTCACAACCTCTTTCTGTCTTTTTAGTTTTGTGTTTTTATGTTATTTTACATTATTCTCATCTATGAACTTACCTTCCAGAGATTCTATCCTGCTTTCTCTCTCCCATAAACAAATACAAATTTTTCATCTTTGCACAGACCTAACCTTTGGAATAGACATTCCTGGCTTCAAGCAAAACGAAGTTTAAACGCTTGAAGTACAACAGGGGACAGTTCTTTCCTCTTTTCACCATTTGTTACCTTGGGTGGAATGAATGATTTTAAGATAAAAGGAAAGTTAAGGGACTCTGGCACAATCAGAAAATGTTTGAGATATGACATGAATCTAGATGTTCTTGATGCAGAAGCCATCTCTCCATATGTGCCATCACACTTTGTCTCTATGTCCATTTCTAAAAAAAAAGAACTCTCCATGAAAACTCATAAGCAGAATAATAAGAGTTTTCCTTCTCCAGAGTTCCCTCCCCTCTGAATTTCATCTTCCCAAAGGAGCAGTTGTTAATGCTAGATTTTTGGAATGTCCTCTCCCCTATATTTGAGAAGACTCCACTATCATCTTTAGTCCTGTCAGCTGATCCTTCTCACCTTCCTACAAGGCCCAAGCAAGTAGTTTCTGAGTTTGAAAAACCAAACTCTTTTTAATGTAGCTTAAAATGCACTTTCTCCGGTCACTCATTTTACAATTTAGAATGATTTGCAATGTGGCAAAGAATGAGTTCTAATTCCTAAATCTTCAGGTTTTAGACATATCAACACAAGGTGACTATAATTGCTAATGATTACATGAAAAAATGATAAGAGAAAAAGGAAATTAATCTATATGTTCTAAAATACTTTACAGCACTTTGTGTTGGCATAGAAGTGGAAATTGCAGAAAAGTTCATCATTTATGGAATAGCTGAACAGGATGTATGTGTGATTGTGATGCAATACTGCTATGTTATAAGAAATGATAAGCTCAATGATCTTAGCAAAACATAGAAAGATTTCCATGAAATAAGGATGCATGAAATGAGGTGAACCAAAAGGACACAAAAATATGGTTTTAAGAAAAACTTTTAGTGACTTTTTGACTATTATAAATTCCCAAGTTAACTGCAGAGGAAATATGAAGGAATATATCTTCTGCACACAGATAAAGAACTGATAAACAGAAGTATAAGAATGGTGTATGTATACCCATTCATACAAATACACACATACTAAAGACAACCCATAAACATGTTTTTACCTAATGATAGCCATCGTCAGGATGGGGGAGTGGCGAGAAGAAAAAAAGGGGGAAAAAAAGACAATTACTGGAAAATGTTATTGTATATTTAAAGGAATTTTATGTGATTCCTTTCTTCCCTCTCCCTCCTTTATATCCAGAATAAAATTTAAAAATTGCACTGTGCCAAGTTAGTAGATCAGTAAACCAGAACCACATCTAACTGAGTACAACTGAAATTCATACTGAATATCTAAATCTCTGAAGACAATTAAGGCTGAAGTTGGAACACCTCCTTAACCAACAAATAGCCCCCAAAGGGGCCAGTGGTCTATGTACTTCATCTTGGATGTACTTGGATTAAATCATGCTACAGCATTTCATTCTCTCTCTCTCTCTTTTTTTTTTAAATAGCCTTTTATTTACAGGATATATACATGGGTAACTTTACAGCATTAACAATTGCCAAACCTCTTGTTCCAATTTTTCACCTCTTACCCCACCCCCACCCCCTCCCCTAGATGGCAGGATGACCAGTAGATGTTAAATATATTAAAATATAAATTAGATACACAATAAGTATACATGACCAAAACATTATTTTGCTGTACAAAAAGAATCAGACTCTGAAATATTGTACAATTAGCTTGTGAAGGAAATCAAAAATGCAGGTGTGCATAAATATAGGGATTGTGAATTCAATGTAATGGTTTTAGTAGTCATCTCCCAGAGTTCTTTTTCTGGGCATAGCTGGTTCAGTTCATTACTGCTCCATTGGAAATGATTTGGTTGATCTCGTTGCTGAGGATGGCCTGGTCCATCAGAACTGGTCATCATATAGTATTGTTGTTGAAGTATATAATGATCTCCTGGTCCTGCTCATTTCACTCAGCATCAGTTCGTGTAAGTCTCTCCAGGCCTTTCTGAAATCATCCTGTTGGTCATTTCTTACAGAACAATAATATTCCATAATATTCATATACCACAATTTATTCAGCCATTCTCCAACTGATGGACATCCATTCAGTTTCCAGTTTCTAGCCACTACAGAAAGGGCTGCCACAAACATTCGCAGCATTTCATTCTCACTGAAACATTTCTCCTTTGGTTTCTTACAAACAGAGCGAACTCTGAAATACAGAAAAAGAAATTAAGATTCCCAAATGAAAAACTTTTTTTATGATTCACTCAGGATACTTCCTTCGAATTTCAGTCTCTCCCAACACAAGGTGGAAATTCACCTGGTCCAGCATAAAATATGAATTCGGTTCATTATTAGATTATCCAGGATTACTTCTCTGCAAAAGCATGGTTCTGATACTTCCTGAAATTCACTTTCTTGGGATTGCATTTACACCGAGTACCATGGAATTCATATCTCTGGGAAAATGGTTGTCACCTCTGAGTTTATTCTTGGCTTTGGAGGTCAGGAGAATTCACACCTTGAAGGAAGGAGGGGCTTTGGTGTGCTTAGGGGTATATGAAAGGCCTAAGAAGAGACAGATTCGGAGTTTCCTTCTCCTGAAAACAGAGAAGAAAGGTAGAGCAGTGGAAGCTGAAGAAAAGATCCCAGAAGAAAAAAGGAAGGTAAATCTTTCCATTTAAAAACTTCATTTCTGGGTCAAGAATGTAAAAATAGCCATTACAGTATGGCAAGCATTGAGGGCGAGAGCTGTAGTTCACCACGATGTAATATACAACTTTGGGGATGAGTTCTCTAAACCCAGCAAATGGAAAAGAGAGCAAGATTTCATGTTCATGTGTTAGGAAATAACCTGTCAGATTAATGAGGTTTGGCGCATGTCAGAGTGTTGTGGGAACCCCTTCTACTCGTTGCAAGTCCAAGATGAAAGAATTCAAGAACTGGAAAAGTTAGACTGTCACAAAGAAGTTTATTGGCACTGAGAAGTCAGCTTTTGCTAGGAGACTTACTTTGAAGTAACAAAGTCCTGGCAGAGAGATAAACAGGAGTGTAGAGAAATCCTGGCAGAAAGACATAAGGGGTAATGAGGAGAAGAGGCAGGGGGGTACCTGCACGCAGCTATGCCAAGGAGAAATTCCTGGGCATGGCATAATTCCTGCTTGGAATTTCTGCAAGAAAATGAGCCCCAAGTTGCCCTTTTTTATGAGGAATCTGAAACTGAGGTTTCAGTTGAATGACATTCCTTCAATGTTGTCATTGACCCCAAGCCTAGATTTCCAGTTGAATAAAACTGCTTCCTGGGAGTGGTCTTGAGCCAATTTTCAGCTCAATAGAGATATAAGGTCCAGATCTCCTGCTGAGGCTAAGTAGGAGTGTCCCTGGGCCAAAGTTAATGAAACCACTTAACTGCCCGAGGGTGGGACCCTGTCAGGACAGTCTCAGGTCTTAGCCCAAACTAGGACAGTTTCAGGGTTCCTCTGTCATTTCCCCTCTCAAGCAGTCACCACCCAAATTCATTTGGGGTAAAGGACGAAGGTCTCTTCTGTAATTGCTTGGAGCTGGCAAGGATCATAGAGATATCCCTAAGTTCATTTGGGGATTCATGCCAGAAGGGAAGGTGTGAGATCTGAAAACAGCCGCAGGGCATCTAAAGGGTATTGTGTGTCCAGATCAGTTGTCCCATGATCTGTTGGCTGAAGGGCAGTTGAAAATTCAAAACTTGAAGTCTAGAGAAAACAGATCTCAGGAGCAGATTAAAAGTGGGGTGTCATCCAGGGTTGAGATGATAACGTTTGGGAATGGGGTCTTTTGCAAAAAATGCATCAGGTCCCGTCTGTGAGCTGCCCTTGTGAATGCTGATAGCCCACCCAACAATGCTGAACAACCCCCACTACCCACAGAGCTCCCTAGCTAAAGATAGTTAAGGAGTTAATTATCCTAAGGAGTTAATTGCTGGCAGGGATATAGAATGCCAATCAAGGAAAGTAGGAGAGAAAGTGCTAGGAGCTTTTTTAGTTCTGATCCTTAGTAAAAGTGTTAAGTAGACTAGAGTCTAGGGTGCCATTGAGTTACTGAAGAATAACCTTTTTTTCCCATTTTCAGGGAAGCTAATTTCTCCTGATGGGGTGGAGTTCAGGGAGCAGAGTTGGCAGGATTAAGAGTGTGAGGAACCCAGAGAGTCAGATCAGGTAGGAGACCCTGATATCTATTAGGCCTCCCACCAAGTCACTGATGTTCTTTGGCTTCTAAAAGGCTCTGAAACCTGGGGGTTAATAGCTGTCCCAAGGTTAATTTTGATGCCTCTTCAATTAAAAGGGCCTTGGCAGCCACTGCTCTAAGACAGGATGGCCCACCTAGGGAAGTACACAGCTGCTCCTGTGAGGCAGAGTCTGGAGGAAGGGTGTGGCCCTTGCAGATCAAGATAAGAATGCAGTTTTTATCTTACCATATCTTACCATAATTCATCACAGTTCTTTTTCCCAGTGGCAAAAAATTGCAAACAACGTTTGAATTTAGATTTGGAGATTGTCTGATAGACTGTTTTAATTGAAGAGTAAAGTACAATATTGTTACATCAGAGAAACAAGGAAGCATAAGTTCTGATGGAGACTAAAATAAACACAAACAAGACAAGTATAAAAAGACCTCAACCACATACATGCAAAGCATGAAATAAAAATAATTCTAATGACTAATCTTCACTCTTAAAAATGTTAAGAAAATATGCCTACTTTTTTTTGTAATTCATATTTCATGTGGTGTTTGGCATAGGAGAACTGTTATTTTGTTTTTCAGCCATCACTGTAATTGAATGTAAGCCATTAGGACCACTTTTGATGGGAAGAAATAGAGAATTACCCCAAATGACTGAAGTATGAAAGTAAAAAGCATAAAAAATTTCTTAAGATTTTGGGTAGGGGGAGAGGAAGAAAAAAGAGAAAGGGAGACAGTTATTTATAAGATCAGAATTGAAATTATCAACAAAAGTTGGAGAAAAGGACGAAAAAAGAGCAAATTTCATCTAAGATTATGAATTTAATTGGGAACAGTGTTTCAATAGTTATGTTAGGTGATCTCGAGAGGTTTAGAAGATCAGAAAGAAATCACAATGCTTACATATTTCTCATCTTAGTTTCCTCAATCACATGATGTGAAAAATTCAGTCTTTTCCTCTTATCCATTGTATTAGAAAGAACAAACAAACAGCTATATGAAATGATAAAGTTGTTGGAATAGAAGGGGCCACGTCTTTGGCACTTTTGTCCTCTAAATCAGTTACTGACCTTTCCCATGTTTTCCCAGAAACATGGCCTCTACATCAGAACTGATTCAAGACCTTCAGAAAGAGCTCATCTGCTGCATATACAGGGAATACTTCACAAACCCAGTGACCATTGAATGTGGCCACAATTTTTGCCATAGTCGCCTCAGTAGTAGCTGGCAGCAAGGTCCAACCCCTTTCTCCTGTCCAGAGTGCAGGAGTGTCTCCCAGATGCAGGATTTTCAAGTCAACGTGCAACTTGGTAAATTGGCAGCCTTTGCCAAAGAACTAAGACTCCATTATTTGCAGTACCCTGATGGACATGACAAGTGTGAGGTACATCAGAAATTGGAGACGCTATTCTGTGAAGATGACCAGAGGCCAATCTGTATGTCCTGTTCTCAATCCCAGGAGCATGAGGTTCACAAACTCTTTTGCATAGATGAGGCTGCTGAGAACTTCAGAGTGAGTAATGTACCCATCATTCCATCCACGTGTTCATTTTGAATTTTCACAATAGCCTTCAAAGTTCATCCTAGAAAGAGATGTGTTTTCACAAGCTAGCTGCTATGCTCTAAGTACTCAACAATGCTCTTGGTTAATTGAAGTAACATGTGTTTTCTGGCCTCAATCTGAGTCTTTCCTTACAGACTGAAAATATGTCTCCCCTGAAGTTCAAGAACTTATTCTTGTTTTATATGAATTCATTTAGGCTCTGGAAGAGCCTCTGTTCATTGTAGAAAATGGATTCTGAGATTGTCAGGGCCATCTTCATCTGATATAATAATTAGCACCACCATTTCTTCATCTACCACAGAAAGGGCCAAGACAGTTGACTAATGGTTTTCTTCTTTTGTTACTAGAATGTTATCTCCTCTTGGGAGGGTGGAGGAGAGAGAGAGACTACTGTTATCTCAGAATAAGTCTTTCTGAAAGACTTGGATGTTAAACCATTGTCCACATATACCATGGGCTCCCAGTTTTAACTTTAACCTGTAGCTTCAAAAGTAAGAGCATTATTGCTTTATTATTAATTGATCTTTCAGCCATTCATACAAGAATAGGCTTGGATATTTAGAACTAAACTTCTGAGGGATACAACAACTTATGTTTCCTTTCTTTTTAAATATATATGATTTACAAATTTGTAGAAGAAACGCCATGGAACTGTAACTGCTTTGTGGAGAGAAACCAAAAACACTATGTGACAAGTGGCCAATGAGAAGGCTAAGCTGACATTCATAGAGGAAAGTATCTGTATTTTGATCCTTCAACATTTGAAATGCATGTTCTGCCATCATTCCTCAAAGTATCTCTTTGAGAGAGATAGTAGACATATTGGTCCAATTAATGAGGAAGGACACTGAGGATCAGAGTGGTTAACTGTTTTTCCTAAAGGCACATAATTAGTAGCCAGGTTCTTAGGTTTCAAATCAATTGCACTTTGCATTGCAGCAAAAAGAGAACACCAGGGAAGTAAGGGTGGTTTCCAACAGCAGAAATTGAGACTGTGTGTGTGGAGCACCAAGTATAGTAAGGTGTGGAGAGTCCAGAGAGGGTACTCACTGTCCATGGCCAACCTCAGCCACAGAAATGAACAAAATCAAAATCCAATGAGAACTTCAAAAGATCCTGTTGTCATTTAATGTCATGTCACTTCTTGTATTCATAAGCCTTAATTTTTCTTTGTAGAAGGAAAAATAAATTCAAAAGAAGCACGTTTTGTCTGAATTCCAGAAAATTAAACGCTTTCTAAATGAGGAGAAGGATACATATCTATCAAAAGTCGAAGCAGAAACGACAGCCAATTTCGAAGGCCTGAACAACAGAGTTAATGCATTGTTCCTCCATAGTCAAGAATTAAGGAAGAGAAGCACAGAGTTAGAGGAGGAGTGTAAGAAACCAGATCTGGATTTGCTCCTGGTAAGACCACAGAAAATAAGATGAAAAAACACCAAAGAAAGTTAAGAGATGACAAGATGAAGAATCTATTACCCATGTCTCAAACAAAATGAAGTTGTATAATCCATTATACTTTTGTACTTTTTCTAGTCCTTCAACATATACAGGTTAGTTTCTTTTTTCCCTTTATTAACCTCTTAGGGCAATACATTCAACTCTATGTTGGATTATGTTCTGGCTCCAGTAAGGGAGCAAAGAGAACAATTAGTCTGGAATATTGAGAGAAAGAAAGTGACACAAAATGAAGCTGGAACATAGTGAGAAAGGAAGTAATATAAAGTGAATCTACAATGAGTTAGAGTCATGTTGTGGAATTTTAATGGCCAAATAGAAGGTTACTAAAGCTCAATATTTTATTATTGAGATAATATCGAACTACTATCATTTAATTGATATGGTTTGTAGTTCTAGTCAGATTACATTCAAAATAATGAGACCAATTAGGGAAATCACAAAACATGAGGAAAGCCTAAACGAAGATGACTATTGGATGAGATAAGATAAGGGGCATACATTAGAAATGTTGCAGGGTAAAAATTGTGAAGATTCTTTTCTATTCTGTGTTTTCAAGACAATATAGGTGGTCAGTTCCAAAGTTTCATTTTCTTAACTCAAATCCATCCATTGTTCTAAATCATATATCATTTATTTTCTCTCCTCAGGATATGGAAGAAGTGTTAAGGAGGTAGGTTTACCCTTTACTTTTTTAGGAGGAAACAACATAAAAATGTTTTGAGCCTAATGGACCAATCCAGTCAAGACTGGAGCAATGAAGACTGTGTCACTGGTCTTTTGACAACTGGTGACATAACATTTGTCTTCTCTAGGAATGAATCTGTGCTGCAAAAAAAAATAGAGCCCCTTCGGATGACCATAACTGTCCCTTCCATTACTGGTTTAATGAAAAAAATTTTCAAATTTAAAGGTGAGTGGGAAAGGGAGAGGGGGAGGTCAATAACAAAGAGCTAGCTCATTTCCATGTCTTCCCAATTTTCCTTTGGGTTAGAACCCACTTGGCTTTCACAGAATCCTGGAATGTCAAGAATGGAACCTACCTTAGTGATCATCTAGTTCAACTTCATACCTGAACAACAATTCACTTAAGTATTTATCCAACCTTTTTTGCTTAAAAGATATAGTGAATAACTTCAAATATAATCTATTCTTTTTATAATTTCCTTACCATTATGATTTTCCTCACAATGAGGCTCACTTTGCCTCTTTATCACTTTATATTTCAATATAACTTCTATTTCTCATTGATCTCTCATCAGAGGTCAGAGAAATTTAACTTTCCTTTTTACATAAAAACCATTCATGATTTAAGACTGCTACAATGTGGCTACAATCTTTCCCAAATCCTTTCCCCACCCCCCTCCAATTTTCCAGATTTCCCAAATAAGCATTTCATAAAATCTCTCAGCTACAAGACAAACCAAGAACATCCCATTCCTCATACTGTTCACGTGTACTGACCCTTGCTGATTCTTTTGGATATCACTGTGATGCAGAAAAGGTCATTCCTTGGTGGAAACATTTGTGTACACCTTTTTCTCAGTAAAATAACGACAACAATATCATAATTTGGATGTTAGCATTGTTTAATCTTCCTCTCTCCACAGTGAACATCACTCTGGATTGCAACACAGCTGACCCAGGTATCATCATATCCGAGGATATGAAAAGTATGAGATATGGAGGTGTCCAAGAAGAAGCACCAGACAATAATGGGAGATTGACAGATTTTGCGCAAGTCCTTGCTATTCAGTCCTTTGTTTCAGGGAGACATTACTGGAAGGTGCAGGTGTCAAATAACACTGTGTGTTGTTTTGGCATCTGTAAAAAAAAATCAAAAGAGTCTCAAGACTTGTTTGTACTTAGAAGTACACTGAAACATAATTCTTACTTACTTTATGCCACATCTTACCTTAATCTTTGTTCCCAAGTCCATAGAACATACTGCATGGTGTCAATGTGTGCAACTTAAAGGTTGGCATCTTCCTTGACTATGAACGTGGAGAGATATCATTTTATCATGTGGAAAATAGATATCTAATTTATACTTTCCCAACCACTTCATTTTCAGGACCTCTCATGCCAATCGTTAGTCTTTCTAAGAAAGTATTGACAAATGATTCAAATGATTATTCTCTCACAATCTGTTCCTAATTGAGAGAAATCAAGGACCACACATTTATTGGCCAATGAACTTCTGGCATTATCACCCCAATTCCTATGTACTATGTTACATGAAAATAGTCAGACCTACTTGCCCTGCTGACAATAACTTTTCCTGTTTTATCTTTGTATATATATATATTTTATTATCTCAACTCCAGTAGAATATAAGCTCTTATATCAGGGAATGTTTCATTTTGCTCTCTCTATAACCAATGTCTAGAATGTTACTGAAGTTTAATAAATGGTTATTGAAATTGGATCAAACTTTCTTAATTACTCACAGATGGATATGATGATAGGTATTAAGCTAGGAGGGAACTTGAAGCTAGGGGATTTCCATGTACCCTATGTAGACCTAGAAAAATCTACTAGAACAACAAATAATTTTGAAAATTAAGAACTTGAAAAAAATTATGGAAAAACAGATGTATGTAATATCTATCCATATCTTAGGAATCTATTCCTAAGTGGAACTCACAAAGTATATGTTTTTCAATTCTGAATGCATTTGGGGGAGGGGGATCTATGTTAGCACATAAATAACACATAAAAACAAATAAAAAATTTAATCAAAAGTCAATCTTTACTGACAATGAAGTAGTAATAATTATAATCGGTGAGAGTCTGTAGTGAAGATTCACCCTAAAGACTGAATAGAATAAGCCTAAAGTAAGAGTGGATTAAAGGAAAATAACAGAATTAATAAATTGGCTTAATAAAGGAGATGTCAGTGAAGTATCTAGCAAAATTTTTTGCATTAAAAACAAGTGAGTTCTTAAAAGGAAATGTTATGAGGAAAATATACAAAAAAAAGTGTAGCTGAAAAAGATCAAACAAAAATAAACTACAATTAAATGCAAAAGAAAAGCTCTATCAAGTTTAGAAATGAAACTAAACCATTTTCAAAATTAAATAAATATTCCTATATGTAATTTGATTTTAAAAAGAAAAATGAGGGGACAGCTAGATGGTGCAGTGGATAGAGCACCAGCCCTGAAGTCAGGAGGACCTGAGTTCAAATTTGACCTCAGACACTTAAGACTTTCTAGCTGTTTAACCCTGGGCAAGTCACAACCCCAATTGCTTCAGCCAAAAAAAGGAAAGAAAACCATTTTACTCTCAAAGTGAAAAGATGATTGAAATTGTAACAATGAAGAGGAAGTAAAATTTTAAAAAACGTACCAAATTTTATGCCAACAAAACTAGCAACCTTTATGAAATGAACTTACAAAAATGGAAGAGCCAAACTAACAGAACAATAGAAATTTAAATTTAACCAACGTATGAAGAAGAAATTGAACAAGTCTTTAATGAATTAATAAAATATGGAAAAACTCCTCAAACTCAGATGGAATATTAACTGAATTTTATCAAACATTTAAAATATAATTAATTTTCACATTGCATAAAGTTTTTCTTGAACAAAACAGAGAGAAGACATTTTATCATACTCTTTCATTTTTGTGGGATAATTCCACAGGGATATTCTATAAAGAGACAAACTCAAAAAGAGAGGCAAAAAGGATTTCATCTCTTTTCCATGAGAAAGGGTACTTTCCTTATGGCACTCAGAAATGTGCTGGGAGTATAAAACTCAACAAAGCAAAAAAAAAAAAAAAAAAAACTTATTCCTAATGCAATACCCTCACCCCATTCTCTGTCTTTTCCTCTCATTGGCTGGGCTTCAGAGCTTGCAATATGAACAAGGTCTGGACAAACAAGAATTTTGTAGTTAATACTAGTGGCACCTTACCCCTCTTGTATCTTTTTTGTCACTAGTCATGGGAGAGCTTGTTAGACAAGTGGTCATATAGAAATGCAAATGTTTTGCAAGAATGTTCAGCCTGCTTCCTAAGGAGCTTCACTTTTTAGATATTCCACTCACAATGAAACTCATATATTCACCACTAGTAAAAGAAAAAAAAAAAAAGACATACCATTATCACTAATGAAAATAGTCTTGATTAAAACACTTGCCATGAAGCCACAACAATATACACAGAAATACTTTAAGATTATTTTGAAAACAAACAGATTTATTCAAGGAATGTAAAGATGAGTCAATATTAGCTAAAAAGAAACAACCAGGTTTGGGCATAAGGAAAACAATATAAAGCAGATTCACAAAATCTTCCCAAAGCATATAATTTATATGTTAACACTAAAAAGTCTAAAAGTAAATAAATTATTTTTATGATGATAAATAACATTTACCGAGAGTTAGATATATTCCAAAAAGGTCAGGATCAACCACTGTTAACAACATTATTCAATATAATTGTTTGACTGATAACAGTATGAAAAAATAAGAAAAATGGTGGAATAAATATAGGAAAAAATTGGGAAAATCTGCTGTTTTTGCAGCATTATATTGCTTTACTTAGGAAATTTTGTCAATTCTGTAAGGAAAATGTCTTCAAAATTTGGAACTTGAATTAATCAGCAGGATGTGGAACACAGCTAACAAAATCATCCATTTCCTACCAACAAACATATTTATTACAATACTTTCAGCCTTGTCAAAGTTAGATATATTAAAATTAAAGTCCCAGGTCATATGATCAACAAGAAGTCATTTTCTCTAATTCCCATGACCTCCCAAACTTACTCCAAAATAGAAATAGAGCCAAAGAGAAAGTAACTTCATGATTTAGGAAATCTAGAATCCAAAATAAAATTTAAAAAAACCCAGCCAGGAATTGAGTGCTCACTGACCTTGACTTCACAGAATCCCTCCTTAGCACCATAATGAAGGAAAATAACAGGGAAAAACCTGCTTGAACACACACACAGACACACACATATACACAAAATCATCATTTTGTAGATGTATTTGTGCCATGACTAACAAAGGCCTTAAGTAACTTTAAAGAGATATGCCTCTGGTAGTCTGGAGAAAAAGGGAAATGAGAACATAATAATAATTGATATTTCTATATCTAGTTAAGTTCTGAAACATGTTTTAAATATATTATCTCATTTTAATCTCATAACAACCTTGTGACATAAGCACTACAAATATCCCCATTTTACAGATAAGGAAATAGGCACAAAGAGATTAAGAAAATTGCCAGTGGTATGTGCAAAAATGTTTGTGGTAGCCCTTTTTGTAGTGGCTAGAAACTGGAAACTGAATGGATGCCTAACCATTGAAGAATGGCTGAATAAAGTATGGTATATGAATATTATGGAATATTACTTTTCTGTAAGAAACGACCAACAGGATGATTTCAGAAAGACCTGGAGAGAATGTTGGAGGGGATGTGGGAAAACAGGGACACTGATACATTGTTGGTGGAAATGTGAACACATCCAGCCATTCTGGAGGGCAATTTGGAACTATGCCCAAAAAGTTTTCAAACTGTGCATACCCTTTGATCCAGCAGTGCTACTACTGGGCTTATATCCCAAAGAGATACTAAAAAAGGGAAAGGGGCCTGTATGTGCCAAAATGTTTGTGGCAGCCCTATTTGTAGTGACCAGAAGCTGGAAAATGAATGGATGCCCATCAATTGGAGAATGGTTGAATAAATTGTGGTATATGAATGTTATGGAATATTATTGTTCTGTAAGAAATGACCAGCAGGACAAATACAGAGAGGATTGGCGAGACTTACATGAACTGATGCTGAGCGAAATGAGCAGAACCGGAAATCATTATATACCTCAACAGCAATACTGTATGAGGATGTATTCTGATGGAAGTGGATTTCTTCAACAAAGACAAGATCTAACTTAGTTTCAATTGATCAAGGATGGACGGAAGCAGTTACACCCAAAGAAAGAACACTAGGAAATGAATGTAAACTGCTTGCATTTTTGTTCTTCTTCCCAGGTTATTTATACCTTCTAAATTCAATTCTCCCTGAACAACAAGAAAACTGTTCGGTTCTGCACCCATATATTGTATCCAAGATCTACTGTAATCTATTTAACATGTATAGGACTGCTTGCCATCTTTGGGGAGAGGGTGGAGGGAGGGAGGGGAAAAATCGGAACAGAAATGAGTGCAAGGGATAATGTTGTAAAAAAATTACCCTGGCATGGGTTCTGTCAATAAAAAGTTATTTAATAATAATAATAATAAAAAAAGAATGACCTGGAGAGACTTACATGAACTGATCCTAAGTGAAATGAGCAGAACCAGGAAATCATACTCAGGAAATACACTCTGACAACAAGGATATATGATAATCGATTATGATAGACATGGCTGTCTTCTACTATGAGATGATTCAAACCATTTCCACTTGTTCAGTGATGAAGACACCGAGAGAGAGTGATGGGGGAACTGAGTGTGGACTGTTGTGACATAGCATGTTCACTCTTTCTGTTGATGTTTGCTTGCATTTTGTTTTCTTTCTCAGGTTTTTTTTTTTTTTTCTTCTTGATCCAATTTTTCTTGTGCAGCAAGATAACAGGGGATAATTTGGAACAGAAAGTTTTGCATTTGATTTAGACAAGTCTCTTTCCAACCTGAACAAAAGTATACCTATATTCTCCGTAGTTTTCAGATATTAGATAAGGTTCTAAAATTTCCAATTGAAAAAACTGCTTGCCATTTTTGTTTTTCTTAGTTGTTAGATTCACTGGAAAGAAAATTTTTTCACTGAAGTCAATCACCTTTTCCCCTTATGTTATTCAAGTGCTACTTATATCCAAATGATGTGTTTGAAATTCAGCACCAAATCATGAGATGATGAGATTGAGGAGAGCCAATAAGCACCAACAGTTGGGGTTTGGCATCAAGTGCCAGGATTCTGCCATGTGAAGAATTTGAAATGTCCTTTCTTTTTGATAAAAGGTAGGTTTATTTATGAGATTACAGACAAAATGAAGAGGTTAAATAGGCACTAGGAGTGGTAAATATGAAATAGATTTGGGAGAGCATATAGTTGGACACCACGAGGAGGGATGGGAGTAAAGACCAAGAGGCAGAATACCCTAGCAGGCTAACCCAAAAGGTATTCAGCAAAACTACTGTAGGCATGGACATGTTATTGGGAAAATTTAACCTCAGGAGTTTGACACAACTTGGCTTTCTGATTGGATATAGTATAGTGGGATCTCATTAGGGAATGGGCTGATCCTATCAGTGTCTTTCCCTGCTTGCCTCCGGAGTAATCTTACTGCAGGCTTTCTCTGCAAACTTCTTAGTTTCTTTCTCAGGTTTTTTTTTTTTTTTCTCTTCTTGATCCAATTTTTCTTGTGCAGCAAGATAACAGGGGATAATTTGGAACAGAAAGTTTTGCAAGGTCAATGTTGAAAAATTACCCATGCATATGTTTTGTAAATAAAAAGCTTTAATAAAAGTTAAAAAAAAAAAAGAAAAAATGCCAGTGGTTACACAAATAGTAACTATCAAAGGCATATCTGTTTCTTTTCCATTTACAAAGAACCAACTCAAATTGTTCTCCCCTATTCCAGCTCTGCTTTTGAGAATCCAAGACATCTGTCTTGGGCAGATGTACATTTTGATAATTGATAAAGTCATCTGATTTGGGTAAAAAAAAAAAACAAAAAACAACCCCATCCCAATTCTATATACTGCTGTTAGAGAATTAAGATTGAATTTCTCAGTATCCAATAAGTGAGTCTTGTGTCCACACCAACTACAGGCAGCGAGGTCCTTTAGCTTTTTATTCCTATCTCTCTCTTGATTCTGCTCCCTGCCAGTGATCCCAGGACCCCATCACAAATTCCACCAAATCTCTACTTTCAACACACCTGTGGAGAAGCAGCCTATACCCCAAACCCACCAAGTTGTTTTAGTATATATAAATTATTCACACCACACTTCTATTATAATTTGGAATTACATGTTAAATATATTATACTAATTGCTAAAATCCCACAAATTGTCAGGATTCAAAGGTTAAGATTTCTTTCTTAAGGATCTTGCCTTAAACCCAAGTCTCTGGCCAACAAAAGATCCCTGCCTAAAATCCACTAGATCTTTGGGTCCTAATCATGAATATAAATAGCACATTTTATGTTTTGTCCAGAGATCATGAAAATCTTCCCTTCCTGGATTGTTTTTTTTTTTTTTTTTTTTTTTTTTTAAATTAGATAAGAAAGGCCATTCTTCACTTCCAGTCTTTCTTATCTATCCTTACTCACTGAATGGGTTGTTTCCTTAGTCAAACTCAGCTTAGCGTAAAAAGGTCAATGTCTTCCACTCATTCCTGATCTGTTTCTGATCATTGGACCCACATAGCTCCAGAGGAGAAAGTGAAGCTGATGACTTGCATAGCATTCTCTCATTCAAATCTGCTTGACATGCATGTCATGGCATCACCTCCCAATGTCATGGTCCTCTTCAAAATTGAAGCTCAAACAAGTCTCTTGATCAGTTTTCAATGACATAAATTTCTGCAAATGGAGAAAGAATCTCTCTTTTCTGTCTATGCTCCTTCTATTTCTGTCCTCTGCATTTCAAAACTTGCTAGAATTATCAACATTGAAATAAGAGTACATTTCTCTTTTTGAACAATTTTTAATATTCTTTTAAAAGTCTTATGTTACAAAATCTATCCTTCTTTTCTTCTCACTCCTTCCTGAAAGCAATCTGGTATCTTTTAAAGTTTTGACAAGTAAAGTTCTCATCCCCTCCCTGCCCAAATCTTTTTTTTTTTTTTTTTTTTTTTTTTTTTTTTTTTGGCTAATCAGGACACAAGGAAAAGTTCATTGCAATAACCTGAACAGATCACAGAAGATGTTCCAAATATATACTATGCCTTGCATTGAGGAAAAACATACAAATCCCTCTATTTTTCTTAAGGAATACTATGAAGTTTCAGACTACAGAGAAGGGACAATGATGTTCCTTGGGATCTAAGTAGAGACCTAGGGAGAGAGAAGGTTTTCAGGAATTGATTTTTTCAAAGGATCCTTCAATTTTCTACCTGCAAAATATATATATTCAATATGTTAATATATATTATATGCATAAATACATAATATACATGATATATTAACATGTTATATATAAATATATGATTTATAGACATTTACATATATTATATAAATGTCCATATATAAAATAAATAAAATTGTGTATCTTCAGGGAATCTTTTAAGCTAGCACTAATAATTTTTTTTGATTGGTTGAGAGTATTAATTCTGATAATAGAACAGAATTTACTTCTAAGATTTTAAAAGAAATAAGGGAGGGAGAATTGCAAGTCGAATGCATCTGCCCTCAAAAGGGAAATGGAAAAAAACAGACTGCTCAATTGATGTTAGATACTAAATTGTTTTGGACCAAATGTTTGCCTATTGCTTTGTTAAAGAATTAGAACTGCCCCAGAAGAGATCTGGGGCTTTCCTCATATGAGATGGTAGCAACTCTTAATGCACCTAACCTTGTAGCTCCCCTTAGAGCTGCTCTTAATGCCTGTCCCTCGATAGCACGGCTAGGCCACACTTACTCCTCTTTGGGCACCAACCTGGATCCCATAGAGACAGACCACCAGGAGTTAGGGGTGAAGTCAAAGAGAACTTTATTCTTAGATAGCACATATTTATACCCCCCTGAGTATCTGGGTAAGGGAAGGTCCTCTAGGAACCTGATATAACAGGATGGGCCTGAGAACAGGGAGGGAGGTGTGCTAAGCTTTGAGAGCACTAAGGAGGGAGTCGTGGTACCTGGTGTCAGACACCGCCTCTTGGGGCTATGCCCCACCTCCATGTAGAACTGGCCTGTGTCTCAGTACCTCTCATCCCTCAGGTCCTCCCACATGCCTTGAACTGAATTCCTTGCTTCTAGAGGTTTTTTAACCCTTACATCTCCCCCTCTTTTATTAATGAGACCAAATGTTCTCATGTTGACGAATCAGAAGGTCTTCTATAAGCACCTCTAATGAATTTTTTTTTAAAGAATACATACAAAGCATCTTAGCAAAGTAAACAAAAGCAAAATAAGAAACAATAGAAAAATGACTATATGAAGCCCATACGATACGATAGAAGGGGATAGGAAAGGAAGTATTTTGGATCCAATCACTAAGCAGGTCTGGCACAGGTAGTCATTGCTCTACTATGATGCTGTTTTGGGCATTTCTTAGGTCACTTCCTTCTCTTCTTTTTCAGCCCCTGTTTTAATAGGGGCAACTTTCTTTGTTCTTCTTTCAGGACTCCAGCAGCCTTCCCCATCAGGACCTGCAAGAAATAATATCCCAGCCCTCTCCGAAGTACTAAGGATGGACTTGCCAGTATCCTACCATGCTACCATGTCCTTCCAAAGGACCTTTTGAATGTTCTCCAGGACTTGAAGTGCTGTTTTCTTTTTTCTTTTCTTTTCTTTTTTTTTTTTTTAAATTATAACTTTTTATTGACAGAACATATGCCTGGGTAATTTTTTTTTTTTTTTACAACATTATCCCTTGCACTCACTTCTGTTCCAACTTTCCCTTCCCTCCCTCCACCCCCTCCCCTAGATGGCAAGCAGTCTTATACATGTTAAATATATTATAGTATATCCTAGATACAATATATGTGTGCAGAACCGAACAGTTCTCTTGTTCCACAGGAAGAATTGGATTGAAATACTATTTTCATGGGGCCTAGTTTTCTGTCCTGTCTATATGATTGTATATGATTGTGCCAAATGTATCATTGCTGGAGAGAGGCTGGCATCCCTATCCAGACACAAGAAATTGTAGGCATATAAGGTCTTATCCACATCCACCTGTGTGGGCCATTGGGAATTCTGTCTATTTCCTCCCCCTTTCTGTTTAATAAGGGTGGCCTTCAGAATACGATGGGCCTGTTTTACTAGGTCTTGGCCCTGTGGATTATAAGGAATCACTGTAACATGTTTAATGGTGAGTGTGGTGAGGAAGGTGGCCATCTGCTTAGAGGTATAAGCTGGAGTATTGTTGGTCTTTATGGTATTAGGAATTCCATGAGAAGAGAAACAACTATATGAATGTTTAATGACTGAAAGAGTGTTCTCACAGGAGGCCACTGTGGCCCAAAGGAAGCTAGAAAAGGTGTCATTCCAGACGTGGATGACCACACGGCCCACATGTGTCACATCCATTTGCCACAAATCACTGGGGAATAAACCCTGTGGATTAACTCCTTTACAAGGTGGAGGAGGGAGAAATGGTACACACTAAACACACTGCTTCCCTATCTGTCGGGTTTGTTTCCAGGTGAGGCCATAAAGGTGACGTAGAGAATTACCGGGTAAGTGGAGAAATTCATGGGCACATCCAGGGGGTGTGGTGACTGTGAGAAGGGAGCATTGTAAAGCATGGTCTGTCACCTCATTGCCCTCAAATATGCCTCCTGCACAGTACTGTGAGACTATACATACAGGACATAAATGGGATGTTTCCTAGGCTGTAAAATTAGCTGCAATTCATTAAGAAGAATTCTGAGGCTGTAAGACAGCAACCTCAAAGCCTCTGAGCACTTGGACAGTATATAAGCTATCTGATGTGATGTTAATGGGCTCTGGGTATTTCTTACATCCTTTCAAGATGTCACATAAAGGCTGCATCAAAGAAATAAAAATAGAGGCATGAGCCCTTAACCATTGAATTTGTCCAACCAGTTTATGAAATAGTTTTAGAATATTCATCTTGTCTAATTGTAAGTTAGGTGTTTGATTAGTAATTGCAGAAGTAGCCATGCGGAGTCCCAGGTAAATAATGGGACAGTTATGTCAGATGTTTTCTGGGGCTACCACCAGTCCATGTTGAGCGAGAACACTATATGCATAGTCTCCTTCAGCAGGGCAGAGAGATCTTTCCCCCTGCTCATTGATAACAGTATATGATCCATGTAATGCAGTATCATGGCATGAAGCCACACCTTCCTAATTGGTTCTAGCACTTACGCTATGTACACCTGACACAAGGTGGGGCTATAACACATTCCTTGGGAGAGAACTTTCCATTGGTAGTGCAGATCAGGCCCTGTATTGTTTGTAGAGGGAATGGTAAAAGCAAATCTTTTCTTATCCTCTGGGACCAGAGGGATGGAGAAGAAATGATCTCATATGAATTTTACTGTAACTCGCCAACTGGTGGATACTAGATTAGCAGATTAGCCAGGCTGTAGAGCTCCCATAGGTTCAATAGCAGCATTAATAGCCCTAAGGTCCACTAGCATTCCAAATTTCCCAGATTTTTTCTGTATAATAATTACAGGGCTATTCCATGGGCTGGACGTTGATTCTATATGTCCGGACTTCCACTATTGTTGCATAATTTCACATAAGGTTTGGGCTTTGTCCACTGAGAAAGTCCATTGAGGCACCCAAACAGGGGTGTCAGATTTCTATGTTAATGGTGTGAGTATGATATGAAAGGTGGTGCCCAAACTTCAATGACCCCAATTAAAAATCCTGTGGAGTTGATATATAAACTGAGGCCTCACAAGCCTTCAATATGTCCCTGACCCATAGATTGTACCTGAGACCTGCAACCACCAGGGGTCGGAATACCCCTGTTTGTCTGCAAACTGCCAGGGCAGGTCTTCTACTGCAACCCCTTTAGACATAGCAGCTGGGAGGACATCCATTTGAAAGGCACTGGAGCCTACATTCTCACATCTCTTTATCATCTCTTCCAGGCCAGCCTCCCCATCTACAATGAGCATGGGCTTCTGGCAGTTAGTATTAGCATTCTCCCATGCCAATTTCAGTATAAGGAGGCTAGGGGGAGAACCTCTGTCCACTGACCTCTCAACAACTACCTGTAGGTGCCTAGGTCACAAAATCAGGAAAAGGTTCATCTGGACCCTGTTTAATCCTAGTCATTGAGGACCTCTGCTTTCCAAAAGCTTGAATTTTGCTAAATGCTCTTTGGGCACATTGGGACACAGCTGCATATACAGCTACATCATATTGCATTGGATCCTCATTTCTTTTATACTTTCCAGCTTTCTGTATTATGTGTCTTAACCTTGCCTGGGAAGTTCTAAAGCCTTCACAAGGGGACACAGAGGGAGCAGACAAGAGATATATCTCCTCAGGGAGGATGGGGGATGAGGAGAAGATCATGCTTCAGAAACAGAGACAAACTTCCCTCTGTTCGCTTTCTCCTCCTGTGTCTTATCACAGTCCTTTTCTTCAAGGTCATGTATCTCTGTTTACTTTCTCATTACTCATTTTATCCCTGCCTCCTCCTGTTCCATCATTTCCATTTCCTTCTTCTTCCTCACTACCTCTTCCTTCTTTGACATCACATCTACCTCTTTGTGTTCCTGTTTACTTCCTGTTTGTTCCCCCAGCTAATTTCCACCAGCTCCATTTTGTGGGCAGAGCTGGTCCAAATGAGTGCTGGTTTGTAAACCTCATTTGTTTTATGACCCTCATTTGTTTTTTGACTCTGTTTGCACTTCATGATCTACTTTTAATGGATTGTGCTTTGTACCTCTTAAAGTGCCCCCAATCACTTGATAAATGAGGTGTTGCCATTCCAGAATGTCTCCCAGACTTTTCTTATCATAGGAAGCCACCCACGTTTTAAAATCCATTTCCAATCCTGCTTGCTTCTATCAGCTTCTTTCCCTTGTACCTCCTGGTCTGGGACCCTCACAATAATTTGTCCTATTTCCTAACTTTCTACTCACTTTAGAGCAGAGTTCTGTCTCTCTTCCCACCTGTAGGCCTGCTACAAGGTGAGGTCTTAGCCATAACTGTCCCTGTTTAGGCACCACTTGTAGTATCTCTTAATGCTACCCTAACCTTGTAGCTCCCTTAGAGCTACTCTTAATGCCTGTCCATCAATGGTGGCATGACTAGGCCATACTTATCTGTCTTTGAGCACCAACCCGGATAACACGGAGACAGACCACAAAGAGGTAGGGGTGAAGCGAGAGAGACCTTTATTCTTAGATAGCACATATTTATACTCCCCTGAGTATCCGGGGGAACAGGAGGTCCTCTAGGAACCTGGCATAATGGGATTGGCCTGAGAAGAGGGAGAGAGGCATGCTAGGCTTGGAGAGCACTAAGGAGGGAGACATGGTACCTGGGATAAGGCACTGCCTTATTACACTGCCGAATTCCTCAACTCTCCACAAACAGAACCCTTTTTTTCCTATAGGCCTTGCTTATTATGCCAGAGTAAAACTTCAGCCCAGGGAAGCTCATGAGTGCCTGGTTAGAAGCCTAGTTAATCTAATGTAGACAGGCAGGCAGCACCATCAGGCAGATTGCTCACTGAATGTCAGTGAGTTTATTTCATTTCTTTTCTTCCCTTCATGTGTTCCTTATAGCATGAGAGTATTATTGGTTTCACTCTTCTGAACCAAATATATTCACTTATTCACAGAATCATCAGAAGAGAATTGTTAAGTTGGTAGAGAATTTAGAAGTCATCTAGTCCAGAGCTTCTTAAACTCTTTCCACTCTCAACCTCCTTTCCTCTGGGAAATGTTTACTTAATCTTAGCTATATGACTATAAAAAAATAGGTATACAAATCAAACATTCACTGATTTTTTTAAAAGTCATAAAAATTTATTTACAATCAATTCTTTCATATACATATAATTTGAGCATTTATTAAAGATGAAAACAAATTTGCATACTAATGAGATGGATGTGCTTTACAGAGAGAATTAACTTTTGGTGGCATATTTGATACAGTATGACAGAGTATTCAGAAATCTCATAGTGTTGCCAGATTTTTCTGTTGTTGGGTGTTAGCCCCAACAAGCTGCTCACAAATGAGGGTATGTTTAGCTAACAGTGCTTGCTCTCTTTCAGGCAGCACGGACCAGTACAGATTCCCTTTTAGCCTGCCTTCACTCTCCTACTGCTTCTTAACCATCACGGACTTGGTCCTCCTCCTCCCCACCCCCAACCCCGCCCCGTCCCGTCCCTTCTCTCTAGCCAAGCTCCCATCAAGTGCCTGACAAATTACCTACATGGAACACAGCCGAGCTCACATCGCTAGTTCTATTATAAGACAAAAAGGATCCCTGTCCCCCGATTTATAAGCCACGAGGAACTCGGTAACCAGCTCGGGGCTGACTGGATCCCCTGAGCACACCCCGGTGAGCGTCACACAAACCAAATCGGCAGCGTTGAAGAGAGACAGAACTCTGCTCTAAAGTCCAGGTTGGCACACGTTGGGGATGGGGAGTACCGGGAGGGGCCCGGTTTGGGCAGCGTAAGTCACATGACGCTTTGTCAAAACTGGAGCGTTCGGAACGCCTCCGTGTCGATCTGAACGCAACCGGGCTTCCCAAATGGTCTCCCTTCCAAGTCCTGAAAGATCCAACCCCCTTTCAGCTGGCTCCACTCGCAGCGTCAGTCGCCAGCGGATAAACTCCACAGGGATAGTAAAAAAGCGCCGATCTGAAAGTCCATCTTCCGCTTCAAATGCTCTACTCTCAGCGTGGTTCCCGGGAGATTATGTGGCAGGATCCTTTGGGGAGGGGAGGAAGACTATGCTTTCACAAAGATGGGAGGAACGAAAGAAAGTTGATTGGATGATCAACCTGTCTCCACTCTGCCCCAATCAAGGTTCCCCCTGTTAATCGCCTTCATGGGAGAAAAGACTGATCTGCGGCGGGCTCACGAGCTCATCTCCACCCCGCGTTCTGACCTGGGTGGCCATCCCACCGCCAATCCTGGTAAGCACCTCTCCGCTTTTGGGAAAGGAAACAAAATTCCCACAGAATTTCAAGACGAGGAAGAGAAGCAAAAACCTATGGCCCAGCACTCTCCGAGTGAGGACCCTGGCGATCGGGCAGGTTTCTTAGATTACATAAGAGCATTATTAGGTCTTCAGGCAGGTAAGGTGCGAGATGGCAGCCCCAGTGGACAAGACTCCTAACCTTGGCCCTGGCTTGCGGGTTCCCAGGACTACGCCTTCCGAGAGAGGGAGTAGGTGTTCAACGTTTCCAAAGGAAGGCTTTCCTTCGCTAGTTCTCGAAGAAAGAAGAACCGAAGATAGGTTCTTCGGTGACTTTAGAAACTTTGTGTTTTCCATTAGCCGCCTGCTTTGCTTGGTTTAGACTCCACAAACATCAAACCTCCCTGGAATAAACGGGATACCTGAAATCTGACTCAGATTTTGATGCTCAGTATTTTCTCAATTCCTTCAGTTAACCTCTCCCCTGCGATTGAAGAGCACCACAGAAGAGCAATAAACTGGAATAGCTCAAAACTTAACAGTAATTATCTACTTTACGTAGGTTCCAGGTGCTCTCCTGGTAGCCTCCACCTCCTTTCCCCTCCTTTTGTGTGTTAGCTTCCTTTTGGTCCTTGAGACAGGATAGTCTTTTGTTTCCTTTCGTTTTGTTGGAATCCCGGATGCGTAAAAGCAGTGCAGGGCACACAGTAGACGCTTAGGACGTGTTTATTCAGTTTAATTGATCTCGACTATATTTACACAAATACTTGCACGCTCGCACTCGTATTCCTCAGTTGCAGCCCTCAGCCTAGGAGACAAGCTTCCACAAGCTGGATTTTATTGAGCATTTATCGTCCTTCCCGTGGGTCTCAAAAATCGTCCTGCTACTAGTTCCGTATCTTACGCCCTAGAGAGAATGGCAGCAAATGATTGGTAATATGCAAACCTTCTAAGGTAAGCTGGGATGGCGCTTCGGGCACTTTCATGAACCCCAGAGGCTGAGGCGCTTTCGGGACCGCAGGTCCACAGATATCCCAACCCAGTCCCCATCCTTAGGATCAGAGGCCCCAAGGACTTGGTGACGCGGCCTTGGACACTCTTTATTAGGTTTTTCCCCTAGGACAGTTTATCCGAGGGAGATAGGGAGTAAAGGAATTAATCAACAATAAACAAAATGTATTAAAGCACTTTACTGGGCACCAGACACTTGGTGAAATTAAAGAAACATCTTTGCCCCAAAAAAAAAAGTGAAAATATTTTCTTTGTCCTAAGGGAGCTCACCTTCCAAAGGTTGTGAATCCCAGGAGATTTTCTAGGAAATGAGCCAGGGTACTTTGGGGAGGAGGAAAAGGCTATGCTTTGGAAGGAAAGAGAGAAAGGTTATTGGAGGATCGAAGTTGCTCCACTCTGCCTTAAACTAGGGTCCTCCAGTTAATCACCTTCCGGGGAGCAAGCCAAGTTGATCTGTGGCCAGCTCACATGCTCATCTTCACCCCACATTCCCTTCTTATCACCCAAGTCTAAGTGATTGCAAGCTGAGGTTGATGATTTCCTACAAGGAGCAGGGCTGCATGTACAACTGGAGTTCAGAAGGCTTTGATGTAGGAGTAGAGATCCTGTCTGTTGTCTTCTTACACTGAAAGTGATCCTGTAACTGGGTTCCTGGGCGATCAATTACCTGGGTTCTGAACACAGTCTAACTTCAGGAGTCTACCGGCTCTGGATCACAGAGAGTGCATACATTGAATGCTGGGACAATCTTGAAGCTTCGCCCTGGGCTCAGATTCCTGCCATTTGGAGAGAGACACACTCTCAAGATATCCTGGGTAAAAGAAGGAATTGAGGGGCTGTGGGAAAGAATTATGCATTCAGGCCAAAGTAGAATAAGGTTCTCTTCACTTTCAGAGGGAGCAAGGAGGAAGGTTTTTGTGAAGGTTGAGCATGGGGGCTGGGGGATGCCTTAGTTGAAAAAGACTTCCCTAGAACAGTTGCTTCTTATCAAGATTCTCTTTCCCCAGCTACCTGGGATGAGCAGGAGAGGCAACAGCGCAAAGCTCAATGCCCTGACCCAGCTCCAAACCCTGGTTATTCTTTCCATGGGGGAGGAGCTCCAGGTGCTGGACCACCCCTGTACAGGGTTTTCTGGTTTGGAGAATTGCATCTGTTTGCTTGTTTTTTAATCTCTGCATATGATTGGCACATTGAAAAGGTTTTATCCCTATTTTCTACTAGCTGATAAAGTGGGGAAGCAGTAATTGAAGATTAATTGAAATAAAACTTTTCTACATTACCCTTTCCTGGCAGCTATTCATCTTTTTTGCAGTCATATTTCTAGACCTCTAATGCTGATTGTTAGGCTACTTGAAATTTTGATGTTTCCATCAAAGGACCATGAGAGCAGTTCTTTCCCAAGGAGAACTTCACTGTCTCATTGAAGGAAAACTGCTCAAGCTACAATCAGTTGCAACTTTTTTCTTAGACAATTATCCGTATCCACACTTAGAATCTGAATTTTGCTGATGTTTTCAGTACTGGATTATTACTCCATCTCTTAAATTTATATCTTTCTCTCCCAGCTAATTTTATACCTCCCTCATTTGATATTTCTGTATTCTCAAAATATTAGAAATAGTTTAAACTTTGGGGGCAGTTGGGAGGAACTTAGGATATTATTTTTCAAAGATTCTTAACCTAGGGTACTTACATTGTTTTAAAAATATTTTTGATACCTGTATTGAGATATAATTGGATTCTTTGTAATACTATATATTTTAGTTTACGTATGTAAAAGCCTTCCGAGAAGATACTTCACCAGACACCTAAAGGAATTCTTGACACAAAAATAGTTGACAATTGCAGTTTTTAATTCTCTAAATAGTATTTTATTTTTTCCAATTACATGTAAAGATAATTGTAAACACTGATTTTTATAAGATTTTTGAATTCTTATGCCCAAAGGCCTTTCAAACTGTGCGTACCCTTTGATCCAGCAGTGTTTCTAGTGGGCTTGTATTCTAACAAGATCATAAAGGAGGGAAAAGGACCCACATTTGCAAAAATATTTGTGGTAGCCCTTTTGTTGTGGCAAGAAACTGGAACCCAAGTGGATGCCCATCAGTTGGAGAATGGCTGAATAAGTTCTGGTATATGAATGTTATGAAATATTATTGTTCTATAAGAAACCATCAGCAAGATGACTTCAGAGAGGCCTGGAGAGACTTCCATGAATTGATGTTATATGTAAATTGAGTAGAACCAAGAGAATATTATAGACAGCACAACAACAAAATTATTTGATGATGAGTTCTGATGGACATGGCTCTTGTCAACAGTGAGATGATTCAGGTCAGTTCCAGTGGTCTTATGATGAAAAGAGCCATCGCACCCAGAGAGAGGACAGTGGGAACTGAATGTGGACCACAACATAGTATTTTTACTCTTTTTATTATTTGCTTGCATTTTGTTTGCTTTCTCATTTTTTTTTTTTGATCTTGTAGAAATATGTATAGAAGAACACGTGTTTAACATATATTGGATTACTTGCCATATAAGGGAGGGGATGGAGAAAGGGAGGGAAAAATTTAGAACATAAAATTTTGTAAGGGTAAATGTTGAAAATTATCCATGTATATATTTTGAAAATAAAAAACTTTAATTTAAAAAATACCAAAAAAAAAGATTTTTGACTTCTAAATTTTTCTTTGACACACACACACACACACACACACACACACATGCACAAACTATAAAGAGCTTTGTTTCTTCAGCAGATTTACAGAAGGGTTTCTTTTAATATATTTACTTTGATTCAAAGATACTTGTGGAGTTTCTCAGGTAATGCTGCTTAAATCTGCTGGAAATAAGACAGTATAGTTCAGTAGGATCTTACGAAACCTAATCACATTGGCCTACCAATAATTAGTTCAAATCAAAAAAGCTAGTCTTAAGGATTTAGTAATTATAAACATCAGAAGTGTAGGAAGAATATCACATTGCACTACATATTCGCATACCATTTAAAATAATTGCACACAATAGAAAATATTTTGTAGTCCACCTGCCAAACACTTTATAAACACATTGTATACAAATAAAGTCAGATGTTAACAACTGGAAAAATCTCAATTGCCTGTGGGTAGACTGAGCTGATATAATAAAATGACAATTCTACCTAAATAAATTTCCTTATTTAGTGTCCTATAATCAAACGTCCAAAAACAATTATTTTATAAAACTAGAAAAAATAATTTTAAAAATTCATCTGGAAGAACAAAAAATGAAGAATATTAAAGGAATTCATGAAAAAAGGCAAAAGAAGTTGGCCAAGCCATACCATACATAAAATTGTATTCAAAAGCCACAGTCATCGTAACCTTTTGACATTGGCTAAAAAAACAGTGATGGTATCAGTGGAATGGGTTGGGTATACAAGACACAATAGTCAATGACTAAAGTAATCTATTGTTTAATAACTTAAAGACTCCAGCCTCTGGAATAAAAACTCACTATTTCACAAAAATTGCTGTGAAAAGTGGGGGGAAAAAGTGTGCCAGAAACTAGGCATAGACTAACATCTCACACTATATACCAAAATAAGGTCAAAATGCATTTGCTATTTAGACATAAAGGGTGATTAGCAAATTAGGAGAGCAAGGGATAGTTTATCTCTTTGAGAAGGGAGGATTTTCTGACCAGACAAGAAATAGAGCATATTATGAAATGCAAAATGGATAATTTTGATTACATTAAAATGTAAAAGGCTTTGTACAAACAAAACCATTACAGATAAGATTAGAAGGGAGGCAGAAAGCTGGGAAACAATTTTTATAGTCAGTGTTTCTGATAAAGACCTCATTTCTAAAATAGAGAACTGAGTCAAATTTATAAAAATCTAAGTCATTCACCAATTGGTAAATGGTCAAAGGATATGAACAGAGAATTTTCAGATGAAATTGAAATCATTTTTAGTCATATGAAAAATCACTCTTGATCAGAGAAATGCAAATTTAAAAAATTGTGAAGTACCATCTCCCACCTATCACATTAGCTAAGATGACAAGAAGAGATAATATTGGAAGGATGTGGGAAAACAGACCCTAATGCATTATTGGTGGATTGTGAACTGACCTAGCCATTCGGAACTATACCCAAAATGCTATAAAATGTGCATACCCTTTGATCCAGCAGTATCACTACTGGATCTGAATCCCAAAGAAATCATAAAAGAAAGACAAGGACATGCATGTGCAAAAATGTTTGTAGCAGCCCTTTTTGTGGTGGCAAGGTATTGGAAATTGAGTGGATGCCCAGCAGTTGGAGAATGACCGAATAAGTTATAGTTATATGAATGTTATGGAATATTATTGTCCTATAAGAAACAATCAGCAGGATGATTTCAGAGATGCCTGTAGAGACTTACGTGAACTAATGCTAAGTGAAATGTAGAACCAAGAGATCATCATACACAACAACAACAAGATTATAGATGATCAATTCTGATGGACATGGCTCTTTTCAACAATGAAATGATTGACTCCAGTTCCAATAATCTTGTGATGGAGTGAGCCATCTTACACCCAGAGAAAAGGACTGTGGAAACTGAGGGTGGATCTCAGCATTAACATTTTCACTCTTTTTGGTGTTGTTTCCTTGCATTTTATTTTCTTTTTTTTTTCCAGTTTGATTTCAATTGTGGAATAACTGAACAAGTTGTGGCATATGAATGTGATGGAATATTATTGTCCTATAAGAAATGATGGGAAGATTGATTTTAGAAAAGTCTGGGTACCTTAAAATCAATGTTCATTAAAAGGAATTGAGCAAGATCATGTATTTTGAAGATTTTAAATTAAAAAAAAAAAATTAGTAGTTTACTTGACAAAGTGAAACAAGATTGAACAGAATAGAAGAAATGAGCTGAAGAATTAGAATGTGATTTAGAAATAAAGATGAGGGAATGAAAAGTAGCAAAAAAAAAAAAAAGGCAAATAAGGTGTTGAATAATTGAAAAGGGAAGCTTTTCTGTAGTCTGTAGGACTTTGAGCAGAATCTTAAGAAGAAAAGGAAAAGAAATTTAAAGGAAGCTGAACAATATTGGTACTGACTCAATGTAAACATGAAACTCAGTTACAGGGGGATGCGAAACGTAAAAAAACTGCCTGTAGAAGTGGAAAAGCTTGAAAAATGAAAACTCAATCTTGCTTCTGTAACAACAAGTACATAGTGTTTTTTTTTTCCCTACAAATTCGGTAGTTTCTTCCACTTTGTCAGATAGCAAAATATCCTTTGAAGGCAAAAGAAAAGCCCCCAGTGTAGGATGGAAAACAGATTGGAAGCAGGAAGAACAATTTGAGGCATCTGTCTTTGAATAAAGAAGTAGGGACATCTGGGTATCACAGTGGATAGAGTACCAGGCCGGAAATCAGGAAGACCTGAGTTCAAACCTGGTCTCAGACACTTGTAAATTTCCTAGCTGTGTGATCCTGAACAAGTCACTTAACCCCAACTGCCTCAGCAAAAAAATTTAAAAAATGAAAAAGTAGATCTTGTTTGCTCTCTAATAGGGCACTGTAAAAGTTGGGTAATGGAGAAGGGGTCTGATCTTTTCCCTTTCCTTCATGTGAACTGTTATCAGGATAAAATCAATGACAAAAATTTGACATCTCCAAATGCTATGAAAACTAAATTTTTATGAATTTAAATCTAGGAAAAATTCATGAAAATATAGGATTATTGTGACATTGACTGGGACTTTTGTTGGGTAACTTAACTAGACATGAATAGCAGGTTCTGGGAGTAAAAAGAAAACAAGATTGATGATACAAAATAGGACAAAGGCCATGTGTGGGAAGAACTCAATATTCATTCTAAATAATTACCACTAAATTAGTCATTTGAACAAAGGCAGAAGAAATTTTTTCACATTTCTCTTATTACTCTCCATCTATATGTTCAATAATGTTTCCTCATAACAACCTTCTGAAGTGGCCAGGACCATGATAACCCATTTTTAAGTCAAAGGTTTGGTTTACTTCAAATCTATTTGCCTACTATGCACAAAGCAGTGTAGAAGATAGAGATTAAAGTCTTTATGGAAGCGTTAAAACAGAACATCAGAGCTGAGAATTTAGCCTAGATTACATGGATCTTCTCAACTGAGAAGTGGATATTGAATTCAGACCTCATATTCAGGTTCTCATTTGCAACACAAGGCTACTAAAGTTGTCATATTTTCAGTGGAGTAAGTGAAAATGTTTGTCTGAAGTGATTACTAGTAACTAATAATAGCTAACATTTATGAAGTATTTTTAAGTTTTACAAAATGTTTTTATATAGTTCACCTCATTTGATCTTCAAAACAACCCTGGTATCCTATTCTACAGGTGATAAGATCAATGGCAGACAAAAACTAAATGATTTTATGTAGAATGTCACAGTGTGCTGTTAGGACAAATTTGAAGTTGATTCAAAACCACTATCCATGGGGCCATCTAATAGTACATTACTGCTGCTGATTACTTTTCAGTCAAATAAAAGCAGATGCCAGATTTTGAATATTGGAAGGAATATTTAGTAACTGCATTTATCAAGCTGGTTTCTCCACGAATTGAATTCTCAAATAATGATTGTAATCAAGACATGTGCAATTTCACAAGAACTTTCCACTGCTAATGGAAATGTTTTCAGAAGCTGATCTTGGTGGAAATTCAGTAATTCACAGATCCTGTAATATCTATCCAATGACCTTTGGTGGGGAGGGAAGAGAGACCAAAGAGAGAAAAGGGATACATTGTACACAATGCTACAAAAATGAATGTTGTAAATTGTATTTGGAAAAATACTATTGAGGAAAAAACAAAGAATATTTGCTCTACATTTATAATCCTATGACTGACTCAATGTGAAAGCATCATGACAAGAAGATTTGATAAGATGTTAAGTTTATTAAATACAATAGATTCAGCACCATTCAGAACCACCTCAACCTATTTTTACAGGAATTCGCTTATGCTGTCATTCTAGTAGGGGTAAAGAGGCCTGGTAGATCACTATGAATGCCATTCCTGAAAGTAGGGATAATTTTTGCATATCCATCCTCTTCAACAATTTCATCCCAGGACTAAGTGCATATTAAAAATCTTCCTTTGATGTCCTCATATTGAAAACTCCCAAACATATAAATAGGGTATGTTCTACCTGAGAAGCCAGGAACAATTCTGATTGCCCTCTTTTTCTCCTCAGACAAATCATAGAAATTGACTCTCTCTGACAGTCTATGTCCTATAAAAAGAGAATAATATCAGTTGAAAAGAAAGGATTTCAATATTCTTCCTGAGAGGAAAGCTTTAGTTGCATCCTATACAGTTCTTTCTCATGATAATTCCAGAGCAAGAATTTTCTGTAAATAATTATGCTATGCTTGGGAAAGGAAATAGCAATTCTCATTGAAAATTGGAGTTTTCCATTTCAGGAATTCCGTTTTTCTCTAATACACTGCCATATCTGTTTCTAGAGCATCCATTTAAGGGATAAGAAAGCTTTCAAAGGAGAAGACAGTATTTTAATCTTTCTGATTTTAAATAAGGCAAAATGGCCAACTAAGCAGTGTGAACCCCTCCTGCTTATACTAAAGACCAGGGTAACTCCAGTTATAAGAATTACTATTCACACATAAATGATCCCTTGTCTTTAGAGGCAGCAATTACTTCCTGGGCTGAGCATGCTCAGGTTTTTCCACATATCATGGCCTGAGCAAAGAATTAAAAGTTGTTTTCCCATTAAAAAAAAAGTCCTCATAGAACTGAAACCTATTAATTAGTGGCACAGTATAATTAGCCAATGATCTAGTTCTCTAAAAATGATCCAGTGTTCTAAAAATTTTTAAGTTAATTGGATCATCAAAGTCATTAGTGTTTACCTCTTTCACTCCTTTAGTTCATCATGCAGAAAAGGGAAACAATGGAAGAAAATTATGTCTCCATGTGTCTATTGACTGGAGCAATAGGTTTTTAAGGTACAGATGTGTGTTCCCCAAATATTAAAAGGTTTATTTCTCAATACAGATCTTCCTGAGGAATCTCATCTCATGGGGTTGTCAGGATCTGAGTATCAAAGTCTTATAGTTTGTTCTTCCCTTCCCATTTTCTCCAATCATCTACTCTGGGTCAACTTCTCTCTTCTACCTTTTGACATGTTCCAGACAAATGAATTTATCTATAGTAGGAGTAATTCCCAAATTGAAGACAAAGGCATCAGAGTTTGAATTGCAGAAATATTCAAAACTAATCACACTGTTTATAAGTAGATTGTTTGCCTCCTAGAACTTTTGTGAGGAAAGCTTAAAGATTCTTGTCCAAAGGACTAATACTTACTTTCAAAGAATTTTAAAAATTCGGTCACCTCAGTGATATAAGAAACATCCATTCTTGGTATGAAAGGTTGAAAATTCAGCTGAATACAACTCCTAAAGAAAAGAGAAATCGCTCATATTGCACTATCTGTGCGCTTCATTGTATTAAATACCCTATCTCCTGTACTTCTTTTGAGTGAACATATGGGTTCATTCTCCCCCAATCCCTTACCACCAGCCCCAAACTAAACTACCTATTAGATAGAAAGAAACATACCTTTCCAGTGTTTCTGCAATATCCTGGGGGGGAAAAAAAAAGGTCATTATAGTTTATGAATCATTTCTCCTAAAATCCTTTCAGCAGCCTCTAAATATGCATAACTTCCCAGTCCTAAGCAGGGACTTAATCACTACTCTTTTTTTTATTTTCTTGATTTCACTGAACCTCAACTTGGAAACCTGGATTCTGCACACAAATTTTCTTCCCATGCTAGGAAGTGATTGAGCAGTTCCTGTGTTGTATTAGGAGAAGTATGGTCAAGAAAAAGGTCTCCAGATATCTGTTATATTTCATTTGTGATAAGGCCCATTCAGATATTCTATATCATAAGGGGAGGAAGGAGGAAGAAGGAAAAAGTATTGGTAATTATAAAAGGACATCTAAAAATCAATGAGTATCTTTTGAAACTATCGCCAATAGCAGAGAAGCCATGAATGTTCCACTGCCTTTCATTGTAGCTGCTGCTGCTTACCCATGTTATAAATCCAAATTAGAAGAGCCAGGATTCCTAGGTTTCAGATTCTTGAATCACTTGACTCTTAACAGCAATACTTGCAGCGCTCCAGGCTACTCTTAAACCAAATTGTCTGTAGACCCATCTCAAGAGTGAACCTACTCCTTTTCCCCACCGGAAACAGAAGATATATATGGCAAGAAACAAGGGCAGATCCCAAAAGATAACTGATGAGTTTATTGTAGTCTCACCTGTAGCACTGCTATATCTGGCTTGTGCAACTTTTCCTCCAGTTCAGTAATCACAGATGTTAGACATCTATTTTGGTTGGACATCATGGTCTCCCATTCCTTCTTTTTCTGCATGATTTGATGTTCCTGGATAGTCTCCATTTCCTTCAGCCTTTGATTGAGCTCATTGAACTTTTTGTTCTCCTTCCCCACAATGAAGTTTTCCTCATTTGCTTTTTTCCACGGCAGATATTCCCATACTTGCTTGAGTACCTTCTGAATTATTTCTCCTCTGTTTGTAAAGTCCTGAAGAGAGAGATATTAGTGATACATTATAGAGAATTCCCAGGAAGCTAGAGACTTTGGTGTTCCCCTCCTCCTAAGATTAATGAAGGGTGCTTTAAGCAAGAAATCATGAGAAAACACAATATCCTGGCACAATTACTGGGGTACTGGGAACTCTACACAGATTGAGTCTCCAGAAACTAACATGTTTCAGAGAGTTAGATCATAGAAAACAGAAACCAGGTTTGGTCACAAAGCAATACTTTTCATAATAACACAGTTTTAAGATATATAAGCAGCATGTTTTCTCTTAAATAAAAATCTGTTGAATTATCAGCAACCCTGTTCCCTATTTTCAATGGCCACTAGCTCATTTGTGTTGTGCTGGTCTCAATATACCAAGGGTAGCACCCAATTCTCTCCTGCCCTGACTGTTCAATGTGGTGTGATACAAAGAACATTGGGATAAGTAGGAAACAAGTGACTAGGAATCCCATCCTAGCAGTTGTATGAACTGAGAGAAAATTACATAGCCTCTGATTTTAGCTTTATTTTTTAAAACTTGTAGAGGGCATGAACTCTGAGAAGGTATACTGAAAAGACTCAGTATGACTGATGTAATCTTACAACAAAGATATTAACTCAGTGGAATTGAAAGACAATGGTTACCTAGTGATATTATTGGCTTATATTCTGTATGATGAACTGAATTGTAATAGATTAAGAGGTCAGAGTCGGACCAAAGTTTAGAGACCAAGATGTGCAGGATGCTGAAAGGCTGACTAGAAGAGTAAGACTGTAGACTGGCTGACTGACTGACTGTGACTGCTGGTGCAGACTAGGAGACTGAAGGATGCAATAAAGACTTTGGATTTTATTCCTGACTATTCTTGTGGCCATTATCCTGCTTAGACCAAGGCCCAGTTCAGAAGACCTCCACAAAGTTAGCAAGGACAAAAAACTGGAGCTTTTTTATACATGAATAACATTTAAGGACTTTTCCAATTTGAATTTTTTTATAGTTCTTAAGACCATCAAGCAATATAATTTCAACTTGTCTTTCTCTTCTTTCTTATCCCCCAAAATTGTCTTTCATTCAATCTTTTCAAGTTTAATTTAAAGTTAGACCCCATGTTTAGATACTTACTATCCCCTCCCCTTCTAATTTATAGGAGAGACTTTCCTCCTTCATTATTCCAAACATGGTTTCTTAATTCCTAAAGTTCCCTCTAATACTCCCAAGTCCAGGATTTTTTCATTTTTCCATTTTTAAAAATTACTTTTAAGCTTCCCAATCCCTCAGCATCCATAAAAACATGTAAATTTTGAATTTGATTGTGAATCTTTTATAATTCACAATTTCATAATCTTTCATAATAAAATTCATAATTTCATAATACCCCATTGGGGGGGTAATTTATTTTTAAATATTCTGCAGAAACTTTTCCTAGCAGATAGCTGCAAAACATTTTTTCAGCAAGTATCTCTGAAATTCTTCATTTCTCAAATATATGGAGAAACTGAAGTTTAAAAAAAAATACAAGCTATTTCCCAGATGATAAATGGTCAAAAGACATGAACAGACAATTCAGATGAAGAAATCAAAGGTTATCTATAGTCATACCAAAATTAATGCTATCAATCACTCTTAATTAGAGAAATGAAAATTAAAATAATTAACCTATTACATTGATTAAAATGACAGAAAAGGAAAATGATAAATTTTGGAGGGGATATGAGAAAATTTGAAAACTCTTCATTATCAGTGGAGTTGTAACTGAACTAAGCATTCTAAAATCCACTTTGGAATTGTGACTTAAGGGCAACGAAATGGTAAAACACCCTTTGATCCAACAATACCACTATTAGGCCTGTATCCCAAAAAGATTTCAAAAAGGGGATTGGGGCAGAAAAGATAAACTGCACCAAAAAATATTTATATTGCCTTTTTTAGTAGTGGTAAAAATTGCTAGGATATTTTAACTTTTTTGTGTTTTTTTTTTCCTTTTTAGTCTATTTTCTACAACACATCTAGGATGGAACTATACTTGTACATGATTGCACAAACAATACCCCTATTAAAATCCTTACTACTTTATGAAGTAGGGGAGAAAAATTTGAAACTCAAAATTTTCTAAAAATGAATTTTTAAAATTATCTTTACATATGGAAAAAAATGTTATTTTAAAAACGTTTATATTGTTGTTATATCCTGTTAATAACAATTGATGCTTCTTTGGCAGAAACTTATTCTTCTCCATGAACTAGAGCCAAACTACCTTTTTTAGAAGCCTTTCCAATTTCCAGACTATCCCTACAGTCAACCTGATTTTTTGTTTCTGTATCTTTGGTCATGTAACTTCGTAATGGTTGCAATGTCCATTACCTTCATGAATGAACTTTCCTCACTGTAGGTAACTCATCTTTCCTGATCCTCATAAATCTGCATAGCTCATAATAGAAAAAGCAGGCCATCACATTCCTCTGTCTTACTAGTCTCAAACCAATTAAATTCAGGGAAATTCTGACCCAATGAAGTCATATGTCCTCATTAAATGCATCTAAGTTGTGTAACTGTTACTATTTGTAGCAATCTCCTCACAAGCAATATAAAACTGTCATTGTTTACTTACCTAGCTATAACCTGCCTCTTCTGTATAAGGCTGAAAACATGTCTGCCTACCTGGAAAGACATAAGAAATATATCCAAGTTCTCCAGTCTTCCTCATCTTCATTGCCCTCCATGTGCTCTTAAGATTCAGTGACAATGGCCTCCTTGCTGTTTCTCAAACAGGATCGTTCATCCACAGATTCCTTTATCACTGGAATTTCTCCAGTTCTAGGAACTCATTCTGTCCTCTCATCACTGACAGATGGGTTCCCAACTTTTTTCCAACTCCACTTAAAATCCTTCATTCAACAAGGAGTATTTCCCCATCTTTTTTTCATATTAGTCCCTCCTTCCTATTATGATGTTCAATTTATCTTGTATATATCTTGATCAAATATGCCTGTTTTCATGTTTTCTTTTTCATTAGTTTAAGTTCCTCAAGGGCTGGAGATATTTTTTGGTTTTTGATTTCTCTCTACCAGTTATTACAGTACTTAAAATATAGGAAAAGATTAATATGTGTTTACTGATGGACTGTTATTAGGGAAAATGATGGTGGAAAGATAATTGGAGTCACTCGTTTCCAAGTACTCTCTCAAGACAAATTTGTAATCTTTCACACTATTATATTATTAGCAAAGTCTTTGCTGCTCAAAGCCTATTTGTCAAATGAGTCCTAATAGTCTCTTCCTGAAGACCTCAACTTTTTCTGCTTTGATTAGTGAGGGAGTCAAAGTCTGAACAATACAGATCAGAAAGCTCAAACAAGAAGACAGGCATAGTTGTAACCTCCAGCAAGAGACAATTTTTAGACCCAGCACTGGATTTGAGATCAAAAGACATTGATTTGATTTATATTTCTGAACTCTTGTAATACTCTATGAATCTCAATTTTCCTTGTTTTCCTAAAAAGTCTAATAATGATGGGAGGCTTTTAATGAAAATCAATTGAGATTGGGGATATGTTATTGAGGGAGATGAATACTTGCATTCCATGCCACAGCCCAGACCAGAGGTCGCTCCTTCTCTTTTAATAGAATTTTCTGAACTGTTGTACGATTTCTGCTCAAGACTTTTATTTTCCATAGGAGCTTCTTCTGTAAAAGAAACAGGAATAAACATTGTTAATAAATGTTTTTTTCTTAGCCTGAGTTCTGTGACAGCACTATAGTACATAGCTAGTACTATTTCATTGATTTGTAGGGAAGTCACAGAAGGAAAGAAAGACTGTGTCCCACTCTGACTTAGCCGAATACTCAGATTCAAGAGACAGACTTATGTAGGAACAGCTAAATTGTACATGGAGAAGTCATTGTCAATGGTACCTTAAGTCAAGTGGAGGAATGACATTGATTTGTGCAAGACTCACCCTGTAGCACAGAGCAGCCACTGGAATGGACCAGTGTATGTGGTTCTCATGACTTCCTGACTTAGAACAGGTCACACAGAGTAGGGTCTTCTTCCTTTCACAGAATAACTTGAGGTCTTCCCTGTGTATCTCACACATGCCTTCTCCTTCAGGGTACATGGCCATATCAATTAGAGTTCTTAGCTGAGAGAATTCCCAGCATATAGTACAACATAAAGGTGGAGAGGTTTTGTTCCTGAAGCAAGACATACAGATATTATGTCCACATTCAACTCTGATTAGATTAATGTCTTCTTTCGAGCAATTAATACAGAGACCTTCTTGTACTTCATCAGCCATGATCCTGAAGAGAAAAAATGAAGCACAGTAAGAATATTTCTATGACATTTTGGAAGTTGAAAAGAAGCACATTTCATGAAACATCATAGCAAGCAAAGTAATAATTGATGACACACCCCATAAATTTGGGGTAAAGTCTCCAACAATTATAGACACCATCAATTGGAAGGATGGGCACAATGTTGGGTCACCTTGTAGTAACATCTAGCTTTGACCTACATTGAAGTTTGAAAATGTTTGCCATACATTATTCTTTTTGGTCCACACAAAACCCCTATAAAGTATAAGTATCTGCATGGTTGATGGGGAATCTCAAAATAAGCATCTCAGTGACTTGTCCAGAACCAGTCAGGTATTCCTGTTTCCAAGACTGGAAATGTACATGTATGAAATAATTTTGGTACTCTTACTCAAAACAATCAGTATTTATTCAATTTGTTATGATTTGATGTACATCAGCATCTGTATTGGTGAATCAAATAGAATCAAATAAGTTGTTATTGGGATAAGAATTATAAATGATTAATCCACCATGTATTAATGATTGTATCATACTTATCACCTAGTTTCTTGTTACTAGATAGCAAAGTAATGAGCACATAATTGTTGTATTACTTCCTTCCTTGACTTGATGACATGCTATGAGAAGATTTATTTGCTTGTGCAATAGCCCTCACTCATGAACCACTACTGTTCACTCCTTAGTAACTTTTGTTTCAAACCCACAATTCCCTTAGTCTCTAGGATAGTATAAATCAAACATTTGGAATTTATGACCTATTGAAGATCTCGTGAATTGTGAAAAGTCTACCGACATAGATTTCTCTCCACTTCCAGAACTGATCAAGCAATGAATTGTAATGTCTCCGATTTTCATTGTTCTCCCAAATGTAAAAAAATAGCTAGCACCCAAGAAAAGGGGTCTTTGATAGTGAGAAAAATCTTGGATTCAATTAATTCAGGATTTCTGGATTTCCCAATAAATTAGTTGTGTTTGGAGTTCTCTATTACTTTGGTTTCAGATTAGAATTTTCTATCCTACACCAACTAGTAATTAATCAACATTTAAGTGCCTACTATGTGCCAGGGTGTGACAGAAGTTTACAAATGTCATTTGATCAGCCCAATGATCCTGAGAGTTAGGGGATATTATTTCCCTATTTATGCTGGCAAGGAAACTGAAACAAACAAAAGTGAAGTGAGTCACCCAGAATAAAACAGTTAAATATGTATCTGAGGCTAGATATTGGAATCAGGTCTTCCTGATTCCAGGCCCATTGCTCTACACATTATGCCACTTATATAAAAATAATAAGTATAATAAGTATTAATAACAATAAATAGAATATTCTGATACAAAGAGAGAAAAAAAGCAAATTAGGAATCAGAAACTATGTTCAAATTCTAGTTCTGACTTTTTGAAGTTGGCCAAGTCATTAAAAAAAAAAAATCTCTTCTGGATTCTAGTTTCCCTTCATAAATGAGATGATGGAACTAGATAACCTCCAAGGTTTCCAGCCATACCAGAATTGTAGATCTTCAATAGCAAAGAATTTTCCTAAGAGGAATGCCTACCTTCGATATCCTGCCAAACCTCTGAGCTTCTGGAATCTAGCTTTCCAATGTCTTAAGCCAAAGCAGTACACAACACCAGAGTGGGATCTAGAGCTTATATATATTTTTCTCATACACTTCTTCACCTAAATAATCAGTGTGAATTACTAGGATGAAGTGATTGTAAAATACAAAGTACTTTTTCCCCTCCAAGAAAACCCTTTTTTGATTCTTTTTCCTTCAGACACAGAATGAATCTAGGTGTTCCACTCATCAATCAATCAATCAATCAATCAACTATTTCTTAAGTGATGACTAAGTTTTAGCATTTGTACTATGCCTGGGAGGGGAGAGATACAGAACTAGACAAAAATAAGATCCCACCCTTCTAAGAACTCATTAATAGTAAGGAGTACTTGAAAACAAATTTGTATCTAACCAAGTACAAGGTTACTTGCTTAAGTACAAGGGATAAGTCAAGCTTTGAAAGTGTTTGGGAGAGGAGCTGCCAATGATATCAGGCAAAGGTTATCATTTAAGCTGAAATTTTTGTTTTGGGTGAGGAGGAAGAGAGAATTGACTTCTAAGAAATTAATTCACCTATCTCTTTAGCACCTAAGAATAATTAGGTAATAATTACCAATTCTGGTCTTTTTAAATTACAGGTTTTTTGTTGTTGTTGTTGTTTAAATCAAGAGTTATCTTATTTATATTTTATCATGATTTTAAAGACCCAACTATTTATAGGAACCAGATGTGGTGCAAGTTTTTGAAACACTAATGTACTTTGTGAATAAAAAACTGAGTGATGAAAGTCCATGGTGGCTCCAGTCTGCCCAAGAAAGGGCTCTAAAATTTTGGAATTAAAATAGGTACTCTCTTATACAACATGAAGGAGATTCTTTATTGTTCAGTTATTATTGTCTAACTCTTTGTGACCCTATTTGGAGTTTTCTTGACAAAGATATTAGAGTGGTTTGCCTTTTTTTTCCCTCTAGTTCATTTTACAGATGAGGAAACTAACAGATTTAGTCACTAGATTTTCATAGGATTGCAAGTAAATTTCTGGAGTCACTTTTGAACTCAGGATGATTCTTTTTGACTCCAACCCAGGCAATCTATCCACTGTGCCACCTTGCTTAGATTACCCTTTATCATTGCCTCACCAATCTCCACCTCTGGCCAGCTTCAGATGGATTCCCATCTCCATCCAAAAGAATATTATGTTTGGAGACCTTTGAGGCCTCCTGAAATCTGTAAACTCTGTCAGAGATACCCATGGCTGGGTTAGCAAACTATGGACTAGCAAACCTGGTCAAATTTTGGTCTTTTTTAGGTCCAGTGTAAGTGCACATCTCCTTCAATGCAAACTTGCCCCTGGACCCAGAGTAACCAGAAGGTCTTCTACTGAGGCTCTTGTACTGTGACCACAGGTCCAGGGGTCCTCAAACTATGGCCCACGAGCCAGATGTGGCATCTGAGAATGATTATTCCCCTCACCCAAGGCTATGCAATTTCTTTATTTAAAGGCCCACAAAACGAAGTTTTTGTTTTTACTATAGTCTGGCCCTCTAACAGGCTGAGGGACAGTGAACTGGCCCCCTATTTTAAAAAGTTTGAGGATCCCTGTGACTAATGTGAGCCAGATATCATAGCATAGGAGCCAGATCCAACCTGAAAATCACCATCAGCATTCCAGATACATTATTGTTATGAACTGTGCAAGCTACTGGTTCCTAGGGGACTTTCTACATATAGTGCCAGGATTATTTGTGGACAAAGATATTCTCAGATATTGGGTGTATTTAGAGTGGGGTGAGGGTTGAAGGGACCTTTGGGGATTCCATGATTCCTCAAGGAATGTACTTAGAGGAAATTTTTATTGTATTATTTAAACCTAGCCCTGATTAACTAAGACACCAGACCTGTACACAGACCAAGCCAAATTTAATTAATTTAAGGGAGCCTTCCCTCAGCATCATCTCAAATAGCTTATGTGTCTTCTCTGGAAACTGCCTCCATGCTGGACAGTCAAATGTCATTTTCTTGTTTCATTGTTTAAATTCCATGTAACATGTAACTTAATCAAACTGAGGATTGTGAGAAGGCTATTTTTGGGTTTTGGGGTTCTTTTCTGTTTCTGGATATATTAAATAAACTTCCTTCTAAATTATTTCAGTCTAGTAGGTTTCAATTTCGTTCTCTACCACAACAATTAATCAACAAACTTTTCAGAAGTCACCCAGGAAGGAAATTAGGTCCTCTTAGGGTAAGTCTTGTTTGCACTGCCCTCCCCCAACCAGTTGGCATCCCAAAATCCTGCCCCCAAGCACTTTCTTCAATCAACATGTGGTTCCCCACCCCAGCTCAGCACTACCAAGATTTCTCCTTTCCTTTCTGAAAATACTGAGAATGCCCTGGACATGAATGGAAGTAAAACAATGAAATGGTTCCATAAATAAAATGCCCATCTAGGGACCTCATTTTTAGCTTCCAAGGTCAAAATCATAAACTGTCAGATCCATGAAAAGATAGTGGTATGGCACAAAAGTCTAATACTCTAACAGGATGATCTTTAATCCTGATTGTTGGCTGTTTTGAGGAATTTCATGCTTTCCAACTAAGGGACCCCACAATGAGCCTTCATGGATGCTTTAACCCACCCCCTCTTGTAAAAGGCTCTTCTTAACTATCCTAAATTGTCACAGATTGCTAAACAGAACTAAAAGAGCATCAAAACCAACTCTAGCCCATAAAATGCTGAAGCTGCTATCAGTGAGATGACCAGAAATCTCCTAAGAAAGCCAAATTTAAGGAGGACTTCTCTTTTTGGTTTTGGTTTGGCTCCTGAAGTTATTTGACCTGGTCCCTACCCCCATCCTTACTCCCATCCCTCACTCATGACTGGTGGTTATAAGCCCTTAAGCTTTTGTAGAAAACCAGCCTAAGAAATTGCCCAATAATGTTCAGATTTGAAATGATCATGGTTTTAAGTTAGAACTCTATCCTCCTTCCAGTTGTCACAACCTCATTTCCCTCAATTAAATCTTAAAACTTGGCTTGGGACCAAACAGTAATTCAATAGTCTTATATTTGTCCCTTCAGTTTATTCATTAACCTTACTTGCCAAGGCCACATTGCATGATCCATTAGATTGTTAGCTCCTTGAAAGGAAGACATATATACCATTAGAATGTGAGTTCATTGAGAGCTGGGATAATGAATGGTTTGGTCTTGGTTGGTGTCCCTAGGGATTTGCACAAAGTCTGGCATGAAGAACTACTGACTTGCCTATTCATCCCAAACCAGTAAGGTAAATATGAAGCTGGGTCTGGGAGATCTAGGTTTTTTACTAGTAAGGCCAAGAAAATTGAATTAGCTTGGGAGTTCACACCTTTGAGGTGTTTAGTGGCAGTTGTGGGCTTTCTTTGAATTAAAATGCATCCATTAAATGTTTACTGGAGGGACAGATGCTTCCAAAAGATGAAAGGTAAGTTTCTCAGCAAATTTCCTTTATTATCAAAGACCAAAGATGGCAGCTTGGCTGGAAATTTAAAGATTACCTAGTCTGGCCACCTCATTTTACAAGTATACAAATTGAGGCTAAGAGATTTAAATGACATGTCTAAGCAGATAAGAAGTTCAAGTAGGATTGGAGCCTCAGCACTTTGACTCCAAATTCTGACTCCAAATTCTGGTTACTTCCTCTTTAATTTATTGTAGATTGAGAAATTGAAGGGGAGATCTGAATTAATGAAGAAGGGGCTTGATTGTTGTTATTTACTCATGTCTATTCACTTCTTGACTATTTGTAGGGATTTTCTTAATAAAGTTAATAAAGTGATTTACCATTTCCTTCTCGATCTCATTGTAGAGATGAGGAAATTGAGGCAAACAGGATTAAGTGATTTGCCCAGGGTCACTACTATTTTGGAAGCTGGAACTCTAATAAATTCATCCAACCCCCATTACCAGAACCCTAATCCACCTACCCTATTTCCATTCTTACATAGAGAGAGATGGATTTCTAAGACTGTCTAGCTTGAGAAAGGTCTGGGATCTGGTCAGTCATGTAGATTCCATCAGGCTCCTCTTGATCATACCCTAGACTCTCTCTAGTTCCTTCCTAACCCTTCCCTTTTTCTTCCTGTTACTTCCCAGACCCTGTCTTTGCTCCTCCTCTTCCCCGAGTCTTTAAATGTTCCCAGACTCCCAAGATTGTAATTTAATCATTGGATTCTGCCTTGCCTCTTGTCATGTCTGATTGAACCTGTGAGCTATTTCTTTTCACAAATCTCTTTTCTGTGATGAATTTCTCCCTTAGATGTTTCTGGTCTCTTGAACCACTTTCTCCTATTCTAACAACCTAAAATTATGCTTTCTCATTGTATTATTTTCTAATAATCTAAAATTATTCTTTCCCAATCCACTTCAACACAGTGAGGTCAGATTTGAATGCAGGGAAGAGTGACTATGTGTAGTACAGGGATTCTTAAACTTTTTTCCACTCATAACCCCTATTCCTTGAGAAATTTTGACATACTCAGGTATATAGTATATAAAATAGGTACACAAATCAAAAATTTGCTGATAATAAATCATACCTTTGCAACCCTCACATTAGGTTACATGACCCCATATGGGATTTCAACCCACAGTTTAAGAAGCTTTGTAGTAGAAGAAAAAATGACAGGATTGATGTATGTATGTTTTATGTTATTCTACCAGGTGTTCCACTGTAATTGTTCACCCTACTGTGGTAAAAAGATCCCCAAACATTTGCTGCATATTTTCATTGTGTTATACCATTAATTAAGTCCCCAAAGCATAGTGCAAGTGTCATGGAATCCTCTGAACAGGAATATTTTATAAATATATACCATTGTCATAGAACCTTTATAAAAGTACTTTATGACAAAGAAATTATACGTAGTTTTTGAAGGTAGAAATTCTAAGTACAACCATTACAAATCATTCCTTGAAAACATTTTAATCAATATTAAGATCACAAGATTTTAGCTTTGAAAAGATTTTTACTGGTACCAAGTATATGTCAGATATGGTGTAAGTGTGGGGGATATAGGTCCTATAAAAGCAAAAGAAAAGATTTCCCCTGTTTTCTAGAAGCTTAAATTCTAATAGGAATATTATTGGTGTAGGAATTTCAATTGTATGTACTCTTTGTCTTGATGCTGTGAGGGATGTAGAAGATCCTTACTCAAAATGACTACTTAGAGATCACTCAGTAGAAAGCAGAAAAGTTATTTATTAATAAATTCTCATGAGAATGAACAATTCCACTGCGAGTAGGGAAAGAGAGAAAGCTCTCAGTAGAAGGGCTAAAAATTTAGGAAAGATATACAGTTTTTATAGGTTTGTTTGCAAAGGATTACATCATAGGTTGAGGAGCATTGAGAAATAGGTGCCTTCTCCCCTAATTGAATGTTAAACATTGGTGCCAAAGGCAGATTAGAACAGAAGGCTTTGTTTCCCTGATTCTGAGAGGAATCATTAGTCAGACCTTCAAACTTCAGATTACTGAGTTGACGGCATTTAATAATCTAAATATTGATAACATTGAACAAGGATAAATGTCATCATTTCTGGTTAAGTAAATATATTTCTAACTGGCCAAGGCTCAAGTAAATATGAGCCTGCACATATTATATAGGTCATAGATGAAACACAGAAATAATGAAAATAAAATGCAGAAAAAGAATTCATACATTCCTGTAAGTTCTTCACTATATCTCTCTCTATTCCATACAATGCTGTCTATATTTACTAGAACGTTTGCTACAGGTTTGTGGTAGGAAATCATTGAATATGATTTTACTTATTATGGTTATTTCAGGAAATGTGCTTGCTTTGAAGCAAATAAAAATAGGGAATGGGAGAACAATCTTATTCTGTGTCATTGTCTTCTTCAGACTGAAGGAAGATGAATTTGAAGAGATACAAGAGAGAAATTGAGTGTCTTCTTTTGATTAAATCTATTTTAGCTTTGTCCAAAGTCATGATTACTATGTCTTTTTTTATTAACCTAATAAATTCTACTCCTGTTCTTTATTTTATCTTATTGTTCATCTCTCATTATGATAGTGTTTTCTGGAGTAAACACATTTTAATTCAAATTGTTAGTCTACTATTCATTTCTATTTTATGGGTAAATTCATCCTATTCACATTCTGAGCTATAATTACTTTTGCATTTTCCTCCTTGTTTTTCTGACTCTGTTTACTTTTTCTCTCCTTACATCTCTGCTTTATTACTACTCACTACCTTGTTCTCCTATTCCTTAACCTCTCTGCCCCTCCCAGACTCCCTCATTTATCCTCTCTCTCTACTATCCTCTTGCACTCTTTTTCTTTCTGAATTCAGAAAACTTTTATTCTCTTCTAATTATATATGTTGTTTTCCCTTTAACCAATTCCCAATGAGAGTGAGATTCCAGCACTAACAATTCTCCCACCTTCGAGTTTCTTCTGTATCAATTTTTCCTTTTATACCTCAGTTGAATGAGATAATTGCTCCTTTTTTGTCTCTTCTCACAATTTGTTTTTTTTTAAATCACTCCATCATTTTCAACTAGCTGAATCTTTTCTTAAAAACTACTTAAATAATGATGACAGTCATAAAAATATTGCTAATATTTTCACATATGAACTATTTGACCTCATTGATTCCTTTATAATTTGTAACCCAGAACCAAGATCAAATATTAAACAAAACTGGTCTATAAATAATAAATCTGATTTCCCATCCATCCAAATATAGGTTCAAATAAAAAAAAGTTTTCTGACATCATTCATCTTCAACCATTTTCTTGTAGACAGTAGGTCCTCATGAAGAATATTATGGGCTTGATGGTCTCAATCTAAGCACACCCATTTATTGAAATGACTTGTGTTTCTCCTGAAAAGCCAAGTGCAATTATGATAGATCTTATCTTCAAAAAAAGTTGTAGCAATTGTAGCTCTTTAATGATCCTGATACTAAAGAGAGAAAACAATATATAAAGACAAGAAACAATAATTCCAAAGAATGACATTTCATTATCCAAGATTCTCATGAAATTTAAGATTTTCAGAATAAGAATAATCTTTAAATATTATGCTATATTTAAGAAAGAAGATAATACTTTTAGTCAAACCCCAGATGTCTGTTTTAGGCATTTTCTCTTTAATAAGCTCCCACATAAAAAGTCAGCATATGACACAGAAAATGTTAAGAAACTCAGAAATTTTATGTAAATATACATATATATGTACATACACATATACATGTGTACTTATAACATTCTATATTATCAACATTTTGTCTTCTAAGATCATAAATAGATACAATTTCTTTTTTAAAGTTAAAATTTTTGAAAAATGAGAAAGCCAGCAGACAACACATAAATGCAAGAAATGTAGAGATATCTTTAAAAGTTTAGTAACTCATAAATGCATAAAATGTATGCATTGTTTTACATGTAATAATACTTGTACAATGGGTGTTTTACTGTTTAATAATATAAATGAACAGCTATGCAATTTTTTTTCACCTATTCACATCCTTATTGAGAAACAGACTGTGACTTAATGTTTGGATCTGAGGTTTCAAAGTGCTAGAGAAATAACAAACAAAACCACTCCAGTCAGGATGTCCCCCTCTTTAGTAGTTCCTTTGGAGATCAAGTAACAGTCTAATTTTAAAAGGAGACTCGAGGAGAGTATCATTGTCTCCTGGGGAGGGGACAAAGTTTTTTGTCACAGGTTGTGAAAGGAGTGTTAAGCAGGTAAATATCTATTCTGTCTTCATTTGGAAAGCTCTAAACAAATTTGAACTAATGGACCTTGACTTACTAAAGGAATGAAAGCAAGATTCTTAGAATAATTAAACCAAAACTTATTATTTGTATTTCATAGGAATGGATCAGTAATTCACAAGGAAATAGATATGTTTCACATAAACACAATTGTTCATCCCATCCCTAGAATTATAAAAATGCTTTTAAAATTTAAAGGTGAATGAAAAGATTTATAACAAAAAGGAAATACAGCTCTAAGCCTTGTCCAATTTTCTTTTGGGCCAGAACTAATTTGATTTTCACAGAAATGGAATCTCTGGATTGGAAATGGAATGGATACCTCTGTAGCCATCTAGTCACCTTTACCTGAATAATGCAAAATTCTGAAAAATATTTGATAGTCATCCAGACATTCTTTTGTTTGTTTGGGGTTTTTTTGGTCTCATCACCAAGAATGTTTTCCTCATATCAAAGCCAAATTTGACTTTTTACAATCCCTAAGCAATTCTCCTTGATCTAGCATCAGAGATCCAGCAGAGAAATTTAAGATTTCTTTCACAAAAAAATCAATCAAATAGTTGATGACAACTGCCATGGGGCCCCCTAAATCTTCTCTTATTAAAAATACATATGCCCAGTGTCTTTACTTCATGTTTAAATCATGATAACTCAAGTTTGGAGGTGGAGGGGAGAAGATCTGTTTATGAATGTTAAGGGTAAGATGCCTGCGATACCCATGGAAAGATTTGTCCTTGAAGTAGCTGAATAGGAAGTTCTAGATATCAGCATAGAATTTTCATTAGAAAAATATTTGGGGGACCATATGCATAAAAGTTAAATCCCTGAGAATGAATAAGGTTTTTAAGGAAGACAATGCAGAGAATCATAGTTGCATCCTTATTCTCCAGATTGAACCAGAAGAAATAAATCAAATGAAAGATTTTTTATAGATAGCAGGAAATTCAGAGGAGGAAAGAAGGGAAATATATATAAGACAGAGCAAGAGATCTAAAAACAGAGACAAAAAGAAAGAGGTGATAGAGATAGAGAATGTAGAAAAGAAGGTTGGAGGAAAGTGCATGCAACAATAAAAGAGGAAAAGGAAAGAGAGATGTAGGAAATATCCCCTTCAGTTTTCCCTAATGTCACTAAGAGGCAATGGTCTGTGTAGCCCTCCTGTGCAGCCCTCAAATATTGCCCAGCTTCTTGCTGTGAGGGATGTAGAAGACCCTTACCCAAAATGATTACTCAGAGATCACCCAGTAGAAGGCAGAAAAGTTGTTTATTGAAAACCTCCGGAGGATGAGCCGTCCCATCGCAAGATAAGAAAGAGAAAGCTCACGGTAGGAGGGCTAAAGAAGTAGTAAAGATACATAGCTTTTATACAAAAAATTACATCACAAGTAAGAGAGCATTGAGAAGGGGAGGGGGAGGCATCTAATTGGTTGTTGCTATTTGGGGAGATTGGAATGGAAGGTTTCTGTTTCCCTGAAATCTCCTGATTTCGGGGAAACAGAAAGTCAGGCCTTCAGGCTTAATCAAGCAGATAGTGGTTTAGCTAATAGACTAAATATCGATAAATGTCAAATACCAATAAATGTCATCAGCTCAAGTTAAGTAAATATGTTTCTAGCTGGCCAAGGCTCAAGTAGATATGAGCCTGCACATATTATACAGGTCATAGGGGAAACACAGAAATAATGAAAATAAAATACAGAAAAAGAATTCATACATTTCTGTAAGTTCTTCACCTTATCTATTCCCCACATTACGATTTGGAGTGAGACACACTGTCAAGATTTCCTGGGGAAAAGAAGCAACTGAGGGGGCTGTGGAAAAGAACCAGATAGTCAGGCCAAGGTTGAATAAGGTTCTCTTCTCCATTTTCAGAGGGAGCCAAGGAGGAAAGATTTTGTGAAGGTTGAGCATAGGGGAGTGGGGAGTGCCTTAGTTGGAAAAGACGTCCCTAGAACAGTTACTTCTTGTCAAGATCCTCTTTCCCTAGCTACCTGGGATGAACAGGAGAGGCAACATCAAAGCTTAATGCCCTGACCTGGCTCCAAACCTTGGTTAGTCTTTCCATGGGGGAGGAGCTCCACATGCTGGCCTACCAGCTGTGCAGGGTTTTCTGGTTTGGAGAATTGCATCTGTTTGTTTTTTAATCTCTGCATATGATTGGCACAATGAAAAGTTTTATCCCCACTTTCTACTAGCTGATAAATAATTGAAGATTAGTTGATAATAAAACTTTTCTACAATATCCTTTACTGGTAGCTATTCATTTTTTTTTTTTTTTGGAGTCATATTTCTAGATCTCGCTACGTGAAATTTTGATGTTTCCATGAAAGGACTATGAGAACAGTTCTTTCCCAAGGGGAACTTCACTGGTTCAGTGAAGGAAAATTGTTGAACCTACAATCAGTTACAAATTTTTTCTTAAACAATTACCCATATTCACACTTAGAATCTGAATTTTGCTGATGTTTTCAGTACTGGATTATTACTCCATTTCTTAAACTTATATCTTTCTCTCCCAGCTAATTTTATACCTCTCTCATTTGATATTTCTGTATTCTCAAAATATTAGAAATAGTTTAAACTTTGGGGGCATTTGGGAGGAACTTGGGATATTATTTTTCAAAGATTCTTAACCTAGGGTATTTACATTGTTTTAAAAATATTTTTGATACCTGTATTGAAATATAATTGGACTCTTTATAATATTGTATATTTTATGTATTTAAAAATCTCCTGAGAACATACTTCATCAGACAGCTAAAGGAATTCTTGACACAAAAATAATTTATGATTGTCAACTATTGTCAACATTTTTATTTCTCTAAATAGTATTTTTTCCAATTACATGTAAAGATAATTATAAACACTGATTTTTATAAGATTTTTTTATGCCCAAAGGGTTTTCAAACTGTGCATCCCCTTTGATCCTGCATCATTTCTAGTGGGCTTATATTCTAAAGAGATACTAAAGGAGGGAAAGGGACCCACATGTGCAAAAATGTTTGTGGCAACTCTTTGTAGTGGCAAGAAGCTGCAACCTGAGTGGATGCCCAGCAGGTACAGAATGGCTGAATAAGTTTTGGTGTATGAATGTTATGAAATATTATTGTTCTATAAGAAATGATCAGCAGGACAATTTCAGAGAGGTCTGGAGACACTTACATGAACTGATGGTATGTGAAGTGAGTAGAACTAAGAGAACATTATACACAGCAACAACAAAATTATTTGATCAGTTCTGACATGGCTATTGTCAACAATGAGATGATTCAGGTCAGTTCCAATGGTCTTGTGATGAAAAGAGTCATCTACACCCAGAGAGAGGACAGTGAGAACTAAATATGGACTACAACATAGTATTTCTACCCTTTTTATTGTTGTTTGCTTGCATTTTGCTTTCTTTCTCATTTTATTCTTTTTCATCTGATTTTTCTTGGGTTGCATTATATTTGTGGAAATATGTATAGAAAAACTGCACATGTTTACCAGATATTGAATTACTTGCCATCTAGGGGAGGGGACAGGGAAAGGGAGGGAAAAATTTAGAACATAAGGTTTTGTGAGAATAAATGTTGAAAATTATCCATGTATATATTTTGAAAATAAAAAGCTTTAATTTAAAAAATACTAAAAAAAAGATTTTTGAGTTCTAAATTTTTCTTTGATACACACATACATATATATTAAACTACAAAGAGCTTTGTTTCTTCAGTAGATTTACAAAAGCATTTCTCCTAATATATTGACTACCTTGGTTCAAAGATACTTGTGGTGTTCCTTAGGTAATGCTGCTTTTTCTTTTCCCCTTTCAGTCTGTTTTTTGATATATAATGACAAATAAGGAAATGTGTTCAGAAGGATTATATACATTTAACTTATATCAGATTACATATTATTTTAGGAAGAGGGGAGGTAAAGGAGACAGAGAACAATTTGGAACACAGAAATCAACGTTGGAAACTGTATTTGGAAAAATACTATTGCAAAAACAAACAACATTGCCCTACATTTATAATCCTATGACTGATTAAATGTGAAAGCAACATGACAAGAAGATTTGAAAAGATGTCAAGTTTATTAAATACAAAAGATTTCAGCACCATTCAGAACCATTTCAAGCTCTTTGCACAGGAATTTGCTCATGCGGTCATTCTAGTAGGGGTAAAGAGGCCTGGTAGATGATTGATCACTATGAATGCCATTCCTGAAAATAGGGATAGTTTTTGCATATCCATCCTCTTCAACAATTTCATCCCAGGACTAAGTTCATATAAAAAATGATCTTCCTTCGATGTCCTCATATTGAAAACTCCCAAACATGTAAATAGGGTATGTCCTACCTGAGAAGCTAGGGACAATTCTGATTGCCCTCTTTTTTTCCTCAGACAAGTCATAGAAATTGATTCTCTCTGACAGTTTATGTCCTATAAAAAGGGAATAATATCAGTTGAAAAGAAAGGATTTCAATATCCTTTCTGAGAGGAAAGCTTTAGTTGCATCCTATACAGTTCTTTCTCATGATAATTCCAGAGCAAGAATTTTCTGTAAAAAAATTATGCTATGCTTGGGAAAGGGAATAGCAAACCTCATTGAAAATTGGAGTTCTCCATTTCAGGAATTCCATTTTTCTCTAATACACTGCCATACCTATTTCTAGAGCATCCATTTAAGGAATAAGAAAGCTTTCAAAGCAGAAGATGGCAATTTAATCTTTCTGATTTTAAGTAAAGCAAAATGGCCAGCTGAGCAGGTGAGCAACTCCTTTTTTCAGTAAAGACCAGGGTAACTCCAATTATAAAAATTACCATTCACAAATAAATGATCCCTTGTCTTTAGAGGCAGCAATTACTTCCTGGGCTGGGAATGCCCAGGTTTTTCCACCTATCATGGCCTGAGCAAAAAATTAAAAGTTGCTTTCCCATTAAAAAAAAGTCTTCATAGAACTAAAAACTGTTAATTATTGGCATAGCATAATTAGCTAATGATCCAGTTCTCTAGTGTTCTAAAAATCTTAAAGTAAATTGGATCATTAAGGTCATTAGGGTTTACCTCCTCTAATTCCTTCATTCCTTTAGTTCATCATGCAGAAAAGAGAAACATTGGGAGAAAATTATGTCTCCATGTTGTCTATTGACTGGAGCAATATGTTCTTAAGGTAATGATGTGTGTTCCCCAAATATCTGAAGGTTTATTTCTTAATACAGATCTTTCTGAGGAATCTCATCTCATAGGGCTGTCAGGATCTGAGTATCAAAATCTTATATTTCCCACCATGTCCCAAGTGCACTGACAATAGCCCTCAAAGGAGAGGACCCATTAAATATAGTCGTGCATCTCTTAGTTCCTGGATTTTTATTTCATTCCCAAAACATATTCTAAGATAATAGATCCGAAGAGATCTCAAAGAAATCATTTAGCACAACACAACTTCCATCTGTTATACCAACACAGAAATAAAAAATTAGAAAATGAGTTTAAGGCTACAAAGTAAGTGTCAGGAATAACAAAATGGTTTATACTTCTGATTCAGGAACTTCTTTCTCCTGGACTATCGTATTCTCCAGTGCCTAGCCTATATTGATCATCTTACATATTTTAGGATAGAAGCATATAGTACTTTTTATTAAAATCATTTTCTGCCTGGTCTCCTAGGAAAACACTTCTCTGAGTCCTAATACCTGTTGTTTTCTACTCTTTGTGAATTAAGGTCTATAAAGGTACCAAGCACCACGTTCAGATATCCTAATGTCTCCAACTTACCCCAAAATGCTCTGTGTTCCTACAAGCCCTGCTCTTCTGCCTCAACTAAGCTCTCAAATAATTTCATGGAGTTTGTTCTTCCCTTCAAGTGTTTTACTCCTTGTTTTTTCCCCCAACACTCTAATCTGGATCAGCTTTTCTCTTCTACCTTCTGACAAGTTCCAGACAAATGAATTTATCTATAGTAGGATTAATTCCCAAATTGAAGACAAAGGCATCAGAGTTTGAATAGCAGAAATATTCAAAACTAATCACACTGTTTATAAACAGATTGTTTGCCTTCTAGAACTTTTGTGAGGAAAGCTTAAAGATTCTTGCCCAAAGGACTAATACTTACTTTCAAAGAATTTTAAAAATTCGGTCACCTCAGTGATATAAGAAACATCCATTCTTGGTATGAAAGGTTGAAAATTCAGCTGAATACAACTCCTAAAAGAGAAGAGAAATCACTCATATTGTACAATCTGTGCCTTGTACTAAATGCCCTGTTTCCTGTACCTCTTTTGAGTGAACATATAGGTTCAGTCTCCCCCCTCACTTACCACCAGCCCCAAACTAAACTACCTATCATATAGGAAGAAACATACCTTTCCAATGTTTCTGCCACATCCTGGGGGGGAAAAAAAAAGGTCAGTATAGTTTATGAATCATTTCACCTAAAACCTTTTCAGGAGCCTCTAAAGCTCCATAGCTTCCCTGTCCTAAGCAAGGACTTAATCACTGCTTTTTTTTTTTTTAATTATTTTCTTGATTTCACTGAACCTCAAGTTGGAAACCTGGATTCTGCATACAGATTTTCTTCCCATGCCAAAAAGTGCTTGAGCAATTCCTGTGTTGTACTAGGAGAAGTATGGTCAAGAAAAAGGTCTCCAGATGACAATCTGTTTTATTTCATTTGTGATAAGGCCCATTCAGATATTCTATATCATAAGGGGAGGAGGGGGGAAGAAGGAAAAAGTACCGATAAAAGAACACCTAGAAATCAATGAGTATCTTTTGAACCTATCTCCAATAGCAGAGAAGCCATGAATGTTCCACTGCCTTTCATTCTAGCTGCTGCTGCTTACACATGTTATAAATCCAAATTAGAGGAGCCAGGATTCCTAGGTTTCAGATTCTTGAATCACTTGACTAACACCAATACTTGGAGCCCTCCAGGCTACTCTTAAACCAAACTGCTTAGTCACACACCTTATCTCAAGAGCAAACCTACTCCTTTTCCCCCACAGGAAACAGAAGATATATATGGCAAGAAACAAGGGCAGATCCCAAAAGACAACTGATGAGTTTATTGTAGTCTCACTTGTAGCACTGCTATATCTGGCTTGTGCAACTTTTCCTCCAGTTCAGTAATCACAGACTTTAGGCATCTATTTTGGTTGGACATCATGGTCTCCCATTCCTTCTTTTTTTGCATGACTTGATGTTCCTGTATAAACTCCATTTCCTTCAGCCTTTGATTGAGTTCAATGAACTTCTTGTTCTCCTTCCCCACAATGAATTTTTCCTCATTTGCTTTTTTCCATGGTAGATATTCCCATACTCGCTTAAATAGCTTCTGAAATATTCCTCCTCTGTTTGTAAAGTCCTGAAGAGAGAGATATTAGTGATACATTACAGAGAATTCCCAGGAAGCTAGAGACTTTGGTGTTCCCCTCCTCCTGAGATTAATGAAGGGTGCATTTAAGCTAGAAATCCTGAGAAAACACAATATCCTGGCACAATTACTGGGGTACTGGGAACTCTACAAAAGATTGAGTCTCCAGAAATTAACATGTTTCAGAGAGTTAGATCATAGAAAATAGAAACTAGGTTTGGTCACAGAGCAACACTTTTCATAATCACATATGGTTTTAAGGTATATAAGCAGCATGATTTCTCTTAAATAAAAATCTGTTGAATTATCAGCAACCCTGTTCCCTATTTTCAATAGCCACTAGCCCATTTGTGTTGTGCTGGTCTCAATATACCAAGGGCAGCACCCAATTCTCTCCTTCCCTGACTGTTCAATGTGGTGTGATACAAAGAACATTGGGATAAGTAGGAATCAAGTGACTAGGAATCCCATCCTAGCAGTTGTGTGAATTGGGAGAAACTTACTTAGCCTCCGATTTCAATTTTTTAAAATTTGTAGAGGGCAGGAACTCTGAAAAGGTATACTTAAAGAGTCAGTATGATTGATGTAATCTTACAACAAAGATATTAACTCAGTGGAATGGATGAGATAATGGTTCTCTAGTTATATAATGATTGGTTTATACTCTGAATGATGAATTGTAATAGATTAATTAAGAAATTGTAGACTGGCTGACCGAGACTGTTGGTGCAAACTGGGAGACTGAAGGAGACAATAAAGACTTTGGACTTTATTCCTGACTATTCTTGTGGTGATTATTCTGTTGAGACCAAGACATAGTTTGGAGGACCTCCAAAAAGCTAGCCAAGACAAAAACTGGAGTTTTATTATACATGGATGACATCAAAGGCCTTTTCCAATTTGAATTTTTTTATACTTCTTAAGACCATGAAACAACTTAATTTCAATTTGTCTTTCTCCATCCTCTATCTTATCCCCAAAGAATTATCTCTATTAACTCGAAATTTTGTAAAAATGATTTTTCAAAATTGTCTTTACATATGGAAAAAATAAAATGCTATTTAAAAAAGTTTTTTTTTCTCATAATATTGTTGTGGTTCCCTATTTCCTATTAAAAATAATTGATACTTCTTTGTCAAAAACTTACTCTTGTCCATGAACTAGAGCCAAACTACCTTTTAAAAGCATCTCCAATTTCCAGACCATTCCTGTGTAGTTGACCAGATTTCCTGTTTCTGTATCTTTGGTCATGTTACTTCCTAATGGTTGCAATGCCAATAACCTTTGTAAAGGAACTTTCCTCACAGTAGGCAACTCACCTTTCCTGATGCTCATTAATCTCTATAGCACAAAATAGAGAAAGTAGGCTATCACATTCCTCTGTTTTACTAGTCTCAAACCAGCTAAATTCTGGGGAAATCCTAACCCAATGAAGTCATTTGTCCTCATTAAATGCATCTAAGTTGTGTAACTGTTACTATATTTGTAGCAATCTCCTCACAAGCAATATAAAACTGTCATTGTTTACCTACCTAGCTATAATTTGCCTCTTCTGTATAAGGCTGAAAATATGTCTGCCTATCTGGAAAGGCATCAGAAATATGTGTCTTAAGTTCTCCAGTCTTCCTCATCATCATTGCCCTCCACGTGCACTAGGATTCAGTAATAATGGCCTCCTTGCTGTTCCTCAGACAGGATTCTTTATCCATAGATTCCTTTATCACTGGAATTCCTCCATGCTAGGAACTCACTCTGTCCTCATCACTACCAAATGGGTTCCCAGCTTTCTTCCAACTGCACTTAAAATCCTCTATTCAACAAGGAATATTTCCCCATTTTTTCATATTCCCTTCTTCCTATGATGTTCAACTTATCTTGTATATAATCTTGATCAAAAATACCTGTTTTCATGTTTTCTTTCTCACTGGTGTAAGTTCCTTGAGGACTGAAGCTATTTTTTGCCTTTTGATTTCTCTCTACCAAGTATTACTGTACTTAAAATATAGGAAAAGATTAATATGTGTTTACTGATGGACTGTTATTAGGGAAGATGATGGTGGAAAGATAATTGGAGTCACTCTTTTCCAAGTATTCTCAAGACAAATTTGTAATCTTTCACACTATTATATTATTATATCTTTGCTGCTCAAATCTTATTTGTCAAATGAGTCCTATTGAGTCAATCACTCTCTCCCTGAAGACCTCAACTTTTTTCTGCTTTGATTAGTGAAGGGGTCTAAGTCTGAGCAACACAGATCAGAAAGCTCAACCAAGAAGACACTGATTTGATTCAAATGTCTGAACTCATGTGACATTATGTATGAATCTCAATTTTCCTAATAAATCTAATAATGATGGGAGGCTTTTAATGAAAATCAATTGAGATTGAGGATATGCAATATATTATTGAGGGAGATAGATACTTACATTCCATGCCACAGCCCAGACTAAAGGTTGGTCCTTCTCTTTTAATAAAATTTTCTGAACTCTTTTGAGCTTTCTGTTCAAGACTTCTATTTTCCATAGGATCTTCTTCTGTAAAAGAAAAAGGAATGAAGACTGTTATGGAAGGAAAAAGTTGGAACAGAATTGATTGCAAGGGACAATATTGAAAAATTACCCATGCATATGTTCTGTCAATAAAAATTTAAAAGTAAAAAATAAATAAATAAAATTAAAAAAAAATTTTTTTAAAGACTGTTAAGAAATCTCTTTTCTTAGCCCAAGTTCTATGATATATAGTACTATAGTATATAGCTAGTACTAGTTCATTGATTTGTAGGAAAGCGTCACAGATGGAAAGAGATGCTGTGTCCCACTCTGACATAGCTGAGGACTCTGATTCAAGAGACAGATTTATGTAGGAACAACTAAATTGTACAAGGAGAAGTCATTGCCAATGATACCTTAAGTCACCTGGAGGAATGACATTGATTTGTGCAGGACTCACCCTGTAGCACAGAGCAGCCACTGGAATGGGCCAGTGTATGTGGTTCTCATGACTTCCTGACTTAGAACAGGTCACACAGAGTAGGGTCTTCTTCCTTTCACAGAATAACTTGAGGTCTTCCCTGTGTATCTCACACATGCTTTCTCCTTCAGGGTACATATCCATATCAACTCTAGTTCTTAGCTGAGAGAATTCCCAGCATATAGTACAACATAAAGGTGGAGAGGTTTTGTTCCTGAAGCAAGACATACAGATATTATGTCCACATTCAATTCTGATTAGATTAATGTCTTCTTTCGAGCAATTAATACAGAGACCTTCTTGTACTTCATCAGCCATGATCCTGAAGAGAAAAAATGAGGCATAGTAAGAACATTTCTACTCCACTTTTGAAGTTTAAAAGAATCACATTTCATGAAACATCATAGCAAACAAAGTAATAATTAATGGATGACCCCATAAACTTGGGGCAAAGTCTCCAAAAAATATAGATACTATCAGTTGGAAGGATGGGCACAATGTTGGGTCACCTTGTAGTAACATCTAGCTTTGACCTAGAGGTTTAAGATGTTTGCCATACAGTATTCTTTTTGGTCTGCATAAAACCCGTACAAAGTATATGCTATTATCTGCATGGTTTATGGGGAATCTCAAAATAAGAGTCTAAGTGATTTGCCCAGAACCAGTCAGTTATTCCCTGTTTCCAAGACTGGAAATGTACCTGTGTGAGATAATTTTGGTACTCTTACTCAAAATAATGAGTATGTATTCCATTTGTTATGATTTGATGTATTGTCAGCAATTGTATTAATGAATCAGATAGAATATGATTGGGTTGTTATTAGAATAAGAATTATGAATGATTAATCCACCAAGCATTGATGATTGTATCATATTTATCACTTAGTTTCTTATTATTAGATAGCAGTGTAATCAGCATGTAATTGTTGCATTATTCTCTTCCTTGATTTGGTGACATGCACTAATAAGATTCATTTGCTTGTGGAATAGCCCTCATTCATGAACCACTCCTGTTCACTCCTTAGTAATCATTGTTTCAAACCCATAATTTCCTTAGTCTCTAGGATAGTATAAGTCAAACATTAGGGGCCACATGATTTATAGAAGGCCCTGAGAGGTTAAAAGGTCTTAGAATCTTTGAACTTTTTGAAGTTTATGACCTATTGAAGATCTCATGAATTGTGAAAAGTCTACCAACATAATTATGATTGGAAGACAACCTTAAGATTTTTCCACTTCTGGAACTGACCAAGCAATGAATTGTAATGTCTCCCATTTTCATTGTTCTCCGAAGTGTATAAAAATAGCTAGCACCCAAGAGGAGGGGTCTTTGATAGTGAGAAAAACCTCGGATTCAATTAATTCAGGACTTCTGGATTCCTAATAAATTAATTAATTGTGTTTGGAGCTCTCTATTACTTTGGTTTCAGATTAGAATTTTCTATCCTACACCAACTAGTAATTAATCAACATTTAAGTGCCTACTATGTGCCAGGGTGTGACAGAAGTTTACAAATGTAATTTGATCAGCCCAATGACCCTGAGACTTAGGGGATATTATTTCCCTAATTATACTGGCAAGGAAACTGATACAAACAGAGGTGAAGTGACTCACCCAGAATTAAACAGTTAAATATGTATCTGAGGCTAGGTATTGGAATCAGGTCTTTTGTTCTACCCATTATGCCACTTACATAAAAATAATAAATATTAATAGCAACAAATAGAACATTCTGATACAAAAAGAGAAAAAAAAAGCAAATTAGGAGTCAGAAACAATGTTCAAATTCTAGTTCTGATACTTTCTTTTTCAAGATGGCCAAGTCACTAAAAAAAAAAAAAATCTCTTCTGGATTCAAGTTTCCCCTTCATAAATAAGATGATGAAACTAGATGGCCTCTAAGGTTTCCAGCCCTATCAGAATTATAGATCTTCAAAAGCAAAGAATTTTCCTCAGAGAAACACATACCTTGGATATCCTGCCAAACTTCTGAGCTTCTGGAATCTAGCTTTCCAATGTCTTAAACCAAAGCAGCATACAACACCAGAGTGGGATCTGGGGCTTATATATGTTTTCCTCAAAAACTTCTCCACCCATATAATCAGTGTGCATTACTAGGATGAAGTGACTATAAAATGCAAGGTATTTTGTCCCCTCTAAGAAAATCTTTTTTTTTTTTATTTGTTACCCTTTTTTCTTTCTTTCCCTTTTTCCTTCAGACACAGAATGAATCTAGGTGTTCCACTTATCAACCAATCAATTGTGATATGTAAGTTTTAGTATTTGTACTATGCCTTAGGGATACAGAGGAAGACAAAAACAAGATTCCACCCTTCTAAGAACTCATTAATAGTAAGGAGAACTTGAAAACAAACTTGTATCTAACCAAGTACAAGGTTACTTGCTTAAGTTACAAGGGATAAGCCTAGCTTTGAAAGTGTTTGGGAGAGGAGCTGCCAATGATAATAGGCAAAGGTTGTCATTTAAGCTGAAATTTTTGTTTTGGGTCAGGAGGAAGAGAGAATTGACTTGTGGCAAATTAATTCACCTATCTCTTTAGCACCTAAGAATAATTAGGTAGTAATTACCACTTCTGGTCTTTTTAAATTACAGGGTTTTGTTGTTGTTGTTTAAATCAAGAGTTATCTTATTTATATTTTATCATGACTTCAAAGATCTGACTATTTGTAGGAACCAGCTGTGGTGCAAGTTTTTGGAAGACTAATATTCTTTATGAATAAGGGACTAGGTGATAAAAGTCCATGGGGGCTCCAGTCTGCCCCAAGAAAGGGCTCTAAAGTTTTGTAATTACATAGGTACTTTATTATACAACATGAAGGGGATTCTTTGTTGTTCAGTCATTATTACTTATGTCTAACTCTTTGTGACCCCATTTGGAGTTTTCTTGACAAAGATATTGGAGTAGTTTGCCATTTTTTTCTCTTTAGGTCATTTTACAGATGAGGAAACTAACAGTCAGTCACTAGATTTGCATAGGATTGCAAGTAAATTTCTGGAGTCACTTTTGAACTTAGGATGAAGTTTCTTTTTGACTCCAACCCAGGCAATCTATCCACTGTGCCACCTTGCTCAGATTACCCTTTATCATTGCCTCACCAATCTCCACCTCTGGCCAGCTTCAGATGGATTCCCATCTCCATCCAAAAGAATATTATGTTTGGAGACGTTTGAGGCCTCCTGAAATCTGTAAACTCTGTCAGAGATGCCCATGGTTGGGCTAGCAAACTATGGACTAGCAAACCCCACAACACATGGATGGGAGGTGGTCAAATTTTGGTCTTTTTTAGGTCCAGTGTGGGGGTGCATCTCCTTCAATGCAAACTTGCCTCTGGACCCAGGCCAATCACAAGGTCTTCTACTGAGGCTCTTGTACTGTGACCACCAGGCCTTAGACTAATGTGAGCCAGATATTATGGGAGGAGCCAGATCCCATCTGAAAATCACCATCAGCATTCCAGATGCATTATTGTTACAAGCTGTGCAAGCTACTGGTTCTTAAAGGACTTTCTAGGGATGGTGCCAGGATTATTTGTGAACAAAAGATGGACCTCACTTTCTCAGATATCGGTGGATTCAAAGAGAGAGGGGGGAAATTGGAGGGACCTTTGATGTTCCTTGATTTATCAAGGAATGGACTTAGAGGAAAATTTTATTGTATTATTTAAACCTAGCCCTGATTGCCTGAGACAACCAGACCTGTACACAGACGAAATTTATTTCATGCTTAACTCCGAAGTTTAGGATTCACTAAACAGAAATTCTGAGAAAGCAAATTTAATTAATTTAAGGGAGCTTCTCTCAGCATCATCTCAAACACTTATTTCTTCCTCTGAAACTGCCTCCATGCTGGTCAAGTGTCATTTTCTTGTTTCATTGTTTAAATTCCATATAACATGTAACTTAATCAAACTGAGGATTGTGAGGAGGCCATTTTGGGTTTTTTTGATTCCTCTCTCTTTCTGGACATATTAAACTTCCTTCTAAAATATTTCAATTCTAGTAGGTTTTAACTTCATTCTCTGTCACAACAACTAATCAACAAACTTTTTATAAATCACCCAGGAAGGAAATTAGGTCCCCCTAGGGTGAGTCTTGTTTGCACTGCCTTCCCCCAACCAGTTGGCATCCCCAAATCCTGCCCTCAAGCACTTTCTTCAACCAACATGTGGTTCCCCACCCCAGCTCAGCCCTACCAAGAGTCCTCCTTCCCTTTCTGAAAATACTGAGAATGTCCAATATTTGGACATGAATGGCAGTAAAACAAAGAAATGGTTCCATGAATCAAATGCCCATCTAGGGACCTCATTTTTATCTTCCAAGGTCAAAAACATAAACTGTCAGGTTCATGAAAAGCATAGTGGTATGACTCAAAAGTCTAATACTCTAACAGGATGATCTTTAATCCTGATTGTTGGCTGTTTTGAGGGATTTCATGCTTTCCAACTAAGGGACCCCACAATGAGCCTCCATGAGTGCTTTAACCCACTCCCTCCTGTAAAATGCTTTTCTTCACTATCCTAAATTGTCAGAGATTGCTGCTCTACACTATAAACAGAGGTAAAGAGGAATCAAAAACAAATCTGGCCCATAAAATGCTGAAGCTGCTATCAGTGAGCTGACCAGAAATCTTCAAAGAAAGCCAAATCTCATAAATTTAAAGAGGACTTCTCTTTTTGGTTTTGGTTTGGCCCCTGCAGTTATTTGACCTGGCCCCTTTTCCCTCCTTACTGCCACCTCACACTCATGGCTGGTGGTTATAAGCCCCTAAGCTTTTGTAGGAAAACATGCTAAGAAATTGCCCAAGAATGTTCAAATTTGAAATTATCATAGTTTTTAAGTTAGATCCTCCTTCCAATTGCCACAACCTCATTTCCCTCAATTAAATCTTAAAGCTTGGCCTGGGAACAAACAGTAATTCAGTAGTCTTATTGTTGAGGTGTAGACCACATGTTGAGGTCTACATTTGGGGTACCTAAATGAAATTAGGGTTTAGTTAAGGGCTAGTGGCAGGTTTGAGGTACAGGGAGTCAGAGTTCCCCTGCAACCCCCTTAGATTCAGCGCAAGGATACGGTGGTATATGAGGTCTAGAAGCGGCTCGGATTCCCAATAAAAGCATTTATTGGCCCAGAGAGCTAGATTAATAAAAGAGGCTTATTGAGTTGAGAAGTAGGAGATAGGTGAAGGTAGAGATAAGGAGGGCACTGGACAGAGGGTCCAGTGGACTGAGGGCCCTCACATGGTGACCATGTTTGGAATCTCTGCAAAGAGGGGTTCCCAGACTTAGCTCGAGGGGCTTTGGGGTGTAGCCCCAAAGTTGGCTCAGATCCGGGTGGGGCTGGGATAGGTCTGGACCTTCTATTGAAATTCAAAGGGACCAGGATTTGTGAGTCAAAGGGTAATTTACATTAGCTAGGGGTTGGAATCAAAGATTGGAATCTTCCTTCATCATTCCCCTCAAGCAGTTGGAACTTAAATTCATTTAAGGAAAAAGACATGAGGCAAAGTCAGTTATTGAGACAGAATTGAAGATTTTCTCCTTCCAGGATTTTTCCAAGTTCAGGGTCCTTCTTCATCCCCCTTCAAGCAGTCACCCAAGGCATTGTGGGAAAAGGGGCGCTGATCTCTTAACTGCTTCGAGCTGGCAAGGGTCATAGAGATTTGGGGTTCATGCCAGGTGAGGCGTGAGGTATGGGACTTGGGGATGGCAACAGGGCATTTAAGGGGTGCTTGTCCCGGTCAGTTGTTCCCAGTCAGTTGTCCCATGTTCTCCAGGCTGAAGGGGCGTTGTGAGTCCAAAGATGAGCCAGATCTCGGAGCAGGTTAAAACTGGGTTCATCCAGGATGGAGATGAGGCAGGAAATGCATCAGGCTCCCTGCAAGAACCCATCTAACAAGGAGAAGTAGGAGAAAATGCTGGGCAAAAGATTATTTGTCTATAGTAAAAGTGTTAAGTAGCCTAAAGTTTACCTTTATTTTATTCCGGAAAGCTAATTTCTCCTGGGGTTGGTATTAAAGGGTGTGGACTAAGAAGTCAGGGTAGGCAAGAGGCCTCTATTCTAGTCAAGATAAGAATGCAATTTAAGTCTTAGAAATCTTTTAATTTGTGCCTTTTCTTTTAAAAAGAGTTAGTTCCTTAATAAGCAAAGACCTTGAGCCTTCCTCCCACTTTCCCCACTCTTATGGGGAAGGGGCAGAAGGGTAAAAGATCCCAGCACTGCCACCCAGCTTACCGGCCCCTGAGGTGTTGGGATTTCCTGGAATAAAAAGGGAAACAGGGCCCAGACCCCAATTCCCTCGGAGCAAGCGCTGGAACCAACAAGCCTGTGGTGTGACGAAGTTTCTCCATGTTCCTCCTGCTCGAACTCAGGACAGAGACTGGGGTCTCCTCTGACAGTTTCTGGGACACCTACAGGCCTAAGTCTGGGAGAGATTTGTATTAAAGGCGCTTCTCTCGATGAGCAGAAGTTGCCCTGAGATGAAAAAAGAGCTGAAGTCTCAGTTGGAGGTAAAGGAAACCAACAAACAGGTTTTATAGCAAGTGGAAAAAATGAGTTTTGGACCCGAAAAGTTGAGGTGGTGGGTGGTCAGGTTTCATTAAGGTTCAGTTTTTCAGCTTTAAAAAGAGATGTGCAGGGTGTTTTGCTTGCCGCTTTTGCCTGAGGCACAAGTGTTAATTCGTCCCAGGTTAGAAAGAAAAAGCACTTTAAAGGATGGACTTGTCCTTAGAGAGATTAATTAGCTAATCTATTCAGAAATTCAGGTGTTGAAATTAAGGCATTTTTCTCAAACCCACTGCATTGAACACAACTTAAATCTCCAAGGATGAGGAGGAAAGCTAATTCATTGCAAACCGAAGACTTTCCCATTCTACGTAACCTTATAGACGTCTCTAGAATTCAAAGGGCCTCCTAGAAGGCCTTTGCCAAAGAAAACCAAGATTTCGTCCCTACGACGTCTCGTAGCAACTCATTTCCCAAGACTCCCGGAGTCTCCAGCAAGCTCAAATTAGCTCAAGACTTTGAGCCCCCCGTTATAGAACGGTGATGTGGTGGCTCCTGGTGAAAACCTCTCAGAGGCCACCATCTAAGGGCAGTGCTAGGACTGGGTGTGGGTAGTAGGAGGGTGTAATCTCCCTTCAATAGCTTCTCACTTAACTCTAGACAGTATGCATATTCTATAGCCCCCGGGCTCCCTGAGGAATGGGGGAGGGAAAACAGGGTACAAGTCTAGAGAGCTTGAGAAAAGCACAGACAGGAAAGACAGACTTCTCTCCTAAAGGCGGCGTTCACCTAATTCTTTCAGTTTCTCCCATTAACTCATTTCTTGCTGCAGTCAAGGAATGAGGGAAAAAAAAAAATTAATTGTCTCAACCTAATTTTTATTCCCAACCATCATTCAAAGGTCTTTCTTGAAGCTGCAACCTGGCCAGGTTGGAGCCAGAAAAAGAACCTTTAATTATTGGCAGGACATAGAACGCCAATCCAGAAAATAGAACAGAGTGTGCTAAGAGCAAAGGTCTTGAACTGAGAAAATTAGAGCGTAAGAGTTCCCACCTGTAGGGTTAGGTAGGGAAGTGAGAGCCAAAGAGACAGACCTAGCCTGGTTTACCTAGGTTATCTCTCCACAAGCAGCTGAGAAAAGGTTTTAAGTAGTGCCTTGAAGCTAAAAAAACCCGAAGCAGTTTAAATCCACTGTCTTTGTAACAGCCTCCTGAGACATTAAAAGCAATTTGAGGCTTCATTAAGTTGCAGGGAGGGCATTTCTAACACAGCATGACCAAATCAGGAAACGAGTTCCATTTAAAAATGGGCTGAGCACGCTTCCTGAGGGCTGGAAGCTGCCTTTAAGCCAGGTTTCAGATTGCCAGCAAAATTCTGTTTTAAAAGTTGGTGAAACCTTTCCGGAGATTTGAGAAGAGTAAGAGCGAGTCCCCAATCTCCCACTGTATAGTTAACCCAAGAAGGGACAGGAGTATTTAAACGCGGTTGCCAGCCACATGGAAGAGGTCTGAAATAGCCTCAGTTCTACCTCCCACCCATGGAAGAGGGAGAGAAAGGCCAGGTGAGGTGGGAGAAAGAGATGCCATCTTACCCAGCGTCATCCCAATGCGAGGGCTCCTCTAGCGATTCCATGTTGAATGAGGGCCACTCATCTAAGCCCCCAAATCTTGCGGGAGAGCAAGACCTGAAGGAGAACTTCACCCCTGTCCAGGAGTAGCAGCCGTAGAAGACATTCTCTAACTCACCCAAGTCAAAGGACCTTTCTCCTCGTGGTGGGCCGACCTTAAAACTCCATTTCATTTAAATGGAGGGAGAAGGCTCCAAACGGCCCTCTTACGTTTCTCCGTTATCTCCCCACACAGATCAAAGAGCACTGGCCTGGACCCTGAGAGGTGGAGAGGTCCCAGAATCCATTGTCTCCTTGGTCTGGAGGTGTTAGACACCCTCTCCTCTCTCTCTCTCTCTCTCTCTCTCTCTCTCTCTTTCTGAGTCCCTGCCTGAAACAGGGATTTCTAGTGATGAGATTAGAAATGCCGAGATGCAAGGAAGGGCCTTAGTGTCTTAAGGATTTGGACAGAGGAGTTTCCTCAAGTAAAAGAATCTGCTCCAGGAAAGATTTTAGAGGCAGGGAGTGTCTAGATTGTGGACAGGTAAAAACTTTTAGTTTCCAAATCCTTGCACCTCTCTCCATCTCTTAGAGACAGAGAGCCGACAAAAGAGGCCTTTTGTCAAACCCAATTCCTCAAGAATTGTGCCAGACCTTAAACTCCCACCTACGACCCAAGCCTGACCGAGGGCGATAGGGTCCACTGCAAGATTAGGAAAGAAAAGTCTTTACTTTTATCCAGAGTTCCTGATTGCCTGGTCAGAATAGAGGCCTTTTTCACCTGAAAGTCAAATAGGTGAGGACGGATATTCTCCCCACTACCTTAGAGAGAGAGAGAGAGAGAGACGAAAGAAAAAAACAGATTCTTCCCAGAAGAATATTGCCTGAACAGCTCAAAACCCAGATTGGTTCTGAGTGCCCCAAAAAGGTTGGGGTTCGGTTTTTTGCCAAATTATCTAGCTTCCAGTGTTCGTTCCCGGTCAGGGAACCAAATGTTGAGGAACCAAATGTTGAGGTGTAGACCACATGTTGAGGTCTACATTTGGGGTACCTAAATGAAATTAGGGTTTAGTTAAGGTCTAGTGGCAGGTTTGAGGTACAGGGAGTCAAACAGAGTTCCCCTGCAACCCCCTTAGATTCAGCGCAAGGATACGGCGGTATATGAGGTCTAGAAGCGGCTCGGATTCTCAATAAAAGCATTTATTGGCCCAGAGAGCTAGATTAATAAAATAGGTTTATTATTGAGTTTAGAAGTAGAAGATAGGTGAAGGTAGAGATAAGGAGGGCACTGGACAGAGGGTCCAGTGGACAGAGGGTCCTCACATGGCGACCATGTTTGGAATCTCTGCAAAGAGGGGTTCCCAGTGTGGTCCTTTTAAGTCGGAGACTTAGCTCGAGGGGCTTTGGGGTGTAGCCCCAAAGTTGGCTCAGATCCGGGTGGGGCTGGGATAGGTCCTGACCTTCTATTGGAATTCAAAGGGACCAGGATTTGTGAGTCAAAGGGTAATTTACATTAGCTAGGGGGGTTGGGAATCAAAGATTGGAATCTTTCCCTCATCATTATATCTGTCCCTTTGATGTATTCATTAACCTTACTTGCCAAGACAACATTGTATGATCCATTAGATTGTTAGCTCCTTGAAAGCAAGGCATATATCCCAGTAGAATTTGAGTTCTTTGAGAGCTGGTATAATGGTTTGGTCATGCTTTGTGTCCCTAGGGATTTGTACAAAGTCTGGCATTAATTAAGTGAGCACTTAATGTGCTGATGAAGAACTACTGACTTGTGAATTCATCCAAAACCAGTAAGGTAAATGGGAAGATGGGACTTGGAGATCTAGGCTTTTACTAGTAATGTCAAGAAAACTTGTATTTTAAAATTGAATTAGCCTGGGAGTCCACACCTTGGAGATTTAAATTAAGAAGGGTGGGGAAGTGACTGGGGAATATAAAAGCTCAGACCCAATTCAATTTAGTGGCAGTTATGTGCTTTCTTTGAACTAAAATGCTTCCACTAAATATTTTCTGCAGAAATAGATACTTTCAAAGAGATGAAAGGTAAGTTTCTCAGCAAATTTCCTTTATTATCAAAGACCAAAGATGGCAAATTGGCTGGAAATCTTAAAGATTACCTAGTCTGGCCACTTCATTTTACAAGTATACAAATTGAGGCCAAGAGAGATTTAAATGACTTGGCTAAGCAGATAAGAAATTCAACTAGGATTGGAGTCTCAGCACTTTGACTCTAAATTCTGGTTACTTCCTCTTTAATGTATTGTAGATTGAGATATTTAAGGGGAGATCTGAACTAATGAAAAGGGGGCTTGATTGTTGTTATTCACTCATGTCTGACTCTTCATGACTATTTGTGGGGGGTTTCTGAGTAAATTTAATAAAGTGTTTTTCCATTTCCTTGAGGCAAATAGGATTAAGTGATTTGCCCAAGGGCATGAATGATGTGGAAGCTGGAACTCTAATCAGTTAACCCAGCCCCCATAGTCAGAACCCTAATCCACTCAACCTATTTGACATTGTTATTTAGAGATAGATGGACTTCTGAGAACTGCCTTGATTAGTAATGCTTGACACTGGTCTGGGATCTGGTCAGTCTTGTAGAGTACCTGGCTCCTTTTTATCTTTCCCTGACCTCTCTCTAGTTCCTCCCCAACCCCTCCCTTTTTCTTCCCCTTACTTCCCAGACCCTGCCCTTGCTCTTCCTCTTCCCTGAGTCTTTAAAAGTTCCCAAAGGACCAAGATTATAATTTAGTCATTTGATTCTACCTTTCTTCTTGTCATGTCTGATTGAACTGGGGAGCTATTTCATTTGATAAATCTCTTTCCTATGATAAATATCTCACTTAGATGTTTCTGGTCTCTTGAACCACTTTCTCCTATTCTAACAACCTAAAATTATGCTTTCACATTGTATTATTTTCTAATAATCTATAATTATGCTCTCCCAATCCACTTCAACACAGCTAGGTCAGATTTGAATGCAGGAAGAGTGACTATGTATAGTACAGGCATTCTTAAACTTTTTCCACTCCAAGCCCCTATTCCTTGAGAAATTTTGATATACTCAGGTATATAAAATAGGTACACAAATCAAATATTTGCTGATAATAAATCATACCTTTGCAACCCTCACATTAGGTTACATGACTCCATATGGGACTACAACCCACAGTTTAAGAAGCTTTGCAGTAGAAGAAAAAATGAGAGGCTTGATGCACGTAAATTTATGTTATTCTATCAGGTGTTCCACTGTTCTTGTTCACCCTACTGTGGTAAAAATATCCCCATACATTTGCTGCATATTTTCATTGTGTTATACAATTATATCCCCAAAGCATAGTGCAAGTGTCATGGAATTCTCTGAACAGGAACATTTTATAAATATATACCATTGTCACAGAACCTTTATAAAAGTAGTTTAGGGCACAAGGAAATTCTAAGTAGTTTTTGAAGGTAGATATTCTAAGTACAACCATTACAAATCATTCCTTGAAAAAATATTGAGATTTTAGCTTGGAAAAGATTTTTATTGGTATCAAGTATATGTCAGATACAGTGTAAGTGTTGGGGGTACAGGTACCATAAAAGCAAAAGAAAAGACTGCCCCTGTTTCCTAGGAGCTTAAATTCTAATAGGAATATTATTGGTGTAGGAACTTCAATTGTACATACTCTTTGTCTTGATGCTGTCTATATTTGCTAAACAGTTTGTTCCAGGTTTATGGTAGGACATGATTGAATATTATTTTACTTATTATGTTATTTCAGGAAATGTGTTTGCTTTGAAGCAAAAAAAAAAAAAAAAATAGGGAGTCTGAGATAAAACTTATTCTGTCTCATTGTCTTCTTCAGGCTGAGTGAAAATGAATTTGAAGAGATACAAGAGGTAAATACTACCTGTTATAAGTGTCTCATAGTGACCTCTAAGCAAATCATTCTTGAATGTGGACATACTATGTGCAAGAATTGTCTCCAGAAAAAAACTTTTTCCATCTTCATGTTGCACTGTATGCTGGGAATTCTCCCAGCTCAGAATTCATCAAGTTGATATTGCCATGTACCCTGAAGGAGTAGGCTTTTGTGAGATGCACAGGGAAGACCTGAAGTTTTTCTGTAATAGCAACAAGAGCCTACTCTGTGTGACCTGTTCTAAATCAGAGGATCATGAGACCCACATACATTGGCCCATTGAAGTGGCTGCTCTCCTTTGTAAGGTAAGTCATATTGAAGTCATGGAAAATCCCCATAGTGCTTTGAAGTATTCCTTGGTTGTGACCCCTTCCTGTTCATTTTGGTTATTTCTATATTAATTTATCCCATTGAGATATTATCACTCTGCTTACTCAGCAATCTATCAAAAGAGGCCAGACAGCCACTTTTTCCTGCTGTGATTCTTCCTTATAGATCAGACAGTATTGGTATTTCAGGGTTCATGAATTTCTCAGCCTTTCACATTGCATGCTCTCAGCCTAGGGTGGACACATTCTAATAATATTTATTCATATTATTCTTACAGAAATGTATCTTGAAATATTGGAAGCTTATGCAAGAGTGTATGGAAGATACTCAAGAACTAATAATGGAAGAGAAAGAGAAAACAATGGCATGGGCTATGCAGAACATTGTAAGTATCTAACACTCTCTGTCTCGGTAAGATTTTGCAAATCTCTACTCTCAGATGGATTTCCTAATCCTGCTGAAGTTATTAGTTATTAGCCATATCTGGTAGATAAGACTACTGAGGCTCATGGATACTGTGTTACTTTTCATAATTCATGGTACTAATGAATTTGGGAGCTTTGAATCAAACCACTGTCTCCTGATCTGAAATCTAATGCTTTGTGTTAAACTGTCCCCAGCTGAAGCTGCCTTCTCATTTTTCTTCTCTGATTTGTGGTGCCCAGTCTCATGCCCCTCCAACCAAAAGCAGAAAAATAGGGTATTGGGGGAAGAATTTTCTACAAAGAATTAATTGATAAAACAAGCTTTGAGAAGTGAAGACCTTTGTGAATAAAATTCTGGGACCTGGTCATAAATTGGCCTCGAAAAAATAGTTAGGTAATAGTGAATCACATTATCCTTCCATCATCATCATTTATAGTAGCAATGACATGTTGATCATAATACTTTCAGATTAGTATGGCCAACTCAGTCAGATAAACATAATATCCACTTCTGCTCCAGCAGGTAAATTTTTTACAATATTTGAGAATTCCAGGCAGGAAATACTTACAAATATAAATGCATTAATGCATTTGATTCATTTGATTTAATAAGGAAATCACAAATAACCCCAAAAGGTGAGCATTCTCTCAGAAGTTGGCTCTCTTGGATTCAGTAAGACAAAGGAATTAAAGGTCATGTTTTCTTCAGCATAACCTAGAGAATCCTGTCAATTCAACAATCTTTGGGTACCCATATGCTTCAGAGAACGCTTTGCTGAATTCTGGAAGACATAAAAACAAGTAGGCTAAAGATACAGTCATTAACCTGTGTGCTTTATTTCTAATTCCATGAATTGACATAAATAACAACAAATAGCATAAGTGATACAAGTAAAATAGCAGGAAAGTTGAATTGGCTACTAGGGGGAAGGATAGCTTGAATGTAACCATTACAGAATAAAATGATCAGTGATATGAAGGCAGAAAAATTGGCTACATCCCAGGATGATATGAACACTGAAAAAGCCTCTATAAAGGCAGGCTGGACATAGGTGTTTGAAGACCCAAATTCTGGCAAAGTAATTTTAATTATCCTTAAGAAAAAATATATTTTGAAGATAGGATTGATTGGACAAAATCTAAACACACACTCACCCATTCTAAAGTAAATAGAATTGTAAAGGAATTAAGGTTTAAATTCATGATTTTATAAATAATTGAGGAATATGAGGAAGCAGAGAAGTAAGCTCAGAAAAGAGAGATAAAAGAGTCGGGAGTTTGGGAACTTTGGGGGACTTCTTAAAGAATTGAGGAACTAAGTTTAAAATAGATGAGTTGGCAATTGTCTCATAAGGATTATAATGGTAGTTGTCAAACCTTAAATTGCTCCCAGTGGAAAATATTTTACCTTTTAGAATGAGAAGAAAGACAATGGACAACAGATTGCTTAACTGTCTGAAGAATCCCAAAGATTTAGAGCTGGAAAAGGACATATAAATGTAATCTACAGATTCACTGTTTCTGGTTTTAGCAGAGAAAAATGAAACCAGCTGGGTAGAACTGGAATCCCCTGGAATCTGACTCCTACTTAGTCCAGTGCATTACATGACTCCACACTGAACAGAGGGATAGAACGATTTGTTGAGGTCACAATGTCACTAGATAGAGATGTATATGGTTATATAATATATATCTCCTGACTGACATCCTTTTCTTCGGGGATACAAAGTTACATACCGGAGGATGTTTGAGAAAGAAAGTCTTGCAATACAAAAATACCTACTGGATATGAAGGATGAAACTGAGATAGTGGAGTATGAAGAAATTATTGTCGAGCAGGTGGATAAGATATTCAGGGAGCTCTATCAGACGCTGAAGGAGTTGGAGGCTACACTGGAATGCGAAATAATGGAAGAAAAGAAGAAGTGAGACGCTATGATGGCCAGACAAAGCAGACTTCTAGCAGATGTAATCCAAAAGTGGGAAGAAAATCTTCAGAAGTCAAATGTCGAACTACTCCAGGTGAGATTACGACCAACTGTATGTGGTGACAGGCAATTGATGGAATCTTCTTCCATTCTTCTTTCCCAGGGTTTCTTTTGAGGTCTCTCATCTGCTGCTGTTTATGTTTTCTACAAAAAAGAACAGAGAGGTCACTTCCTTTCAGTTTAGCCTCACACCAGCAGAGGAGGGATCTGTGTGCTTGTATGTTCCAGAGTCCATGCTCAGGAATCCTTTGTCTCCAGCTTGCCTCTCTCCCACAGGCAGGCAGCAGCAGTTAGAGTGAGAGACACTGAAAGTATTCATGTTTTGTATGCTCCTCTGGAGCATACTGGAGATGACTCCAGTAAAAGCCATTCAGTTCTTTAAAGCTTTTAATGACTATTTGTTTTCCCTCTCTGATTTTTTTTTCTCATTGTATTAGAATGTACCTCACTGAGCCACATCATATAATGGGATAAATGTATGGTCATCAGGAGACCTCTTGCTTGGCCACCTTTGAGCTAGCACAACCCAGGGACTACCCAAGCACCACCTAGTACAGGAAGAAAGTTTTTGCCCCGAATCCTACTTTTCTAAGTGGACATTCAGTGAAATAAGGAAAATAAGAGAAAGGGGCAATGAAGACCCTGCTGGAGCAGGGAGGGGTGGAATTCTGTGGTTTGTAAAGGATAGTCACAGCTAAGAATTTAGTAATAGTGATTCATGAACTATGATCTTGTTCTATTTTCTCCCTCAGGGTTTTGCCCATGGGATTTTCCATACAAACTTCTTTTTCACCAACTGAAATTTCTTCAACAACAATACTCCATCATGACCAATTCTGATGGGCCTGGCCATCTTCAGCAATGAGATGAACCAAATCAGTTCCAATGGAGCAGTAATGAATTGAACCAGCTACACCCAACGAAAGAACTCTGGGAGATGACTAAGAACCATTACATAGAATTCCCAATCCCTCTGCTTTTGTCTGCCTGCATTTTTGATTTCCTTCACAGACTAATTGTACACTATTTCAGAGTCTGATTCTTTTTGTACAGAAAAATAACTGTTTGGACATGTATACTTATTTTGTATTTAATTTATACTTTAACGTATTTAACATGCATTGGTCAACCTGCCATCTGGGGGAGGGGGTGGAAGGAAGGAGGGGAAAAATTGGAACAAAAGGTTTAGCAACTGTCAATGCTGTAAAATTACTCAGGCATATAACTTGTAAATAAAAAGCTATAAAAAAGCCCCCCTCCCTCCCCCCAAAAAAGGGGTCAGAATCACATAACTGAAAATGGACAGGAAAATACCATTTTTTTCCTCACCCAAAAGCAGACCCCTTCAAATCTATTCATTGAAGTTGAGGATCTATGTAAAATAGAATCCTCTTGCTCTAGATTTTTAATGCTATTACTGACCAAATATGCAAGTGATAGGAATGAATATTTCACAAGAAGTTTAAGTTTATTTAAAAGTGAAGTTTATTAAATACAACAGATTCAAAACCATACAGAATTACCAATTTCAAATTCATGGCCATTTTCACATACTGCTTTTTGAATGTAGGTAAAGAGGCTTACATTAGTTATACCTCAAAGAAAATCACTCAAAGCAGTAATAGTTTTTGTACCTCCTTCATTGTCAACAATTATATCTTGGGACCAAACATTTAGCAAGAATTCTCTTTCATAGATGGCCTCAGCTTGAACATTGCCAGTTGTATAAACAGTTGATGTCTTTCCTGATGAATCAGTTATAAATGTGATAGTCTTCTTTTTATCATCACACAAATTGTAGACATAGCACTTATCTGACATTTTGTATCTGACAGGAAAAGAAAGAGGAGTCCAAAAGAATAGGATTTCAGTCCAAAGTGAAAGGGAAATTTTGGAGAGATATTTGAGATTGGAGAGATGTTGAGAGTTGTAAATTATTATATCATGGTGAGAGATAAGGAGAACATTCCTAGACAAGACCTAGTAATCAAGAATGATTTCAGTATCTCTTATTTGACTAATTGCTGCTTATGTGTGGGAAAAGATGGAGGGGAAGAATTCTTGAGCATCAACTCTTTGTAACACTCTCCTACAACAGCACAAAGAGCCATACCCTCCTGCTCTTAGGCCAAAAGTCTGGTTGGAGGCAGACATTTGCCTAAAATATGCCAGAGGATAGAACAGTGTGCCTATCCAAAGTTAAAGTGTGGGGACCTTCTATTAAGGCAGAAAACAAGGTGGGAGTAAACTTAAGAAGAGCTACTGAAGGGGCAGGTGGGTAGCACAGTGGATAGAGAACTGGATCTAGTTTTAATCAGAAAGATCTGAATTCAAATCCAACTTCAACACTTATGTGTGTGATGTTGGGCAAGTAACCTCTGATTGCCTTCGCAAATAAAAAATAATAATTTTGTTTTTAAATGAGTCATTGAGAGATCTGTCTCATTGGTGTTACTCTGGCTGCATTAGACTACAGGTGTTTTCCCAAAGAAGTATAAGTACATGACATATACAGTGGGGAAGATTTCAAAAGAAATCAAGAAAAGAATTACTTGTTCCTATATTCCCCTAATCCTGAGGAGGTGGTAATTGGTCTTACTCTGTAACATTTCCAAGTTTGGTTTCTGATTCTTTTCCTGCAGCTCAGTGATTAGATCTGTTATGAAATTTCTTTGAGTGGACATCATGGCTTCTCACCCTTTTTTGCTCCATGATTTTACATTCCTGGGTAGCTCTGTCTCTTTTAGTCTGTGATAAAGCATGTTGTATTTCTCTTTTATCTTCTCTAGAATAAGTGTCTCCTTTTCTGCTATTTTCTTCTTGCCTTTCAAGTATTTAAGTACTCCTCAAATTTTTTTCTCACTTTTTTTTGGGCAATTCTCTGTAATCCTGATTGATTATTCCAAAAGATATCTATAATGTTTAACTGAAATCAAAGAATTAAGAGAGTTTTGACTTGATATCAGTCTGTGTCCTTCTGCTTAGGACTAATGGAACAGTCTTGCTACTGTAATAATGTGAGCCTTCTCTTTTCAGAGCAAATTTCTCTGACTATGCCAGATGAACCACAAATGTTTTATAATGGATATTATTAATACTAGAATGGGATGCAAGGATAAAGAATTCTATTGCTTTGATTTTAATCTCCTGGAATTATAATCAATAACTGTCAACTTCCTAAATTAGGCAGCTAAAACAAAACAGTTCTCAGACTTATACTATTTCTTTGTGCATTGTCTTAATAGTTATATAGTCATGTTTGAAATTTTGTGCATAAAATATTGCAACTTAAGTGAATGATATAAAGATTTGTTATTGTTGTTTGTCTTCATTCTCAAAGAGGACCATGATTTCAGGAAGGTGATGCCATGACATGCAAGTGAATGGGATTTAAGCAAGGGAGGCCTGGGCAAAACCACTAGTCTCTCTCTTTCGAAGGTATCTGGGTCAAGTGGAAAGATATAAAGATAATGTATATCTTCAGAATAGGGACAGGACAAAGATACGATATGACAAAGGCAAAGCTTAACTTTAATGAATTAGCAAACTTCACTTTAGACAAAGCAACAAGCTTACTACTTGGGAGGGAAAAGAGATACGAATGACTTTGAAATGTTTTCCATTGGGTAAAACAAAATACATAAGTCTTTTGATAGTTGTAACTATATCAGTAATGTGTTAATAATTGTATCTTGTTCTGGGTTCCTCTGATTCCTCCTTTCTAGTCAAGTACCTTTATAAATAGTAAAAAGTAGCAATAGCAGGAAGTAAGACTGCAAAGGAAAATTTGGAAGTCCTGAACAAACCATACCAAACATCAAAAGAGCATTATCACATATTAGCCAAAATTCACATCTTGGTAATGTGTGCTGAATCAGGGAAAGCCATTTAAGTTTTTTGTTTTTTTTTTTTTTTTTTTATTATGTCCTATGCTATGTAAATTTTAAATTCCAGACGTCAGTAATAATACCACTGGATCACTAAATGATTCTGGTAATTTTGAGTTAACGTGAGCACATTAAGTTTTAAGTTTGACTGATAACTTCGAAGTGACTTGGATATGTTAGTGAATACACCCCAAGATAGCAGAGATAAGAGTTAATCTTTTCTCCAAAAAAACCTTTTAAAAACAGGACCTCAAATCCCTCCCTGTTGAACATTTCCATCTCTTATGGTCCATGCTGCAAAGTGCTCCCAATCAACCGCAGTTATATATATATATATATATATATATATATATATATATATATATATATATATATATATATTACACTGTGTCTCTTTCACTCCCCCTTTTTTCTCCATAGCTGCCTGCCTTCATCATTTCATCACCAATTCCACCTGCACTACAAGCTTCTCTATACTCCTCCATCTTTTAGCTGCTTGTCTTTGTACTTTCTGTGCTGTTTGCCCCTATACCCTCTGTGCTTCATTAAAATATGATTACAGTCCCATTTCTTACTGCCATTATGGTCTTTCCTGGTGAGTATCCAAAGAGTGGGCATGTCTGTCTCATTTCATAATTTTATAAATTAATTATCAATTCAAGTGGTCTCACAATGTTTTCTTTTGTGACAGGGAAAAACAGTGGAAAAGTCAAATTTAAGATGATAGCCCTAATTGATAAATTTTAATTTTGAACTTAGAGGCTATAGGAAACTACCGAATTTCTTTCAGGTCCATTTAAATATCCATAAATGTCTAAATATACGACTTTATATATGTTTTAGTTACTATCTTTGGATGGATTTTTACTTAATTGTTCTTAAGGTCTCAATTCTCAAATTGAACTGAGCTCTTTACATATAGAATTGTTTTAATTAATTTTCAAGAAATTTTTTTATTGGAATATTTTTTGAAAATGAAAAAATAAAGAGGAAGTAAATGCTTATTCATATCCTGCACTAAACAACTTAAACTATCATACATAGAAATACATACATTGTATGCATATAAATTGTTAAAAGAAAAGGGAAAAATACTCATAGAACTCCGGATGACCAGAAACAGAACCCCTGGTCAAAGCAGTCAGGAAGGAATAAATCAGATTTAAAGCATAAATTTGACATCCTGGAAAATAAAGAATGACTCAGTAAAATGCCATGATTCTTTGTATGCAATATATTATTATGGTTTTACAAATAAAAAAATCCAATAACTTGTCTGTCCAAGGAGATACGCAGACAAAAAATATATGTCACCATTCTCTCTCTTTTTTTTTTTAATAGCCTTTTATTTACAGGATATATACATGGGTAACTTTACAGCACTAACAATTGCCAAACTTTTTGTTCCAATTTTTCCCCTCCTTCCCCGCACCCCTTCCCCTAGATGGCAGGATTACCGTAGAGTTAAATATTTAAAATATAAATTAGATACACAATAAGTATAATTGACCAAAACATTATTTTGCTGTACAAAAAGTCCCTCTGAAATATTGTACAATTACTTGGAAAAATAAAAAATGCAGGTGGCATAAATATGGGGATTAAATTCAATGTAATGGTTTTAGTCATCTCCAGAGTTCTTTTTCTGGGCATAGCTAGTTCAGTTCATTTGCTCCAAGAAATGATTTGGTTTTCCCTAGGATGGCCTGGTCCATCAGAACTGGTCATCATATAGTATTGTTTTGAAGTATAAAGTCTCCTGGTCCTGTTTTCCTCAGCATCAGTTCGTGTAAGTCTCCGGGCCTTTCTGAAATCATCCTGTTGGTCATTTCTTTAAGAACAGTAATATTCCATAATATTCATATACCACAATTTATTCAGCCATTCTCCAACTGATGGACATCCATTCAGTTTCCAGTTTTTAGCCACTACAAAAAGGGGTGCCACAAACATTCGTGCACATACAGGTCTCTTTCTCTTCTTTAGTATCTCTTTGGGGTATAAGCCCCATAGTAGCACTGCTGGATCAAAGGGTATACACAGTTTGATAACTTTTAATAGTTCAAACTACTTCCAAAATTTTGGTTTCGTTCAACTCCACCAACAATGCACAATTCCCATTTTCCCGCATCCTCAACAATCATCTTATTTTTCCTTCATCTTGCCAATCGACAGGTGTTAGTGGATCATATGACTAGAAATAGTTTAATTTTTCATCAAAATTGTCTGTTCATATCCTTTGACCATTTTCAATTGGAGGGCTTTTATAAATTAGAGTTAATTTCTATATATTTTAAAATGAGGCCTTTATCAGAACCTTTGACCGTAAAATATTTTCCCAGTTTTTGCTTCCTTCTAATCTTTCTGATTTTTGTTTTACAAAACTTTTCAGTTTGTATAAACGAAATTTTCTATTTTTGATCAGTAAGATCTCTTTCTGCTTTTAAAAGACCTTCCCCTTCACAGGTCAGAGGTAAACTTCCTGTGTTCCTCTAATTTATTAATAATTTCTTCTTTATGCCTAGGTCATGAACCCATTTTGACCTTATCTTGGGGTACGTGTTAAGTATGGGTCAATGCCTAGTTTCTATATTAGTTTCCAATTTTCCAGCAATTTTATCAAACATAATTCTTTCCAAAGCTGGGATCTTTTTTCCAAAGACTAGGTTTAATTTTGTTGACTGTTTTATCCCGAACCTAATCTATTCCCTGATCAACTAATCATTCCTTAGCCAATACCAAATAGTTTGGTAACTGCTGCTCATAATATAATTTTAGATCTGGTACAGCTAAACCCCTTTTTGATTTTTTTCATTAATTCCCTTGAAATTCTTGACCTTTTGTTTTTCCATATGAACTTTGTTTTATTTTTTCTAGGTCATTAAAATAGTTTTTGGGACTCTTGGTATAAAAAAAAGATTAGTTTAGGTAATATTGTCATCTTTTTTATTTCTGCCCTATCAAGAGCATTTAATATTTTCAATTGGTTAGATCAGATTTAATTTGTGAAAAGTGGCTGTAATTTGCCTAAAGTTTTGATTTTCCCTTGGCAGATAGATTCCTAAATATTTTATATTATCAGTAGTTACTTTAAATGGAATTTCTTTTGTAACTCTGACTGTTGGATTTTTAGTATATAAAGAATCTGATGACTTATGGGTTTATTTTTAACCAAAACTTTCTAAAGGTGTGGATTATTTTAATAACTTTTTACAGAATCTGGGGTTCTTAAAATACCATCATGTCATTGGCAAAAAATATAATTTGGTTTCCTATTGCCTATTCTTATTCCTTTAATCTCTTTCTCAGCCTTTTTATAGCTAGCATTTCTAATAAAATTAAATAGTGGTGATAGTGGGCAACCTTGTTTCACTCCAGATCTTTTGGGTGGTTGATTTCCCCTTACATATGATGCTTCGTGGTTTTAAATAGATGCTTGATTATTTTAAGGAAAAGTCCATTTATTCCTATCTCTCAAGTGTTTTTGATAGGAATGGATGTTTGATTTTATCAAATCTTTTTCTGCATCTATTGAGAGATATATGGTTTTTGTTAATTTTTTAATGGCCAATTATATTGATAGTTTTCCTAATATTGAACCAGCCCTGCATTCCTTATAAATCCTACTTGATCATATTTATTATCTTGGAGATGATTTTTAGTCTTTTTTAAATATCTTTTTAAGATTTTAGCATCAATATTCTTGGGAGATTGGTTATAATTTTTCTTTCTCTGTTTTCAGCCTGGTTTAGGTTCAGTACCATGTCTTGTCATAGAAGAATTTGGTAGGACCCTTCATTCCTATTTTATCAAATAATTTATATAACCTAAAAATTGTTCTTTAAATGTTTGGTAAAATTCAATGTAAATCCATCTGGTTCGGGGGATTTTTTCTTGGGAGGTTTTTAATTGCCTTTCTATTTCTTTTCTGGAAATGGGATATTCAACAATTTATTCCTTCGTTAGTCTGGGAAGTCTATATTTTTGGAGGTAGTCATCCATTTCCTTAGGTTATCAAATTTATTGGCATAAAAGTTGGGCAAAAAATCCTTATTTCTCAATTTCCTCTTCCTTGGTGGAAAGTTCTCCTTTTCATTTTAAGACTACTAATTTCATTTTTTCCCTCCTTTTCTAATCAGATTTACCAAACTTGTCTATTTTATTGGCTTTTATAGAACCAACTTTGTTTTATTAATTAGTTAATAGTTTTTTTACTTTCAATATTTTAATTTCTCCTTTTAATTTTAAATTTCCAATTTAGTATTTGATTGGGGGTTTTTTAATTTGGTCTTTTTTTTTTTTATTAAAATTCATTAATCTTTTCTTTCTCTGTTTTATTCAAGTAAGCCCTAAGGATATAAAATTCTCTTATTACCCTTTTGCATCCCAAAATTTTGGTTGATGTCCTCATCATTGTCATTATCTTAGGGGAAATTATTAATTTATCTATAATTTGCTGCTTCACCCAATCATTCTTTAAGATGATATTGTTTAGTTTCCAATTCTTTTTGGTCTATTTCCCCTAACTTTTTTGTTGAATGTAGTTTTTATTGTATCATGATCTGAAAAGATTTATATTTCTGCCTTGCATTTTAAAGCTTTATGTCCTAAATTGGTCAATTTGAAAGGTTCCATGGACTGCTGAGAAAAAGTATATTCCTTTCTATCTCAAATTTTCTCCAAAAGATCCAACATAAATTTTTCTAATATTCTATTTACTTCTTTAATTTCTTTCTTATTTGTTTTGTGGTTTGGTTGTCTAATTCTGAGGTGCAATTAGACTCCCACTATTACAGTTTTTTGTCTACTTTTGCAACTCTCAACTTCTCCTTTAGGAAAGTTATGCCTACCACTTGGTACATATATGTTTAATATTGATATTGCTTCGTTGTTTATTCCCTTTACGGATGTAGTTCCTTCCTATCTCTTTTAATTAGATCAATTTTACTTTTTTGGGTTGGATAAGGATGGCTACCCTCTTTTGACTTCACCAGCATAATAGATTTTGCCCAGCCTTTTACCTTTACTCTATATGTATCTCCCTGCTTTAAATGTGTTTCTTGTAAACAACATATTGTAGGGTTCTGACTTTTGATCCAGTCTGCTATCTGCCTCCTCTTTATTGGGGAGTTCATCCATTCCATTTGGTTAGAATTACTAAATCTGTATTTCCTGCCATCCTAATAACCCCAGATTGTGCTTTACTTATTCTTGCCTCCCCCAACCCTCTTTCCCCCTTTTAAACTTATGTACCCCTCTTGTATCACGATACTTACCCTCTTTATAATCCCTCCCTCCCCCCCTTTGAGTCTTTTCCCCTTCCTTCCCTTATTACTCTTTTTCTTTTCCCTTTTCCTCTCCCCCGTTTTTAATGAGGCGAGGAGAGAATTTTCTCTAAAACAAATGTCAATTATTTTTTCTTTGAGCCAACTCTGATGAGAGTAAGATTCACACAATGTTCCTCCCCCTCTCTAAATTCCCTCAGATATAAGTCTCCTTTGCCTCTTTGTGGGATATGGTTTCCCTCTTTTTATCCCTCCTTCCCACCTTATTCTGCTTGCCCTAAAGAAAGGACTAAAGATTACTTCCCTTTCTTCTAGTACATGAGATTGCACTTCGTTCAATATAGTTGATGTAGTTCCATTAAATACAATAGCTTTTAACAGTTACACAATCCTAAGCATTTAGTTTAACTAAAAAAAAAAAAAAAATTGTCACATGTCGAAGCTCAAACATTAAATGGACTGATTGCCAAAGAAATTCATCATTCAAAAGGAGGCTGAATAGATATTTGTTTTTTAAATTGTTTTGGTTATAGCCCGGGATGATTGGGGAGAGTGAGGCTGGTGTCGCCCACATTGCGAAGCAAAGGTTCCCGGTATGGAGAAGGATAAAGCCAGCACAGGTGCTCTCGGACATTCCTGGCCTGGCTACACAGCTTCCCTGTGCCCTGTGCCAAAGAGGTGCCGCCAGGAGCCACAGCATCTCCCAGCCGCAGCCGCCCGGGCTCGGCGCAGTCACAGTGTGGAGCGGTTTTCTGAGGGAGCCGTGACTGGCAGCTTCAGGGCTTTGAAAAGGCTGTGGTGCCATCTTTCAGGCCCAGAAGAAATTCCCAACTGGGCCGCTGGAATGGAGCCCAGAATGCTCTCAGACTGGGAGTGCAGTACTCATTGCTGCAACAAGAACCTTACCAATAAGGAAACTGCTCCACTGGAAGCTGTCAGGATCAACAACATCCAAGAAGTCTGCCGGTTCTTGTTCCAAGGTGCCAACATGAACAAGCTGAACTGGATACCCCCCATGAGGTGCCACCCCATGGTGGCAGCGATCAGCAGAAGTTATATTGTCATGCTAGCCCTGCTCACCTTAAGAACTGATCTCAACTTAGGAGACAAATTCAGCGGCATCTACAAGACCACCAAGAAGCAGGGTGTCCACTTTCTGGAAAGAGTGCACAAACAGAAAACTAGAAGTCTATAGGAAAGGGATCTGCTAAAAGAGGCAGTGCAAACGAGATTAACCAGCTAGAAATCTTCTGTTGAAGACCAAAGACTACAAGAGTACCTGAAGCCCATAGTATTCTGTACCCAGGAAGAAAACATACTTGAATAAGAAAGCTATAAGGTGGCCAGAAACCCACATTCATGGAGTCAGAAACCATCCACTTGAGGAAGTGGAAGTCAGCAACAGGAACCCAGGAAATCAAGGTCAGGACCAAAAAGTATCCAACCTGATGCCCCTTCCAAAAATTCTAGGGGGGATGAACCTAGCAATGGAATAAAGTCGAAATCAGGATCTGGAAGTGAAGATATAAGTAAACAAAAGGAGACACAAATGCTATAAAGAAGCATTATGGATCCTAAGAGGCAAACCTAGAGAAAAAGAGTAACCTCAAACAGAATCTGAGGCAGGAAAATGGCTTGGCCAGAAGAACTCCGAGAGTACCTAGAAGGAGAAAAAAAGAAAACTGAAATGGGAGCTAGCTTAAAAAGCTATTACACAAGTAATAGGCTCTCTGAAAATTAACAGATCAAACAAATCAATAATTTTATGAGAAAAGAAACATTAGAACAAAACCAGAAGAAATATAGAAGAAAATATAACGTATGTACTACCAAAAATGACTGGCCAAGTAGAGATAATTTAAAAATCATTGAACTTGACAAAAAATTGTGATTAAAAAGAAAGTCTAAATAGCATATTTTAAGAAATTATAAATTGAAAAATGGCTAGGTCTATTAGAACCAGATGACAAAATGAAGCTAGAAAGATTTCTCTGGTTACCTCCTGAAAGGACCTCCCCCCCCCCAAAAAAAAAAATAGGAATAGCCAAAATAAAAATCTTCCAGATCAAAGAAAAAACACCAAGAATCACCCATGACTTTATAGCTACAATTACGAAAAAAAAAATCTAAGGTAAAGGGGGAAAACATGAAGATTTAGGACAATAATTTACCCTGCAAAACTGACCATATCAAATAGATTAAGAAGGAGTATACTCTGTTGCTCATGGAACATTTATAAAAACTGACCTTGAAAGCATATAAAGCTAAAAAGCATAAAAAACATATAAGCAAAGAATAGAAAAAGAAAAATATTAAGCACATCTTTTAGTGTCCACCCTTCAAATAAACAAAAAAGACTTTGAAAAAATATTGAGAAAGAGACTAAATTATTTAATCTTAAAGAATTGGTGGTTTAAAGAACAAATTATAGAAGTGATAGAAAATTTCACTGAAGATGCAGTTAAAGCATTCTCAAAGTCCTAAGCGGAAAATTGGTAACTATGTAATTTATATACTTTTATCAATGAAAAAAAAAGATAACAAATCAAGGAATTGGGCATGAAACTTAAAAAAAAACTAGAAAAGCAATAAATAAAATCCAATAAAACGTCTGAAAATCAAAGATGAGATGAATAAAAGCAAAAGATTGATAAGTTTGAATTGATTGTAAAGTACTGATTATTGATAAGTAAAACTAAGAGCTTTAAAAAATTGTTTGAAATCTACAATGTGGTCTATTTGCTTGTTTAAAAAGCCAGTTTTCAAATTAGAACACTGGAGAATCATTAACAATAAAGAATGGATTTTCAGAGGTTAGATAATTTTGATTAAAATTCCAGGTCACAAAAATGTTTGAATTTTATTTTGTGAGCTTTTCTTAAATGAGACATTAATTTTCCTTCTTTCTCTTTAAGTGTCGCAACATTGAGACAAAAAAAATTTAAGATTTATTTTACAAAAATCAAATTCTCAAGAATCCTCCTTCAGATTCTTCCTCTGGCCTATAGATAGCTTTATCTGTCCCATATACACATTTCAGATAAAGACACAAAGAATATGTATATACTGTTGTAAATAAATCCTTATGTTACTTGATATTAAAATTTTTTAGCTCCTACCAAGAACAAATGAATGTACTTGAACCAAACTTAAACAAATTGTTCTGTCAATATTATGCCAATGTCATCATCAGTAGACCTTGGTCCTGATAAACTTATCAATGAAGAAATAACTGGATGACCTTTCTGAGGACTAAGTTCTCCAACTATGTATTGTACGAAGCTTGAGTTATTTTTAGATACCTATAAGTGCTACCACCCTATTTTCTGTATTAAAAAAAAAAAAAAAAGCTTCACTGTTGATTTGTGTTGTAGCTCACATATTTCTTTTAGATAATATTTTTATTTTTCCAATAATAAAAAAAATTATTTTAGAGACTGTTTCCTCATAGGTTCACTTCAGCCTAACTTTATTATTTAGTGCAAATTGTCCCTTTTATAAGTGTGATATTGGAATGGGGCTTGGAAGGAAATCCTCTACAAATAACCTGTAAGTGAATTCATTCCTTTGTTAAAAGTGAAAGTGTGAACTCAGATCTCAAGGATTTGGGAAGAACTGGAACTGGATGGAAGAGTAAGGTTAGAAGGATCAAATGACTCTAAAATTCCTAAGAGGGACCTAAAGAGTATCTTTGTATCATTTTTCCTGATCATCATGTGAGTACCTTCCTTGCATGAGTTCTCCATAAAATAGTTTTTTAGACAAACATAATGTTTGACGTTCAAGTAGTGTGGCCAGTCCATCTGAGTTGCATTCTCTGCAGTAGAGTTTAGTTTGAAAAAGTTCTCAGTGCCTGATTTCTTATCCTGCCAGGTGATCTTCAGAATCTTTCTAAGACAATGATTTATTTTCCTGGCACAGTGCCAATATCCTTTTCAGGTTTGATAGGTATACAACAATGAGATCTGAATTGTTATTTATAGACCTTTCCTGTTCTGTGATTTCCTATAGAGACTCTCAAACACTGAACTAGATTTGAGGCAATGTGTCAACCTCATTATCAATGTCTGCATACCTAGAAAGTATTTTGCCAAGATAAGTGACCTTATCCATAGCATTTAAAACTTTTCTATTTGATGTAATCTATTGTTCCACAAATGGTTGGTATGGTGCTGGCTGGTAGAGAAGCCTGATTTCTTAGTGTTAATTGTTAGGCTAAAATCAGCACAAGCAGCAGAGAATTGATCCATACTTTGCTGCATCTCAGCTTCAAAGGCTGAATTGAGTGCATAATCATTCATAAACAAAAAAAGAGAAAATTATGCACCAATTCTCCCTCCACTTTAGTCTTGTCTTATAACCTTATCAAGTTAAATAATTTACCATCAGTGCAATAGCTGACCTAATGCTATGTTCATCCTCATTGAAGGTGCCCAACAATATTGTTGAAAACATGATGCTAAAAAGCATCAGCACAAACACATAGTTTTGCTGTACTGGAAAAGTTCAAGTGCATTATCCATTATGCAGAACCTGGACAAGCATACCCTGACGAAAATGACAAACTTCTCCAGGCAACCAAATTTTGACATAATTTTCCATATGCTCTCATGACTGACAGTATCAAAGGCTTTACTCCAATCAACAAACATTGTATACAGACCTTTGTTCTGCTTCTGGAATTGTCAGGCCCCAAAAATCATATTGACTGTTAGTCTAGAAAATTTCAGTCAGTTTTTGTATGACCAACGGACCCTCTTACACACACAACTTATAAATTTCAGTTGGAATAGAATAAGCACTAGGTGCTTTGCCACAGAAAAGAAGCCCAATGGCATTCAAAAATCTCTTCTTCTGTTGGAAGTTTAGCTAGAGACAGATTGACTTCAACCAGAACTAAATGGTCAATGGCTTCAGCATTGATTGCTGATGGTCTGTTGAGAACACTATTCAGTTCATCTTTCCAGAATCATGTCTTTATCACAAATCAATGTGGCTCCCTCATTTCCAAAATATATAGAGAATTAACTCTAATTTATAAAAAATCAAGCCATTCTCCAATTGAAAAATGGTCAAAGGATATGAACAGACAATTCTCAGATGAAGAAATTGAAACTATTTCTAGTCATATGAAAAGATGCTCCAAGTCATTATTAATCAGAGAAATGCAAATTAAGACAACTCTAAGATACCACTACACACCTGTCAGATTGGCTAAGATGACAGGAAAAAATAATGATGATTGTTGGAGGGGATGTGGGAAAACTGGGACATTGATGCATTGTTGGTGGAGTTGTGAACGAATCCAACCATTTTGGAGAGTAGTTTGGAACTATGCTCAAAAAGTTATCAAACTGTGCATACCCTTTGATCCAGCAGTTACTACTGGGATTATATCCCAAAGAGATTATAAAGAAGGGAAAGGGACCTGTATGTGCACGAATGTTTGTGGCAGCCCTTTTTGTAGTGGCTAGAAACTGGAAACTGAATGGATGTCCATCAGTTGGAGAATGGCTGAATAAATTGTGGTATATGAATATTATGGAATATTACTGTTCTGTAAGAAATGACCAACAGGATGATTTCAGAAAGGCCTGGAGAGACTTACACAAACTGATGCTGAGTGAAATGAGCAGGACCAGGAGATCATTATATACTTCAACAACAATACTATATGATGACCAGTTCTGATGGACCAGGCCATCCTCAGCAATGAGATCAACCAAAATCATTTCCAATGGAGCAGTAATGAACTGAACCAGCTATGCCCAGAAAAAGAACTCTGGGAGATGACTAGAAACCATTACATTGAATTCCCAATCCCTATATTTATGCACACCTGCATTTTTGATTTCCTTCACAAGCTAATTGTACAATATTTCAGAGCCTGATTCTTTTTCTACAGCAAAATAACGTTTTGGTCAGGTATACTTATTGTGTATCTAATTTATATTTTAATATATTTAACATCTACTGGTCATCCTGCCATCTAGGGGAGGGGGTGGGGGGGGGGGTAAGAGGTGAAAAATTGGAACAAGAGGTTTGGCAATTGTTAATGCTGTAAAGTTACCCATGTATATATCCTGTAAATAAAAGGCTATTAAATAAAAAAAATAAATTAATTAAAAACAAAACAAAACAAAAAAAAAAAACAAATCAATGTGGCTCCATCAGCACTGAGTGTTAATATATCTTTAGCTCATACAAAGCCTTCAGGGCATGATAAAAATACTTTTTATTGTTACTATCAGTGTGAAACTAATTTCATCTTTTTTTTTTTTAACTGAACCAAGAATCTTGCTTCTCTCTAAGTTTCACTTGGACTTTATGTTGGATGAACTTCAATGCTGCCTTCTTAGACAGATGAACTATCTTACTGGTAAACCCTGTGTAGTTTTGTTTGTTTGTTTTGTTGTTGTTGTTCTTAATTTAGCAACTTCTGAATTTCCCCATCATTTTCATCAAGTCAGTCTTGATTTTGTGAGTATTCTGACCCAGATGAGTAATTGTAGTGCTGTACACGAAATTTCTGAAAGCTGCCTATTTCTTTTCTGTCCCACTGTTGTAGCTAAAGGGCTATAAAACTGTGCATACTTTGATCCAACAATACTACTATTAGATCCAAATCTCATTCTATACCTTTAATCCATCTATTCTCTGTCAAAATGTGATATGACCTATTATTGATCTTTTGGAATTGGTCATTACATTAGAGCTTTTAAGTCTTTTAAATTTTTTGTTTGTATTTTGTTTTTTTAATTAACCAAGTTTTTTTCTTATTTTCTCTCCAGTACTTTTTCCTTCAAATGGAGACAAAGAAAAACAAATTCATTGCAAACACAATTAATACACATTTCTATAAAAATCATTTGACTCATTCTGCATTCTGAATATTTGATATCTCTATCAATAAGTGGGTAACATGTTTTGTTATTAATTTTATGAAATCTCGATTAGTCAATATGCTGATAAGCTTCTAATTCTTTCAGTATTATTCCTAATGTTCTTAATGAATCAATTATTATCTTAGTTTTGTTCAATAAGCCTTGCCAGGTTCCTATGAAATCTTTTTCATAATTCAACATAACACAATAGGGATATGATTTAGGTGAACAATTTTAAGTTCCAAATGATAAGATTGTGGGCATCAAGTGTTGGGGGGTCAGTCATGTGAAGAATTCACAATAACCATTCTCTTTAGCAAAAGGTAGGTTCAAGAAAAGATTACAGACAATGAAGAAATACAATAGACACCAGGAGTGGTAAATATGAAATAGAGTTGGAAGATTGCATAGTTAAGACATCAAAGTGATTTTAACAATTAATGATGTAAAAGACAAGTTCCCTAGTGGAATTCACAATTAACAAAAAGAAAGGGAACACCTTATGAGGTTAAAATATGCCATTAGCTGGCAGGCTAAATCTATAGAGGAGTTAGTTATAAGAAGAAGAAAGAACAGAGACATGGAGAGGTGAGAGGAGAGATACCATGTGACAGGGGCGAAGAAAGGGGAAAGACACCACAAGGCAGAGAACCATAGTGAGCTATAACTCCAAAAAGGATTCATCAAAGATAGCATGAACCATGGACAGATTTATAGGGGAAAATTAACTTCAGGGTTTGATATCACTTGGATTTCTGGCTGAATGCTGCAAGATGTGGCTATAAGGTTAAACTGATCCTATTAGTGCCCTTTTCTTCTTGCTTCTGGGAATAATTCCATTGATACTTTAGTGGTTCTCTGTCAACCCTACCTAGTTATTTTTTCAATAGTATTCTAAGATATTTAAATACTCTAATTTCCTTAACCATTTCCCATTTGATGGGTTTTCTCTCAGATTCCCATTCCTTGTTAATCTACTTTCCCTCTAATTTGTCCTCCTCCCTCTTCCCTTCACTTCCTATTTCCCAAGTAAGTAAAATATGAAGTAAAATGTATTTCTGTATCCCATTGTATGTACATATGTGCTTATCATTCTTTTCTTCAAACAGTCCAAATGAGAATGAAGTTGAAGTGTGAGCTGCTCACTCTACCCTCTTTTGTGTTTGTCTGTATAGATGTCTACTTATGCACCCTGATTATGTGAAAGGACTTGTAGAGCGTTCGATAGATATTGCTGATGGTACTGTTTCAGATACTATCAGTGGAATGGACCCATTCTGGGGGTGGTTCTATGCTTCACAAAGAAAATTCTTCCCAGGATGTCTTCATTCTTGGGATTGGCAATTTTTACAGCAATGGATTTCCTGCCAATACTTGTGCTTGTCATTCCTGTTTCCAGATCCAAAACCAATTGCATTTTCTATCTGCTGACAGCACCATCTTGTGGAGAAATTATCAAGGAAAACTGTCCTGATATTCTAGGACCAGGGAGTAAAATAGAAATTGAAAAAACACACTGATCACCTCCTGAAAAAGATCCCAAAACAAAAACTCCCAGGATTATAGTCAAATTCCAGAGCCCCCAGGTCAACGAAAAAATATTGCATCTAGAAAGAAGTAATTCAAATAGAGTGGAGCCACAGTCAGGATAACACAAGATTTAACAGCTTCTACATTAAAAGACCAGAAGACTTGCAATATGATATTTCAGTGGAGCTAGGATTGCGATCAAGAATCACCTACCCAGTAAAACTGAGTATAATCCTTTGGAGGAAAAAGTGGTCATTCAATGAAACGGGATTTTCAAAGTATTCATAATGAAAAGACCAGAACTGAATGGAAAATTTGATTTTCAGATACAGAACTCAGGAGAAACATAAGGAGGTAATCAGAAAAGTGATATCAGGGACTTAAAGTTTATCTAGTTTATATTCCTACATGCAAGGATGACACTTGTAACTCATTAGAACATTCTTATTATAATGGCAATTAGAAGGAGTATATATAGACAGAGGGCATGTGTGTGAATTGAATATGAAGGAATAATATATTTTTTTTAATTGATAAAATTAAGGGGTAAGAGTGGAATGTACTGGAAGAAAGGGAAAAGAAGTGGAATGGTACAAGTTATCTGCCATAAAAAAGAGACAAGAAAAAGCTTTTACAGTGAAGGGGAAGAGAGGGAGGAAAGAATGAGTGAGTGAACCTTACTCTCATCAGAATTGTTGGGCAATATTGTATAGCCTCAATATGGGTATCGAAATCTATCTTACCCTACAGGAAAATGAGGGGAATGGTGCCTCGGCCCACGAGGCAGAGTGTGTGGACCCTGGAAGAAAAGAGATAAGGGCAAGAGAGAGGGGACGCACAAAATGGAGGCAAGTCAAATCATTCTGAACAAGCCTCATTTTAATGGGTGCAATAGTACAGATATATATAGTAGTAGGAAAGAAGGCAGGGTTGTTCAAACACAATACAGGGTGGGGGTCCTAGACAAAGGGTTGGTATCCCGCCCAAGGATGAGCTGCTCAGATGTTTCTGGTGGCAGAAAGCTCTATGATGTGATTAGGGGATGCCTAGATATCTGCCTATTCAAAGTTAGGATGTGATTAGGAGATTCCTATTCAGGAAGTCTTTGGCATGATGCGATTAGGAGATTCAACCTATTCAAGGTTGGCCTTATGTGGCTGTAGATTAGTGCCTGCTCCCCACAGAATGGGATATGAGAAAGGGGGATGGGTGATAAAAGAGAGGTCATAATAGGTGAGAACGTAGTCAGTAACAAAACACTTTGAGGAGGGACAGGATAAAAGAAGAGAGAATAAATGGTGGTGGGGGGGGGATACAATTAGCAATAGTAATTATAAAACAATTTTCAAAGCAAGTTTTTTTGGTAGAACATTATTGGTCTCTGGAAAATGATGAGCAGGACTGCTTGCCATCTAGGGGAGGGGGGGAGGGGGGAGGGAAAAATCGGAACAGAAGTGAGTGCAAGGGATAATGTTGTAAAAAGAAAAATTACCCTGGCATGGATTCTGTCAATAAAAAGTTACTATAATAAAAAAAAAAAAAAAAAGGAAAATGATGAGCAGGATACTCTCAGGAAAAAAACAAAAAACCTGGAAAGTCCTCTATGAACAAACATGGAACAAAGTGAAATATACTGTATACAAAATAATAACAATTATTCTCAGTAGTATAATCAATCATCCACAACTTCTCTATCTAATCTAACCTTTTGAAAGTTTCAAGCTGTTCCTTCCCACCTATTTTTAATTTTATCAAGAAAGATCAGGACTCTAAAAAAACAGATTCCTGCCCTAAGGTATAAACAAAACAATCTCATACCTGCACACTCAACCAATGTTACAACATATATTTATTTCAGGTTTCCCAGAAAATAAAATGGGTGTAGAATAGTTGTATTGATTCACCTCAATAATTGCTCAGATGAAGCTCTCTGCCCATGCCCATACCATTTAATTTAAACTCAGTAGGATCTAGTACTCCAAGACCTCTTGAGTTTACATGGTAACTATCAATTATATATATGTTCATCTTGGAATATTTATTGGTCTAAAATCAAGAAAAGAACCAACATCCAGGAAGTAATTTTTTTTTTGTCTGTCAACCCCACCTAATTATTCTGACCTCATCAGGATTACAAAAGATTTCAATTATATTTCAATACAGGTATCAAAAAGATTTAGACATCAATGAATGTTGTCACCTACTCCCTACCTCATTTTATCTGAAAACAGGAAGTAGCGACAAAACTTACCTTTCTAATATCCAGTATCCTGAGATTAAAAAAAACAAAAACAAAAGCCTAGAAAATGGTTTGGGACAGTGCATGTCAAGTTCCTTACTATGCATTTTCTGTGATATTCACAGATCTTACTTTATCGTTATTATTTCCTCATCTAGTGGTTACCAATGTTTAACATAACTTTTTTTTGATGAAGGACCTGAGTAGCTTCCAGAGAGTAGAAGTCCTCTGTTTACAGCAAGTAAGAGGCCAAGAGGGAGCCTCAACAAGTTTGGCTGGTTTCAGCCAAGGGCCGAGAAATGGGGGGAGGGTGTAGCCATAATGCCAATTCTTAGGACTCTGAGATAGAGGTAGAAGGTCCTGGACCTTTCTGGTCAAACCACTCAAAAGTCTCTCCTAAAGCCCAAATTGTCAAACCATACCCAATGCAATTCTCCAGCCTAGAAGACTTTGCACAGGTGGTCCTCAGCACATGGAGTATCTCTGGAAAACTGGGAAAAGGAGATGAATCAATCTGTAAACTTTAGTAGCCCATCTCTTCTCTTCCTCCCAAGTAGTTGGGGAAAGAGAGCCTTGGAAAGGAGTAATCTAGATTCTGAACTAGTTGTTCTAAGGAGGAGAAAATGGAGGACTTTCTCAACCAAGGAACCTCCACATTCAGCATTCAAAAAAAAAAACAAAAACAAAAACAAAAAAACCTGCCTCCTTCTCTGGATCCCTCTGAAAGCCAAGAATGGAGCCTGATTTGACCTTTGCCTGAAAGCACTGCTCTTCTCCTGTAATGCTGGAGAAACTGAGGCAAGATAGAGATTAGAGAGATATAATATTTTATTTATTGGAGAACTTAATTAATTGACTGGATTGGACTCTCATCTCCAAGTATCCATTATCAAATGTGAGATTCCAGAAAAGGGGAGGGAGGGAGAGGCAGAGTGAGCACTGGTCATTCTGATAAGTTGGGATTTTACTTCTTTCTCATGGTGATGATTTAGAGTAGTTCTTTGAAGAAAAGCTTTGGACAATATTCAGATCCTACCTTAGATACACACTAGGGGTGTGATACTGAAAAAATCAATAAATGCTAAAACATTTTACTTTTCTCTCATTTTAGTAAATGCATCTTTCTGATCATCCTACTTTCCTGTATCAACTAACATTTATTAAGCAATTACTGAATGCCAGGTAGTGTATTAGGCTCAGGGAATATAAAAACAAAGAATGAAACAATTCATAAAACTCAACAGTCATAACAATCCACATTTGTATGGTGTTTTAAAGTATACAAAGTATTTTATTTGATCACAGACCTTGTAATATAAGGGATATTACTGTCATCTCATTCTGTAGTCTGAGAATTGAGGGACATTAAATGATTTTTTCAGTATCACACCCCTAGTGTGTATCCAAGGTAGGAGCTGAATCTTGATTATAATCGCTTCAAGTACAGCATTTTACTCATTATGCTGCAATGTCCTCTCACATTTTGAGGACTCCAGCTTTTCTCCTCCAAAGTCTTTCTCAGTCACAGATCAAATTTCCCAAAGACATCCTATATTGTCCAAAGCTTTTCTTCAAAGAATTACTCTAAATCATCACCATGAGAAAGAAGTAAAATCCAGTGAATTATTTTTGTCACTAGATGAAAATGCTTGCTAGCAAATATTGATCTGAGTCAAGCAAAACTCATATGTTATAGGAATAGACCAGAACTTTTACCAATAAATATCGGAGTGAAGCAAGGATGTCCACTTTCCCTAATAATTGAAAGAGTTCTGGAAATGCTAGTTATAGCAATAAGACAAGAGAAAGGAATTCAAGGAATAAAAATAGATAAAAAGGAGATGAAATATTTTTCCTGGTGTATACTTGAAAATTCTAGGGAATTAACTAAGATACTAATTGAGACAATAACTTCAGTAAATTTTCAGGCTACAAAATATGTCCCTAAAAATCAACAGCATGTATGGAATAGAGAGATATAAGGTGAAGAACTTACAGGAATGTATGAATTCTTTTTCTGTATTTTATTTTCATTATTTCTGTGTTTCCCCTATGACCTGTATAATTTGTGCAGGCTCATATTTACTTGAGCTTTGGCCAGTTAGAAACATATTTACTTAACCTGAGCAGATAACATTTATTAGTATTTGACATTTATCAATATTTAGTCTATTAGCTGGTCCACCGTCTGCTTGATTAAGTCTGAAAGCTTGACTTTCTGTTTCCCAGAAATCAGGAGATTTCAGGGAAACAGAAACCTTCCATTCCAATCTCTCCAAATAGCAACAACCAATTAGATGCCTCCCCCTCCCCTTCTCAATGCTCTCTTACTTGTGATATAATTTCTTGTATTCTTGTATTAAAGCTATGTATCTTTACTACTTCTTTAGCCCTCCTACCGCAAGCTTTCTCTTTCTATCTTGTGATGGGACAGCTCATTCTCCAGAGGTTTTCAATAAACAACTTTTCTGCCTTCTACTGAAGGATCTCTGAGTAGTCATTTTGGGTAAGGGTCTTCTACATCCCTCACAGTTGGGGGCTCATCCGGGATGGGGTCTTTGGGGGAGAAGGCTCTGTGCACCCCAGACAGGGACAGGTACCCATGGAGTAGTTTTCTCCACGGTCTCTGGTTCAGGGTGAGCAGTCTCCCTTCCCTCTTAGACAACGACCCAAGGCAGGGATACTCAGTGGAACGCAGAATTGAAGACTGAAGAAAGTAGAATCCTGATGGCCGGCATTTTCAGCCTGAAAAGAAACATGTGTTCTCGAGGTAAAGCTCTTTGGAAGTCTGGGGATCTATTGGCTGGGTCAAGGGAGACCCTGAGGGATTAGCTCTCTTAAATTTATTTTTGGTGGACTGCTATTGACCCCAACGATAAAGGACCTTTCCTAAGGAGGCTCTCAGGTGACTGCGGGGGCGTGAGGGTAAAGAAGGACCTCTACCCGAGTGTGAGGGTAACATAAGGCCTCCACCAATACCTGGATCGGGTCCAGGTTGGTATAGAAGCAGTCCAAAAATTTGTATCAGGACATTTGCTAGGGAATTCAAGACTGGAATGAACTTACCAGGTATAAAAGGGAAGAAAACTGGAAGGATGTATATCCCAGGACTATTTGGGTATATCAGACTTAAATCTTTTTGTAAAAGGTGAAAATAGAGTTTTACATTTGTCTGTGTTGTATGTCTGCTTTGCATTGCCTTTCTTCTGTGTTAAAAGTTAGAAAGCTCATAAGAGATAAGAATTCAGCCTCTGTATTGCAGGCTTAGAAAAATATCAGGCTGAATTGTTGGGAGTTGGTAATTCTTTCAAAGTGCTTCAGAATGTAATTTGGGAACTAGTTTGGGGCTTCTCAAGAAAAGAAAATCCTTGGCTAAGATGACAGGAAAAAAATAATGATGAATGTTGGAGGGGATGTGGGAAAACTGGGACACTGATGCATAAATGTTGGTGGAGTTGTGAACGAATCCAACCATTCTGGAGAGCAATCTGGAATTATGCCCAAAAAGTTATCAAACTGTGCATACCTTTTGATACAGCAGTGTTACTACTGGGCTTATACCCCAAAGAGATACTCAAGAACCTGTATGTGCCAAAATGTTTGTGGCAACCCTGTTTGTAGTGGCCAGAAACTGGAAAATGAATGGATACCCATCAATTGGAGAATGGTTGGGTAAATTGTGGTATATGAATGTTATGGAATATTATTGTTCTGTAAGAAATGATCAGCAGGATGAATACAGAGAGGATTGGAGAGACTTACATGAACTGAGGCTAAGTGAAATGAGCAGAACCAGAAGATCATTATATACTTCAACAATGATACTGTATGAAGATGTATTCTGATGGAAGTGAATTTCTTTGACAAAGAGACCTAACTCAGTTTCAGTTGATCAATGATGGACAGAAGCAGCTACACCCAAAAAAAGAACACTGGGAAATGAATGTAAACTGCTTGCATTTTTGTTTTTCTTCCTGGGTTATCTCTACCTTCTGAATCCAATTCTCCCTGTGCAACAAGAGAACTGTTTGGTTCTGCACACATATATTGTGTCTAGGATATACTGGGACATAGTTAACTATATAGGACTGCTTGTCATCTAGGGGAGGTGGTGGAGGGAGAGAGGGGGAAAATCAGATCATAAGTGAGTACAAGGGATAATGTTGTAAAAAATTACCCTGGCATGGGTTCTGTCAATAAAAAGTTATTATAACAAAAAAAAAAATCTTTTTTCTCCTTCTCTCCCTTTGTCTCTGGCAGTGGCTTTGCAGGAAGGGGGAAAGAAGGGGAAAAAATAAAAATATAGATTGAAAGTTTGGGAAATTTTGAGAAAATAGAAGAACAGTGGCTATCACTCCTGTAAACAAGGAGCCTGTTATCAGGACTCAGCCAGAAAAAAAAAAATTTCAAGGTAAAGCAAAGATTGGTACTTAACTCTTTCCTGGTTTATTAAAGAAAAGAAGTTTGAATGGAATATCTAGGTAGATTTTAGGAAATTTCACAAACTAAAGTACTGGTTAATTTTAAAATAACTTTAAATTGGAATGTGTTTTAAGACTGGAAACAGATTAGAAATAAGAAATTGCAGATATTGGAAGGGAGGAATAAAAATAGAGTAAGAGGTAAATATCTGAACACAGGGGCTCTCTGACTTGTTGGATCTGTGGGAAAACTAGACATACTTCTAAAAAGAAAAGAAAAAAAAATTTTTTCAGGAGAAGAAAGAAAAATCATTATTAGTAAGTTTGCTTTCATGGAATTAGAGAACAAAAAGTTTAAGAAGGCTAAACTGGGTAATTATTTGCAACATTTGATTAAGAGTTTGGGGAACTTACTATATTTTAAAAAGGCACTATAATTTTGAAATTGAAATAAAATTGAAATTGGGGAAAATAATTTTACTGTTGCCTTGCACATGTTTATTCTGAGTGTAAAATCTTAAGAATTTTTTGAATATTGTGGCCTTTACATCTGAAGAGAAAAACTTTTCTTTTTTTATTATTTGGTTGCACTTCAAATTAGAAATATAGGTTATTAAATAAAATGCCAGTAGCTTACCTTGGGGGGGAGGGTCGTGTTTGTATCTTAATGGTATGTTGCTTTTTAAAAGTATTGGGTAATTTGTAAACTATATTATGAGTTTTGTGAAATTTGGTTCAAAATTAATCGTGAATCTTGAAGTTTAAAGTTTACAAAGGCAATTTAATGACAAGGGGAAAGAGAGATTGATTTACAAAAGCAAATAAAGAGAGATTGATTTACAAAAGCAAATAATAGTTTAAATGGGGCATCTAGTCAGAAGGATTATTGGTTTGGGAGTGTTTAAAGCATGTTATAAGGTTTGAGCAAGTAGACATTGGGAAGAGAGAGAGACAGAGAGATGGGACAAGAGAATGAAGGTGATTTAAGAAGGATTGATTCGTAGGAGCAAATGATTTCAAAAAGAAATCAGGGGGAAAAAACAAGGGACTGGTTGAAAAGGGTAGTCACAGAGAGATGGCTGTGAGACAGGATCTGTTTTTGTGAGGGGAGAGCAGCAGAGCAGCAGTTGAAAGTGGTAGCAGCTTGGTTCCTTTGGCTGAAGAAAACAAACTGTAATTTAAAGGAACAAGCTGCTCTTACAAGATGTTAATTGATTGAATATTTGTTTCTTTAGGTAAATAATGGTTATGAATATTAAAGAATATGATCAGAAATGTGGTATATAGTTTGAAAGGGTTATTTCAAAAAGTTTAATTGATGTTTTCAAGAACTTTTCAGATTCTTTTTATGTGAAAATAGAGTTTTAATTAACTGTATTGATGCCAATTATCTGAAAGGGACTCCGAGGATAATAGTTTTTGCCTTCTTCCTTTTAAAAATGTTTTTGTTGTGAACAATATGTAGTTTGGGATTTTTCTGTGTATTGGGTATTTTAAAAGCAAAATGATTGGTATAATATTCAATTTATTCAAGACGCAACATCTACTTGAGTATGTAAGAATTGTGTGCATTTTCTAGGATAAATTTCTTCCTGTTACTGATATAAGGTCATGGTAAATGGTAAGCAACCTTTGGGATTTATCTGAAACTTTGGAGATAAAATTCTTTGGGCTTATAATTAATGCTATTTGGGAGTTTTAAAGCTCCACTCTCTTATGTGCTAAAGGTTGAGTTTTAACTGCTTATATTATATTATAGTTATATTATTGCATTTTATTTTCTTCCTGTGACTGATTTCTATCATTAGAGCAATAGTTAATAAGAACTGTTCATGAAATTCAAATATGTCATACCTTGCTGTTTCCAATCTGATTATATGTAATCATTATATCCTAAATATTTATTTGCATAAGTATTGGCTGGTCATCTTTCTGTTACTGGATATTTGTGTTTTGTTTTAAAAATGTTTCTAAATGATAAGAGGACAATTAACAATGGTCTGTGAAACCTAACTGCTATTTATTGGGACTATAGTCGTCTGCCTGTCCTGTGAAGCAAGATTGGACAATCTTCACGTAGGAACTGCTGGCCAATCTATACTGGCCTCCCCACATGTTGTTGCAGTTCCAGACTGTTCTAACCTTTTTAGATTTGGTTTTTTGTTGTTCTAGATTTTGGTCAAATTACAGATTATTGAACCTCTTCTGAGACAAAAGATCGCCCCATCTGAAGTTTAGATTGACACCACACCCACACCCCTGCATAGATTGAGAGCCTTTGCCCATTTCTCAGCCAGAAGCAGCTAAGATTGAGACCATCACCCATGCTCCTGATGTAATTTGAACTGATATGGGGGACTTGGGAATGGTTGATGAATGACTGTTAAATCCTGACTTGGTCATCATGACTGTGTTTTAAGATTTGGGATTGGAAATTGTTAAAATTGGTAACTGTTGCTGTTAAGAAAGTTATACTATGTTTATAATATCTACGTTCACTTCAAAATATGTAATTGTTTGAGGGATTTTAATTTTTTTTTTTTTTAGGAAACTCCTTCTGTACTAGCCTGTTATGTATAGGAACTTTAATTCACTCTTGAAATTTATATGTGGGATGGTTATTTCACTATTTTGTTTTTGGATGATTCCTTTCCATGAGGAAAAAAAAAAGGAGAGGAAGAGATAGGGAACTAGGGAAACTAGTGGATTTTTCTCAAAATACCTAAAAGAGTGGGAACCCATAGTTTTCTGTTCACTTTGCCTTAGGTACTTCTGCCCCACCCCCTATACCACCAGTTTAGATTGAATTGGAATTCCTTCCAGGAGTCCTCAAATTCCGGTCCGAGGGCCAGATGCGGCAGCTGAGGACGATTATCTTCCTCATCCAGGATTATGAAGTTTATTTAAAGGCCCACAAAACAAAGTTTTTGTTTTTACTATAGTCTGGCCCTACAACAATCTGAGGGACAGTGAATTGGCCCCCTATTTAAAAAGTTTGAGGACCCCTGCAAGCAGTCCTTTTTGTTTTTACTATGTTTTAGTTTTGAAACCCTTTATTCTGTGGAATTGCCCTGGTAGACTCAGTTTTGGGGACTATTCTGTTTTTAAGAAATCTCCAAGATATAGACACCTGTCTTGGGACTGGTAGTCTCTAGCCTGTAACCCCAGTTTCTTAATTGGTATCTCAGCATTTTTAATAACATTGCACTTTTGAGATCAAGCCTCTAAAGTTCGGGGTTTGCCTGCCTTTGTGGTCTAACTGTGCATCCTCTGATAGCTCTGTTCAGAAATCTGTATTCTAGTAGTAGCCCTGTCTGTCCCTCTGGGTGGGGACAGGTGGAGCTACTCCAAGCCTCATCCTTCTCCTCTGGAGTGGGGTGCACCTCTGAATGGGCAGCACGACTGTCTCGAGCCCTGCTACTCCCTATATAAGCAGAAGCCAAGTTAAGTGCACAAATGACTGAAGACCACCTAACACAGTGAACTGTCCATCTCAAAGTGGATTCTCTGTCTGAGAAGAGGGCCTTTGTATTGTTGATAACTCTGGGGTTGTTAGGAAGAGACTTGCCCTTGCCATAAGTCCTTGCATTTTCTAGTTTCATTTTGATTTATTTGCCTCACATTAGATTGGTCAAAATTATGGTGCTGAGACCTCCCAGGTATCTAGGGAAGGTAATTCAATAATTCAAATATTTAGAAGGAGAGTGTGTAATGCTGTGCCTCAGTTTCCTAGATTGTCATCTTTGTTTATTTATCTTTGTATTTTTATGTTTGCCAAATGCTAATCTGTTCTGTGATAACTATTTCTAAGATAGTTGGTGGAAGCAATTTTTATGGTATGAATTTATTGCAATCAGTGGTATTATCCTGTTGTCACTATGTCTACCCTGTATAATTATATTAGTAACCAGAATAGTTCAATGGTCCCTATCAAAATATTGCATACACAAGATGCTATTAAAATGATGATTCTTCAGAGAAAAGACTGGAATGTCTAGAGAGGGATGATCTTGATTGTGAACTTGTTAAGCAATGTATAGATATGTTAACTTATTCTGAACAGTGTGTAAGTTAAGTTCTTCATAGAAATATGATAAAAATCATTTACATATTACAAGGGGGGAATTGTATAGAATGGAGAGAGATAAAGTGAAGAACTTACAGGAATGTATGAATTTTTTTTTTCTGTATTTTATTTTCATTATTTCTGTGTTTCCCCTATGACCTGTATAATTTGTGCAGGCTCATATCTACTTGAGCCTTGGCCAGCTAGAAACATATTTACTTCACCTGAGCTGATGATATTTATTGGTATTTGACATTTATCGATATTTAGTCTATTAGCTGGACCACTATCTGCTTGATTAAGTCTGAAGGCCTGACTTTCTGTTTCCTAGAAATCAGGAGATTTCAGGGAAACAGAAACCTTCCATTCCAATCTCTCCAAATAGCAACAGCCAATTAGATGCCTCCCCCTTCCCTTCTCAATGCTCTCTTACTTGTGATGTAATTTCTTGTATAAAAGCTATGTATCTTTACTACTTCTTTAGCCCTCCTACAGTGAGCTTTCTCTTTCTTATCTTGCGATGGGACAGCTCATCCTCCGGAGGTTTTCAATAAACAACTTTTCTGCTTTCTACTGAAGGATCTCTGAGTAGTCATTTTGGGTAAGGGTCTTCCACATCCTCATAAGCATTTCTAAATAATAATAACAAAACACAAGAAGCAAAAATAGAAAGGGAAAATCCCATTTCAAGTAACTGCAAAATGTATAAAATATCTGTGGAAAGCACACAAAAGACTTTTAGATTCAAAAGTATTCCAACTTAAATAACCAGAAAAAAGATTTAGTGCTCATAGCTAGGCCATGCCAATATAATAAAAATGCCAATACTATGAAAATTGATTTAAATTTTTAATAATATATTGTACAACCAAATTACCAAATAGATAACTTTTTTTTTAGAACTTGATAAAAGAATTATTTTTTAATGATTTAGGTTTGTCTTTTGGTAGTTTTTTTTTTTTTTTTTTTTTGAGAAGTATACTTGAAACAAGGTGTTAACTCAGTGGAATTCAAACAAGGGTTTGTGTTATGGGCCAGAACTCTGAACTTAAAACAAGGATTCTTACAAGGTGTTAAGTCAGTGGAATTGATAAAGACAGCTGCTATCTAGTTTAGCATGGTGCTTAATAGTTCTTAATAATTCAGTATGATTGATTTAATCTTAAGCTAATGATATAATGATTGGTTTATACTTAGTGTAGAGCATATAAACTGGGAGCTCAAGCTCTCGGAGCGAAGTAGAGAGAGATTCAATTCCATCTTCGGTCAGGCTCCTGATGACTGGCCTGGCCTCTTGCACTTCTCCACTGAAACACTGACCACTTGCTCTGATTACAGACATTTGCTGTAGGAGATAAAATCTTTTGGGACTGCAGCTGATATTTATTTGGAGTTTTGAATTTAGGTATGACTATCTGCATAAGGAATCATCAAGGAATATACCACAAGCTACTCAGAAGAAGCTGTTATAGGTGAAAGATAAATTTTGGGAATGAATTAGAAGGATTATCTTGGTCTCAACTGAGATAAAATCCTTCTGACTCAATTTCCCAGTGGTCTTCTTTTGAATGAGAACCCACCTGATTATTCCTGAGTCTGGTTTAAGGTGGAATGGCTAAAAAAAAATTTGGGCAATTACCTGAAGTAAAACTGCCTTAAATAAATCAAGTCCCTGATTTTTCCTCTTACAGTAAGCAAATAAATGTGTGTAATCAGAGCAAGTGGTTAGTGAGATATAAAAGACAAGTATGGAGATATTGTAATTCGCAGCCCAGCCCTGGAGGACTTTTTGGTTGTTGCTATTGTATCTTTTTTTAAAATTTATTTATTTTTATTTATTATAACTTTTTATTGACAGAACCCATTCCAGGGTAATTTTTTTTTACAACATTATCCCTTGCACTCACTTCTGTTCCGATTTTTCCCTCCCTCCCTCCACTCCCTCCCCTAGATGGCAAGTAGTCCTATATATGTTGAATATGTCGCAGTATATCCTAGATACAATATATGTATGCAGAACCAAACAGTTTTTTGTTGTTGTTGTTGTTGCACAGGGAAAATTGAATTCAGAATGTAAAAATAACCCAGGAAGAAAAACAAAAATGCAAACAGTTTACATTCATTTCCCAGTGTTCTTTCTTTGGGTGTAGCTGCTTCTGTCCATCATTGATCAATTGAAACTGAATTAGGTCTCTTTGTCGAAGAAATCCACTTCCATCAGAGTACATCTTCATACAGTATCGTTGTTGACGTATATAATGATCTCCTGGTTCTGCTCATTTCACTCAGCATCAGTTCATGTAAGTCTCTCCAAGCCTCTCTGTATTCACCCTGCTGGTCATTTCTTACAGAACAATAATATTCCATAACATTCATATACTACAATTTACCCAACCATTCTCCAATTGATGGGCATCCATTCATTTTTCAGTTTCTGGCCACTACAAACAGGGCTGCCACAAACATTTTGGCACATACAGGTCCCTTTCCCTTCTTTAGTATCTCCTTGGGATATAAGCCCAGTAGTGTTGCTATTATATCTTATATTACCTTTTTACTTCCTGGGGCTAGAGTTTCTTCATCTAAAGGCTTACTTCGACCAAGTATTTGGGGCCACTCCCACTTTGACTTTTGTTAAACTTTGAGAGAAAGCTGGGAATTTCATCAAGCCCTGATGAGGCTAATTCTAGGCCCCTAAAAGTTAAACTAATCTGTCTAAAGAGTCTTTTACACTGTATGTTGATGGAAAGTGGGGCTAGGTCCTTGGGGTCTCTGGAATCTTAGACCCCTGACTTATTTATCAAAGATGTATACTGTCTTCAAATGTGTTTTTCATGTTTTGCTTGATCATGGGGGCTATATGGAAAGAGAACTTTTGACACCCAAACAATTTTCCATTAAATGTGCAGAGAAAATGATTACTGCCAGCTATCCTTGGACCCAGAGAGGTTTCTGTTGTTTTTTAAAAGAAGGGGAATTAACTCCAGGTGAAGGGAAGCAGGCTTATAGATCAGCTGCCCATGTTGCTGATTGTTTGCCCCTGATCATGGCAATTTTAATTCCCTGACTCCTGTGTTCCCTCCAAGCAAGTAAATTCTGAAAAGGGTCTGCACACGTGCCCCTTGCAGGAACTTCAAACTGCTTTCAGTTTTGTTAATACCTGTTAAAAAACCTTGGGTAAAAAACCTTTTCTTGTAAGGCTCTAGCGTTTTTGTGGGAGAGATCATACTCATTGAAGGGCACATGCTCTATCTAATACACCTACTCCTTTGAGGAAACAAAAACAAGAATTTGGAAAAACATTGCTTGCTAGGAAAGCTGTTAGGATGAGAGGCATTTTTGAAAGCCTCATTCCCCCCAGCCTTCTTCTGGGTGGGGTTCCTGGTTACTGTCCTTAGTAACCTCTCCATATTATCTCTACTATCTATTATTCTATAAACTCTTTATTCTTTCTCTTTTACTCATATTTAGCCCTTGCATTTTAATATACTTGTAAGAGTTGCTTCTTCCAGACTCTGAGCCATGAAATTCCAACTACTTGGTCATCCTGAAAATCACCGAGACCTGATTCTGATATTCAGGACCAGACTTAGAGAATAAACTGAATGGAATTCACTGACTTTTTTTCTTACAGAGAGGGAATCACAGATTTGGACTATTAGTAAGCATTTTTAAAGTGTCTACTACAAGCCAGGAACTGCTAAACTCTGACGCAGAGAAGGACAAAAAGAGTCCCTGTCCTCAAAGAATTCACAATGTAATGGAAGAGATACAAGTATACAAATATGTTTAAACAAGTTATAAACAGGAAATAATTAAAAGAGAAAAGGCACTAGAATCAAGAGGGGTTGGGAACTTCCTACAGAAGGTGAGATTTTAGGTGGGATTTGAAAGAAGTCACAAGGCAGACATGAAGAAAGGGAGCATGGGGATGTTTTGCCACAGTTCTCTTTTAATGTCCTGATCTAGTTTCCCTAATTGTCCTATTTAGTTATTCTGCCTCAGGTTATAACCATTCCCTATTAATGTTTGATAGGATAAAGGTCTTATATCGTAGACCTTAGGCTATACTTATTCCTTCTTAATGTTTAATGGGATAAAAGTCTTTATCCATTTTAGACATCATTAGTATATCAGAAGCCTCTTCATTACCTCCCTCCATTATGTCATCCATTTCCTAGGTGCTTCCCCCTTTAGGTCATCCCGATCCAAGTACCTCCCCCATTATGTCATTGGTCTTGTAACTCTATAAAAGAATCTTGTATCCGACATTTAGGGCTGGATTCTTTGAGACGATAGTCTCATTCAGCCCTGGGACCAAACCATGGATCTATTTGGTCCCAGTAAATCTTTCCCTTTTAAATAAATTATTAAATTGTTCTCTAATCTATCTTGCTCAGTTTCTCCAGCATTACATGGAGACAGCAAGAGAAAAATACCTTGAGTATTTTGTTCCAACAACAGCCAGGAGGTCAATGTCATGGATGAAGAATATAAAATTTAACTGTAGTGAAAAGTGTAAGAAGACTGGAAGGGGAATGAGGCTAGATTATGAAGGGATTTGAAGACCAAACAGAGGATTTTATATTTGATTCTGAAGGTTATAGGGAACTACTGGAGTTTACTAAGGTGACATGGTCAGACCTGTGTTTTAGGAAAATAACTTTAACAGCTGAATAAAGGATGAATGAGGTAGAGAGGGTAAGCAGACCCACCAGCAACTACTGCAGTAGTATAGGCAGGAGGTGATTAAGGGCCTATACCAGGGTGGTGATTATGTCAGATAAGGGAACATATTTGAGAGATGTTGCAAAGGTGACAAAAACAATGACCAACCACATCTCCGAGGCATATACAATGAAGTATATTACTCACCTCTTATAACAAAGTTATAGACTGAAGATTCATTTTCTTGAGATTTCATCTAGTAGAACTTCTTGACTTTGGAGAGAGAATACTGAGATGAATGTTAATATTACCTAAGCAGCTGTTAGACAACCACCAGAATGGTGAAATGTCAAGCACTTTACCTCCTTGGTTTCAATCATAACATAATTCAGGAAGATGTGACCTTGTATTTATATACTTTGAGGCAGGGAGGAATTTTTCCCATTTTCAAGTCTCAAGAGAGTTTACAATTTTTTCTAAGATCTCATATCAAATAGAGCCTGCTGTCAGAAAATATTTTATTATAAATTAAGCAAGATATTTATTGAACATCAGTAATAGCTCATATTTATGTAGCATTTTCAGGTTTGCAAAGCACTCCATATTATGTTATTTTATTTGACCATTACAACTACTAAATGAAGTGATGCTCTTATCCACATTTCACAAATAAGAAAACTGAGGCTAAAAAAAGTTAAATGTGCTTAGTGTTACACAGATAATGCCTGAAACAGAATTAAACTCAGGATTTCCTGATTCCAAGCCCAGAACTCTTTAATTCTACTTTGACAAGCTAATAACTCAATGCAACATATAATGGGAGATTTGATCCTTGCCCCATAAGGAATTTGTAATGTTGTAGTTTAAAGCAGTCTTTTGTGTTTTGTTTTTTTCTCTTCATTGAAGATGAATATTTGATTCCCATAATTTTTTGTCTTTAAAAATATATTATTCTTTACTCTGATTCTTTTCTCTTTTTTTAAGATTACTTGTATACATTCATTTTTAACATATTTCTTCTCATGTTAGGGAACAAAAATCAGAAAGGGAAAAACCGTAAGAAAAAAAAATAGTGAAAATACTATGCTTTGATCTATCTCCAGTTTCCATAATTCTCTCTCTGGTTGTGGATGATTTTTCCATCCAAAGTTTATTGGAATTTCCTTGGATCACTGAATTGCTGAAAGCAGCTGCCTATCACAGTTGATCATACAGACTTGATGATGATGTGTAAAATGGTCTCCTAATTCTGCTCATTTTACTCAATATTAGCTCATGCCTTTCCAGGCTTTTCTGAAATTAGCCTGTTCATCATGTTCTAATAATAATAGTATTCCATTATATTTATATGCCATAACTTATTCATCCATTCCCCAACTTATGAGTATTCACTAATTTTCTAATTCTTTGTTACCACAGAAAGCAGCTAATTAGAATTTTTCATTTTATATTGATATTGAATAGACTGTTGGGCCACAGTTCCCTTTTAATGTCCTGACCCAGTTTCCCTAATTATCCTATTCAGTTACTCGGTCTCAGGTTATAACCATTCCCTCTTAAATGTTTGCTAGGATAAAGGTTGTATATCTTAGACCTCAAGCTATCATCATTCCTTCTTCTTTTTTTTTTTTTTTTTAATTTATTTATTTTTTTATTTAATAGCCTTTTATTTACAGGTTATATGCATGGGTAACTTTACAGCATTAGTAATTGCCAAACCTCTTGTTCCAATTTTTCACCTCTTACTCCCCACCCCCTCCCCCAGATGGCAGGATGACCAGTAGATGTTTAATATATTAAAATATAAATTAGATACACAATAAGTATACATGACCAAACCGTTATTTTGCTGTACAAAAAGAATCAGACTCTGAAATATTGTACGATTAGCTTGTGAAGGAAATCAAAAATGTAGGTGGGCATAAATATAGGGATTGGGAGTTCAATGTAATGGTTTTTAGTCATCACCCAGAGTTCTTTTTCTGGGCATAGCTGGTTCAGTTCATTACTGCTCCATTGGAGATGATTTGATTGATCTTCTTGCTGAGGATGGCCAGGTCCATCAGAACTGGTCATCATATAGTATTGTTGTTGAAGTATATAATGATCTCCTGGTCCTGCTCATTTCACTCAGCATCAGTTTGTGTAAGTCTCTCCAGGCCTTTCTGAAATCATCCTGTTGGTCATTTCTTACAGAACAATAATATTCCATAATATTCATATACCACAATTTATTCAGCCATTCTCCAACTGATGGACATCCATTCAGTTTCCAGTTTCTAGCCACTACAAAAAGGGCTGCCACAAACATTCGTGCACATACAGGTCCCTTTCCCTTCTTTATAATCTCTTTGGGATATAATCCCAGTAGTAACACTGCTGGATCAAAGGGTATGCACAGTTTGATAACTTTTTGAGCATAGTTCCAAACTACTCTCCAAAATGGTTGGATTCGTTCACAACTCCACCAACAATGCATCAATGTCCCAGTTTTCCCGCATCCCCTCCAACAATCATCATTATTTTTTCCTGTCATCTTAACCAATCTGACAGGTGTGTAGTGGTATCTTAGCGTTGTCTTAATTTGCATTTCTCTGATTAATAATGACTTGGAGCATCTTTTCATATGACTAGAAATAGTTTCAATTTCTTCATCTGAGAATTGTCTGTTCATATCCTTTGACCATTTTTCAATTGGAGAATGGCTTGATTTTTTATAAATTAGAGTTAATTCTCTATATATTTTGGAAATGAGGCCTTTATCAGAACCTTTGACTGTAAAAATATTTTCCCAGTTTATTGCTTCCCTTCTAATCTTGTCTGCATTAGTTTTGTTTGTACAAAAACTTTTCAGTTTGGTATAATCGAAATTTTCTATTTTGTGATCAGTAATGATCTCTAGTTCTTCTTTGGTCATAAAGTCCTTCCCCTTCCACAGGTCTGAGAGGTAAACTATCCTGTGTTCCTCTAATTTATTAATAATTTCAATCTTTATGCCTAGGTCATGAATCCATTTTGACCTTATCTTGGTGTACGGTGTTAAGTGTGGATCAATGCCTAGTTTCTGCCATATTAGTTTCCAATTTTCCCAGCAATTTTTATCAAACAGTAAATTCTTATCCCAAAAGCTGAGGTCTTTGGGTTTGTCAAAGACTAGGTTGCTATATTTGTTGACTGTTTTATCCCTTGAACCTAACCTATTCCACTGATCAACTAATCTATTCCTTAGCCAATACCAAATGGTTTTGGTAACTTCTGCTCTATAATATAGTTTTATATCTGGTACAGCTAAGCCACCTTCATTTGATTTTTTTTTTTTCATTAATTCCCTTGAAATTCTTGACCTTTTGTTTTTCCATATGAATTTTGTTGTTATTTTTTCTAGGTCATCATTCCTTCTTAATGTTTGATGGGATAAAGGTCTATCCATTTTAGAAATTAGAATTATCAGAAGCCTCTCTGGTACCTCCCTCCATTATGTCATCCTAGGTGCCTCCCCCATTATGTCACCATTCTTGTTACCCTACAAAAGAATCTTGTATCTGACATTCATAGCTGGATAATCTCATTCAACCCTGAGACAAAACCATGGATCCATTTGGTCCCAGTAAATCTCTCCCTTTTAAATAAAATATTAAATTGTTCTTAATCTCTATCCTGCCTCAATTTCTCCAGCATTACAAAATATGTCTAATCCATCTTTCATGTGACAACTATTCCAATATATCCCATCAACCACACAATCTTAAGAGTTGAAAAGTGTATCAGTAGTCATCAAGTCTATAACTAAACAAGAATCCTTTCTCCAGTATCCCCAACAAGTGGGATCTAACATGAGTATTCATGAAGTGATGGAAAACTCAGCTTACAAATGGGCTGATTCCACTTTGAGATAACTTTAATCGTCAAAAAGTTTTTCTGGGACACCTAAGTGATATAATATGGTATAAAGCACTGGTCCTGAAGTCAGGAGGATTTGAATTCAAATTTGCCCTCAATTGGTTACTAGCTGTGTGACCCTAAGCAAGTCACTTCATCCCTTTTATAAAAAAGTATTTTTCTGTCTATCAAGGTAAAATATTTCTCACTGCTCCTAGTTGGGACAAATAGGTGTTACAGAAGAATGCTGGGCCTGGAGCCAAGAAAACTTGAGTTCAAATTCAGCCTGGCACTTTAGCTGGGTGACCCTGGTCAGGTCACTTAAACCTATTTGCCTCAGTTTATCATCTGTAAAATAAGGTGGAAAAGGAAATGTCAACACTACTCCAGTATCTTTGTCAAGAATATCCCAAATGGAGTCGCAAAGAGTAGGACAGACCTGAAATGACTGGACAACAACAATGACAAAACAACACAGGATTGTTGTGAAGACTAAATGAGATAATTATAAAACATAGTATCTAGCACATAGTAAATGTTAGATAAATATTAGCTATTAAATTAATTGTACCTTGTAGGGACAAGTAGAACAAGTTAAATACTTCCAGAACTTCCAGAGTATACTATCAACTTTCACTCTATGTTTTGGATTTTTTTGTTTTACATTAAGTTTCATGTATCCTATGCTACAAATTCTACCAACTAATCTTATCTGGCACATTTTGAGTACATTAATCCTTTAGCAACAATCTCCTTCCCATGTCTTTCATGAAGAGAATTGGAATGGACATGTTTTTGAGAAGTTTCAATCAATGATTTCACACTCATCACAAACACTTTGTAACTGCTAAAATTTCAAAAGAAAACATCAGAACACAGGAATTTTAGAGAACGCTTTATTTGGACAGATTTCTAGCATTATCTTTATTTTTCATTAAGGCAATTATATTCCTCCTATATGGAAGGAGGTTAGCAAGAGAGACAGTTATCTAAGGCTATAGGATAAGTATAGATTAGACTAAGGCAAAATTCAAGTCTGTGCATATAGATACAATAGAAACATTGATTGGTGGGTCAATATAAGGGATACCTCTTAAGAGAACCAATAAAGGATGTCTACTGCTTAGACAGTGGCTAAAGTCCATTAAGTTAAATCTTTAAATGAGACACCTCTGTAAGCAGATCATTTCAAAGCAATTAGGAGATGGTCTGGTGTTAGTGAGAACTGATGTGTTACTTTTAGGCCTTTAAGTTTATTTCTTGAGATTTTCTTAAGTACAGCTATTCAAATCCATAGGGCTTTTTTTTTTTTTCAAATAATTATGTAACTGTCTATTAAACTGGTTATCTGACATGGATAGGATGGATAATTCATTGGCACATATCCCCATGAGGTGCATCATAAGGACTCTAAAGTTTCATGAAAGTAAACTGTTAATGACATGGTCTATATAATAATTGAAACACTAAAATTCTGAGAACAAATCACACTAAGGTATGGATACCCCCAATATTGCTAGGAACAGAGGTATTTCTCAACTGTTCAATTTTATCTGAATGTTAATGCACATGGCTACAATTATGGAGAGTCAAACAACTTCAGTGAATATATGCAAGTCAAAACCTCCATTTACTTCATTTTAATCTCTCCACATTCAAATCTGGGTCAGAGGAAAGAAATGAACCCAGGATTTTGTGCCCAGGTTTCTAAGTCCAGTCTTGTCTTGAACTGGAACACTATGTGGATAAAAAAAAAATCGCTGTTTACTTATTGAAAAACCAAAAGGTTGGACTTTTGGATCCCCATGAGTTTGGGGAGTAAGGCATGGTTAGGCCCTGGAGATGGAAGAACATTGCCCAATAATTTAGGCTCAAATCTGATAGGTAGAAGACTGCCCCCCCCCCAAAAAAAAGATACCTACAATTAATGATAAGGATGGCTGTAGCCTGGGAAGGGGCAAAGAAAAGTCACAGGCAATGCTGCTAAAAGAAGAGGCTGTAGGTTAGGAACAGGGAATGAGAATTAAAAGAAGAGGCACCAGCAAGGAGTATCAAACCAAGAGAACCTCACAGAGACTAAAAGCTTTGCATAGAAGTGGTAGATTTCTACTGACAGTCTTAAAAACTGCTGATTTCTCTTCTTCCTCCATCACTTTGTTGTCTTAAAAAAATCTTTGCAACTGAACTTGAAAAGGAATAATAACAATACTGTAGTCTTTACATTAGGCTAATGATTAAAAGGAAGTTGTTGGGCAGGGTTTTGAGAAAAGAAAATTTCTGGATTTTCAAGGAAGCAAATATATTCAAGGGTATAAATTATTTACGTGAGGTTTTGGGTTTCTTTTGCAAAGAAATGAAGTACATTTCTATGAAACACAGGATAGGTGATTTGGCTGAACAACTAAATGCTGCTTAGAACCTTGTTTTAATGTTATATCTCAGAACTCTGGAATGGCTTAGCCAGTCCACATGCTTCTTGGGTCTTGAAAAGGGCATCCAGTGTTGAGGCAGTCAAAATTGTGTGATTTAGCCTCTAAGTCCAACCCTATTTGGCCTTATACTTTCTTCATCCCCTTTCCCATGAGACATGCAAAAACTGTCATCACCATTTTAGGTTTCACCTCCACCAGGTCTTCTGGAAGAGCATATACTCTTGCACCAATTTTTCGGGCCATAGAAATGGCATATCTAAAAAATAAAATGAGAGATGAATTAAATATCTAAGAGGGGGTGTCATATAATTTCAGTTATGTATCATTTTGAACATATTTTACTACTGTCTGAAGGGCTCTAAAATGGAAGTTCACATCTGGGTACATCTGGGGCCAATAGTCAGCTCTCTTCTGAAGGAAGGTTTCAGATCCTGCCTCCATTTCAATCTTTTTATACCACCAAGCAATTTATAAGATTTTCTTACTATTTCTCACAAAGGACTCTTATTGTGCAAGGGTATTGCTGAAGAAGTGCTTGTATAAATATATAAATGTATGCTATTATTTAATATCATCTAGACTTTTGCTTTAACTTTGCAATCTTTGTTGATTCCCTGCTATATGTCCTACAGTAGTTATCCCAGAACTTCTCCACTCTTCTGAAAACTATATACCTGTCTTCTTTCCTCCAACACTGTTAAAATGACTGTAAGTCTAATTTACTGAAAAGATAGAAGTAACCATATTCCCCATTCTCTACTTCTAGATGTCTTTGCAAACTATTCTTCCTTCTTTCCCTCTTATATTATCTTCTACTATTGAAGAAAACTGTCTTTTCTTGATCATGACCCCTTCCTGAATCTGAAATCTTATTGCAGCATTTTCCCTTCTTTTCAACATCTTTAATTGTTCTCTTCCTGTTGGCCCATTATCATTAGCTTTTAAATACTTTTTGGTCTTCTTAACTTTAAAAGAAAAAACCATTTACTTTCAACTGTTATCTCCAATTTCTCTACACTATACTGTAAATCTATGCTTCCTACCTCTTCTTCCTCATTACTTCCTTTTTCCTTACCTGAAATTGCACTTTCAAAGTTGAGTCATCTCAAAGTTATCAAATCCAATGTTTCTCAAATACTCTTTATTTTATACAGCCTTTCTGTTAGCATATGATGTTATTTAAAGCTCTTGAGTTTTAATGCTATTTTTATAGTTTTCTTCCTAAACCTATGATTACACCATGTCTGTCTCCTTTGCTAGTTGCTTTCATTCTTACCATTGAGAAAATATAATCAGTTTTCAAAGCTCAATCTTGGGCTTATTCTATTCTGGTTCCAACACTGATAGGCTGGGTGACTATAGGTGAATCACTCAACTCTTTATAGCCTCAATTTTTCTTTTTTTCAAAAATGGACATATAAATTCTATCTGATATGGTTGCTTTTAGAAAAACCTTTAGCCAACCCTTAACTGCTACATAAAATGTGAACTGTTTATTCTTAGCTAAATTCTATTCTTTGGAAAGACCATTTTCCTGCCTTCAATTATGACCTCTAGGTTAATTCCCAAATCTATATTCTTAGTCCTGAGCTTTGTCCTGGGTTTCCATCCCCAAATTTGCAACTATCTATTGGACATTTCCATGTGGCTATGTTGCCAATACCTTAAATAACACAAGAAAAACTTAACATTTCTGTTTTTATTAGCAATAACCATTAGTCTTTCAGTTATTCAGGCCCCAAACCTCTGAGTCAGTTTTGACTTCCCCATTTCCCTTACCTTCCCACCACCACATCTAAACAGTATCTATTTTTTTTATTGGTTTTCCTTTTGATATACCCTTCCAGTCATTGACCTCTGCCTCCTCCTACCCTGGTTCAAGTTTTAATCACTGAACACCTGAGACTACTGTAATAGTCTTTTAACCAACTATGTTGTCTCCAGTGTCTTCTTCCTTCAATTTATTTTACATATGACTGTCGGGTTAATATTAAAATTAATATTTAGTGGATTTTGTGGATTTTTTAGAGCTGAAGGGAGCTTTATAGATCATTATATATAAACTTTATAGATTATTTAGATCATTTGCAATTAAAGAAATTGCTGTCCTCATGTAACGAATGCCTATATTAAAAAACCTCCAGTATCTTTACCTTTTCTAAAAATTAAATCTCAAACCCCTTTGTCTGATATTTAAAACTCTTTAATTTAGCATTTAAAAATTATAATTTTAGAGAATTGCTCAAACCACCAAGAGATCAAATGATGATCTCAGGGTCAGGAAGCAATGAATTAGAGGCAGGATTTAAACTCAGTTTTCTCCCAAGTTTTAACTGTAGTCACAGAGAAAATTTCTCACCTAGAAATCCTTGACCAATGAAATTATGGGTCTGACATATTTTTAAAATGTATTTTTCAATTTAATTTTCCTGCTTGACCTTCTCCCTCAATAAATCTTTGTTAATTTAACTTGGTTTTGATCACATCAAAGTCTCTTGTTTTATATTCAAGAAGTTTTTATCCTTTTAAAGGGCTCAAAACAACTAGCACCAGCATCAACAAACCTTTATGCAATTCTTGTTATGCTTAAAGTTGTGTTAGGCAGTGGGAATTTCAAGAAATGTGATAGTTTAAGTACTCTCCCACTTATCCACTTAACATCATTTTGGGTGGCTGAATGTATAATTTAGGATTGGGGAAACTGAGAGAATAAAATATTCAAGAAGATTTTGCCTGGTTTGATGCTATAAATACTAAGGCTCTTGATTCTCACATATAACTTCTGAGGTAGAAGACAATAAGAATCATTACAACATTGATTGCAATGCCTAAGGGTTTGCAGTCTTTTTTGTTTCATAGATCCTTACAACAATCTAGTGAAACTAGATCCCTTCTCAGAATAATACTTTAGAAAGCATGATATAAGATTACAAAAGTAACAAATTATATTGAATTTGTCAGATAAAAATATTTCAGTATAATGTATATGTCATATATACACATACATTTATGTGTTATAAACAAGTATGTTTATACTTATATATTTATATCTGTTTATATATATGTTTGTGTTTGTAAGCACATCAATATTTATGTGTATGTGCATATATATATATATACATAATAGTATTCACATCTTGTTGATATGTGTATATATGTATATGTCCATGTGTATATAAATGTGTTCACATGTATATATGCATACATACATGTATATATTAATATATAAGTACACACACATATACATGGACCCACAAACAAGTTCATAAGAAATCCTGCTTTAAACCCATACACTTGACAGGAAAACAGAGGAAAAACACAAAGCACTCTTAGTTGCCTGAGTCAATGCCATACAATTTCCTTTAAAATTCAGTTCATAAATCAGTAGGGGCTAGCAAGCTGGTCTGGAAGCCAGGAATAACTGGACTTCAGTCCCATCTCTGTAATATTCCGGCTGTGTGCCCTGTGAAAATCATTAAACCTCTCAGGTTAAATGGTCTAGGTTATTTCAGTTCGAAGAAGATTCCCATATCAATTTGGATTAGTAGAAGGAACTTTTTTTACCAGGAATTTCTTATACCAAGGAAATCACAGGACCAATTTCTATCCCAATTAAGTTTGTAGATGTTGGTTTAGTTCTGAGGCTAGTGCTTTAAAAACTTATTTGATGTACTTGAAATGTGTTTTTCTAAAAATTCTTTCTACAAACATTTGTTGTGTGCCTGTTATGAGCAAAACAACATTTTAGGTACTAAAGAAGGTACAAAGTTTAGGTAAGATATGATTCTTGTCCTCTTTAGCAGGAGGAAATAACACAATGTCACATAAGTGAATCAGAGTCCCATATCAAAGTTTTGTGTGGGCTAACTTTTGACAAAAAGTGTCTTAACATCAAGAGCCATTTTCTTATACTGGTATGAACATTAACAGCTGTTGAACATCAAACAACAATGATAGAAATAACACTTAAAACATGTCAATAGCAGCAATAATGCCAGTATGATTCACAAGTTAATGTCAAAAGACTTTTTATTTTAACACTCTCCCTTATTCCCCTTGGAAATCTGGGTTCTCTACCCTTGAGAAAAACTTTAAGATTCTGTCACCTTTGATGGGCAGTGTGGCATTAGGAATAGAGACTTGTTCCTGGAATCAGGGAGTCCTAGAATCAAATCTCATCTCTGACAGTGGCTCTGTGATAAGAAATAAAGTCTCTTGACTTCTTACAATCCATGATTAACTTTCTAAGGTTCTAGTTGCAAAGTAGTGTCAATCTGCATTAGTGAAGTGAGTTTCCTATACAAACGAAATCCCTGAGACAACTAGGCAGTGTAGTGGATAGAGACCTGGGTCTGAAGTCAGGATAGATGTCAGTTCAATTCTAGGATCACATGCTAAACAAGTATGTCTGTTTCCCCAAATGTAAAAATAGGGACAATAACATTATTTACATATTTTTGTGAGGATGAAATGAGAAAATATTTGTAAACACTACTAATATATGTAAAACATAATAGGTGTTACATAAATTCTTATTATTCTTTTCCTTTCTTCTTCCTACCCCACCCAAAAAGAAAATGTTTTTACATACTTGGCATTATTGAGCTTTTCTTCATCATCTAGATTCTCTGTTTTCAAAAGATCATATTTAATGGATCCTGGCTGAATAGCATCAATGAGATCCAGAACAGGCATACTTGTGCTGATCTTAGGATCCTAGAGAAAGAAAGAAATTTTACATACAGATATGTCTATAGTTATCCCTCTTGTATTAATTTCCATTGGTCACAAGAAAAATAGACCATTCAAGTTACATTTTTCTGATTTCTATACAGTTTATTTTGAGGTCTCAGCAGAATTTTATTCCTTCAAATGAACTACTTCAGAATGGACTATAACCTCAAGAATGAAAGGAAGAGGCCTCCGGAAGTTCAAATGTATCTATTTATTATCATTTATTTTAAAAATTATTAATATTTGTAACAATAAGTCACACTTTTAAAGAACTTTAATATTTACAAAGTTTTTTTTTTCTCCTCCAAACAGCACATTGTAATTATTGTCAAGTGACAGAGAAGGAAATTGATTCTCTAAAAGCCAGCAAGTGATTTGTCCATAATGACATGGCTAGAAAGTGTCTGAATTGAGACTCAAACCTATATCTATGGATTCTAAATTTGGTATTCTTTCTACTCTCAGAAGAAATCCAGTTCATAAATACCTGGGAAGATGTCCATTCATTCCATTAATGATAAAATACATCAGATAAAAGGGGAAAAAAAGCCAAACCTTAAATAAAACTGTAATTTTATGAAATCTATATTAATAACAAATAAATTTATCATTCCCTACATATTTTAATGAGTACTGTTTGGGAGAGAAAGATTAAGATAGTTCTTACTCTCAATTTAGTTAAAGAGAAATAACAAGATAATGCAATTTTTTTAAAAAATGAGAACTAAACAGCCTGCAAATGATGTGGATTTCAGAAAAGGGTTAAATCAGGAAAACTAGAAGAGACAGAGAAAAGTCTTCTTGGAAAAGTTTGGCCTTGAGTTGGTCTTTAAGAAAGGCTAGGATCTAGATGGGCTGAAGAAAGCTGAAGGCAAACTAGGCTTGGGAAGTTGAACAAGACATGTTCACAGGACAGTGAGGAATCTCTGAAATGTACAAGAGAGTATCATATGCATGAGATAAGTTAGGAAATAAGGAAAGGTTAGATTATTGAGGACCCTGAATGTTAGGGTGGAGGAGCCATTGTAAGTTCTTGTACAAATAAGAATCATAATGATATGGTGGCAGTGTATAAGATTCTTATTCTATGTTTCTATTCAGAAACATTATTTACATATATGCATATTTGTACATACATACATATATACACACAAATCTATTTATATATCTATCTATCCACACACATCCACACACACTTTTTTAAATGTCATAAGTGATCCCAAAATGCCTGGGAAGGAGAAAGCACTAAAAGCTAAAATGAGTCAGTCTTTTCACTTTCACTTTAAATCACTTATTTTAGCCTTCTATCATCATGAATTTTTAATTTATTAGAATTTCTAAGAAGCCAAAAATGCCAGATTTTAATTTTATCCTGATTCCTAGATTTGATTTATTAGACAAGATGCTAAATGCTAACAAGCAGTGTAAAGACAATACCACAAGAGGGAGCAGGAGACTAACTAATAATATCAGGAGATGGTTAGGCAATGAAGCAACTAGAATGGGGAAAATACTAGATTTTCAATCAGAAACCCCTGATTTATATCTTGTCTCCACCATACATTAATTATGTGGCCTTAGGAAAAAAGCAATTTTTTCTGAGCCTCAACTCCCTAAAATGAAAAATGGGCATAAAAATATCTGTACTCCCTAAAAATGTTATAAAAGTTATAATCCACAAGCAGCATTTAAATTGGTTTGGATGTTTGTATTATTTATGTAAAATACATCATTTGATCCTTAAAAGAGTCCTATGAATTAGGTACTGTTGCAATTATATTCATTTTTGTTTATGAGGAAATCTTAGAATGACCAGCCTAAAGTTATACATCTAGTATTGTATACTACTATACATCTAGTAGTATAGCCAGTATACATCTGGCTAGCAGAGCCAGAATTGGAACTCAGGGCTTTTGATGGCAAATCCAGATGACTCTTCACCTCCTAATTTCAGGACCTTCACAAACTGTATAATAAAAAGTTGACTGGGAGTACAAATAGAATTCACTCATTTTGTAAGAAAATTTGAGACCAAAATGGCATCTCACTTTTGTCCAGGAAGTCCAATGTTTCTCGATTGCGCTTTCATTTTTACAGAAGATTTGAGGGATAACAACAACAACAAAATAACCTGAATCTCACTCTTGCAACTTTTATCCCATTAGTTAACACTGAGGACTATGTTCTACACAGTGATTGCCCAATGGATCTAGAGCAACTCCATTTGCCAAAAGCAGAAGCCACTGGCCTTTTACTGGGGAGGAATGACTTTTTATTTCCTTGAAGTATCATGATGTCTCATGGTTCAGGAGACTACTGATGCTATGGCCAAGACTACTCACTGAGGAAGATAGGAAGGCTTTTCTCTAAGGAAAGAGTGAGGATGGAGTTATTCCCCATTGCCCCTTGGGAACACCGTTAGTTGTATTGTCTTCCCTAGCAGCATATTCATCAGGCCTCATAGAGGAGTTGAAAGTTAACCACTGGCTTACACATTCTAAGGAAAATCATCTACTCTATCAACATCTGATCTATATTAGTTGGAGTTAAACTAGGAACTCATGACACTTGGACAGCTAAGAGGCATAATGGATAGAATGCCAGACCTGGAATCTGGAAGACCTAAATTCAAATCTTGCCTCAGATATTTACAGCTAGTGTGGGCAAATATTTAATCTTATTTGCCTCAGTTTTCTCATCTGTAAAATGAGCTGGAGAAGGAAATGCCAAACCACTCCAATATCTTTGCCAAGAAAAGAGCCACAAAAAGTAAAACATGACTGAACAATAATAACTATTTCTCCTCATTTTAAAAATGCCACAGTATCCAGGATTTTATTAGGGCAATAGCAAACTTTGACTTTTGTTTTGCTCTTGATTCATATTACATTAAAAAGAAAAGGAAAAAAAAAACCTTTTAAAAAAGGAACAAGATTTTTCTTCATCAAAACAACCATAAGTGGTGGTTATGACCTGTCAATCATACTGGCTTTCTGTGTATATTAACTTCTTAAATGCAATTATTCTGCAATTATTAAATGCAAAAATTCAAGATTGCATTACTTTGATGCAAGTATTCCTAAAATCAAAGCCTGTGTTATATTTCTAAAAAACAAAAATAAAAAGGGTATTGATAAATATGATAGTGTATGAAAATAAGTATCATTCCCAAAAATGACTTCTTAGAGAAATCTGTCAATATTCATTTCATGTTATAAATGTCACAACAACAATGGGTCATTCTGATCCTAGACTCTTTCAAAGTCAATAAGAAAAAGTTTCTATATTTAACAAACATCATATAAGAGCATTGTACAATACAGCAAGAGACCAGGAAATTTCAACACTGGGAATAAGGCTCTAGGTCTTTAACAAGCAATGTAGGACTGAGACTTTTACCTTGAAACTACTGATAGATGAGCACTTCTCAGCTTCTTTCAATGTTTCATTCACCCAATTGACAATAATATCATCATAGACTTTCTGTCCTCCACCAATATCTTCAAGAATACTCAGTGTATACCTATTCTCCCAAAAGAAGAAACTTTATGTTATCACATAAGAATTCATTACATTGGGGCAGCTAGGTGGTGCAGTGGATAGAGCACCAGCCCTGAAGTCAGAAGGAGCTGAGTTCAAATATGACCTCAGACACTTAACTCTTCCTACCTGTGAGACCCTGGGCAAATCACTTAACCCCAATTATCTCAGGAAAAAAAAAAAAGACATTAAAAAAATAATTCATTATGTTAAGTAGAAATAGTAATGATAGTATTTCTTTTTTTTAAATCTATCATCATAATAATAGCAACAACATCATGGCCCAAGAGTAGACACAAAGTACTTTCACCTGCTTTATTTCATTGATATTCTTAAGTGGCATTACTATAGATAGAAATCTAATTATACTCTTTCTGGCTCAGAGGAATACTGTCACATCTGAGGTATTGGAATCACAATGGAGTATTATTGCTATCTAAGATAATTTTAATTAAAAGCTTCATTGTTATTATGTCATACAGTACAAATTTCAAAGTTTCCCATCATCTCTCTAGGGGAAAAAAGGAGAGGAGGGAAGCAGAAGAAAGCAGAAGAACAAAAAGAAAGACTGATGAACAGGAAGGTGTAAATTGAACAAGATTATTCTAGCCAGAGCTACGTGTTTTACACATAAGTAATGAATTCAAAATAAAAATCAGTAACAAAAGCAGAAAATAACTAAAAGCTGAAAGATCAGGTGTACCAGAATAATTGGGGAAAACATTTAAATAGTTTTATCCCAGAGAAGAAAAATTAACACTAAAACATTTTCTCAAGTAAAAAGAAACATTCAAAAGGAAAATGTTAAGAAACTTTTAGGCAGCTAGGTGGCACAAAGGACAGAATGTCTGGGCTGGAGTCAGGAAGACTCATGTTCCTGAGTTCAAATAGGACTTCAGATATTAGCAAGCCAGATCCTAGGCAATTTACTTAATTGCTTAATCCTGGGCAATTTCTTTTTTTTTTTTTTTCTTTCCTGAGGCAACTGGGGTTAAGTGACTTGCCCAGGGTCACACAGTTTAGGAAGTTTTAAGTGTCTGAAGTCAGATTTGAACTCAGGTCCTCCTGAATTCAGGGCTGGTGCTCCATTCTGGGCAAGTTCTTTAGCTCTGTAAAAAGAAGGAAATGGTAAAAACCATTCCAGTACCTTTGCCAAGAAAACCATAAAAGTCAGAATTGACTGAACAAAGAAAAAAATAATCTCTGGTCCCAGAGATTGAACAAGAATAAATCATACCCTTCTGCATAATGTCACAAAAATTGTCTTTACTCAGAAGTTTCGTGGCATAATTCAGAAGTTTCATGGCATAATCTATATGTCTTTGAGTTTATATCCTCAAAAGAGTTTACTCAATAATAATATTTTTTGTTTCCTTTTTTATGCCTACTTACATCTCAGTCCAATACAATTAACATTACCTTAAGTTTGTAGGCTATATAAATGATGGGATTAAACTCAATAGCTTTTGAGATCTCTTTCAATTCTAGAACTAAAATTCTACACAAGTTTAGATTTGACTCCTTAAAGGCATCTAATGATGTCTTCCATTACGGAAAATCACCTTCTGTTGAGTTTGGCCTGCCAGTTAGGTTAAATCCTATTCTTGGTTGCTGAAGTTACTTAGCTCTAAAATGTAGTGACATGTGTCTATTACCAATTTATCCAACAACTAATACCTTCTCATTAACTGCCAAATTAAGGCTAGTGTCAATGTGCGGTTTCCTTCATTGAGATCCTGTCCAGCAATGCCAACAAGAGAAAACTTGGCTTGGTTCTTCCCCAGTTCCACAGCATAGTTACAGTTCTCAAGCTGTTAATGATCAAACAGAAAAATGATTTTGTGTTATCATCTTCATATGAAATTTCCATTATAAAGCACATGAATACAACATCAACAGATGATGGGTATAATACAAAACTCATTTTTTTCAAAGTACTAGCCTTTATTCTTAACTCCTCTGAACACTCTCCCCCAGACATTTTCTATGACTTTTTAAAAATCTGAACCTGTGTTATCATAAATGTGAAGAACTCCAAGTATTAAAAACTCCTTCAATGAAAAAGATGGTAATTTGGCTCTAATTAATAAATTTAAGAGAATTGCCTGAGGTCAATGACTCACTGATGGTCACATGGGTAGTATGTATCAGAGACAGGATTTGAACATCAGTGTTCTTGATTCCAATGCAGATTCTTTATCCACTATGCCATGCTACTTCTTTCTATTATTATAATGAATAATTTCTATCCAGATTGACAGAAAAAAAAATTAGGGAAGGCAATTGGAGTCAAATGACTTGCCTAGGGTCACACAGAGTGGGGTCTGAGGATGGGTTTAAATTCAGCTCCCCCTAACTCTAGGGCTAGTACTCTATCCACTGGGCCATCTAGTTGCTCCAAGCAGAAAGTTTTTGTTTTCAAGGTTGGAATCCATTTTCTTGGACTAAGGAATGAATATGATAAGTAGCCTAGATTTGTATCTCTAGGGGTCTGATGCTATGATGCAATGTTGTTGTGGTGTTGGTTGGTTGTTCTAAGAGAACTATAACATAAGGGAAGTAATGCTATGACAAATAAGTGAATTGGATTTAAGTGAGGGAGGCAAGTCACCTGCCTCACTTTCTCTTCTAGAGTCCAGTAGAGTGGCAAGATGTAGATCAGAATGACTAAAGATGACCCTGGATGCAATGAGAGACCCTTGGCCTCTTTAAGTTAAGGTCTTTAAATAAGTCTCAGTTTAACTGAGGCAATACCCATTCATTCAGTGATTAAGGCTAGGTAAGAAATGAGGCAGAGCATGGCCTCTTTTATCTAGTCAAATAGCTTTTCTTTCTCTTTTCCTCTCTCCTCTCCTTCTTTCCTTCTCTCCCTTTGCCTCTTTCTTTCTCTTCCTCTCTTTCTTCCTCCCTCTCCTCCTCTCCCTTTCTCCTTTTCCATCTCCTTATCCTTCTCTCTCTGTCTCTGTCTCTCTCTTCATATATATATATATATATGCACCCACACACATATACATGTGTTTGTATATGTGTGTGTGTGTATTTGTATATTAATCTCTGAGGAAAAGAACCTCCAGGATTTCTGGCCAAAACAGAAAAAATTGCTGTTTATACTCAATCCAATCAAGATCCAAACAATGACTAAGTGGGAACTATTATTGATCAGAATTATAATTTATCTCAATATTTTTATTACTCCAACAGCTACTAATGTTCTGCACATAGTAGATGCTTAATGATATTTTAACAAATAAATGTGTCAGCTAAGTCTTTCTTGATCAATGGAGATAGTCTCCAAAATTTCCTGCCTGATGATGACATCATACTCTAAAGAAAGGGGAAAGGAAAGAAGCATTTATTAAATGCCTACTGTGTGTCAAGTACTTGCCACTTCACAAATATTAATCCGATTTAAACCCCCAAAGTGCTATTAATCTCTCCATTTTAGAGATTAAGTTGCCCATGATCAAACAGCTAGTAAGTGTCTGAGGTCAAATTTGAAATATCTTCCTGAGTTCAGGCCCAGTGCTCTATCTTTGCTGCCTAACAGGAGAAGTCATTACTACCAAGTAAAAGTTTAAAAAAAGTGCCTGAATTGAGAGCATAATGCCTTGGAAAGCAGAAACACTTAATAAATCTTTCCCTGGAATTGAATGACCAGTTTGTAGATGTGTACATCATGTGTCAGATGATCAGACTTGTCTCTCTGGGTGAAATGGTAACAAGTGTTTGAAATATAACTCGCATCAAGAATTTTTCACATTTTCTTACATTCATACTGTACTTGAACTGCAAAACTACAGCAAATTCATCATAGCATTGAGTATTATTGCCCTCTACCAACCTGATAGTGATTCAACCTTGATAAATTAATTGTTCAACAGATCCCTTGAATGGCTGAGTTTATGGCAATTCACATGGACAGTTTGAATTCCTCATCTTCCAGGCCCATATCAGACTGCCAAACCTACCTGGGGCTACATAATATATAGAACTTTGGTACCTGATGTGATTCATGGCAACAAATTGTAGATCTTAATGGGGACATTAGACCTATTTGCCCAAATAAACCACCAACACAAAAAGAGTCTTTCTCTCTTTCTGTGTCTCTTGTCTCTGTCTCTGTGTTCTCTCTCTCTCTCTCTCTCTCTCTCTCTCTCTCTCTCTCTCTTTCTGTGTGTCTGTCTGTCTCTGTCCCTGTCTTTGTCTCTCTCTCTCTCTCTTTTTGGCTGAGGCAATTGGGGTTAAATGACTTGCGTAGGGTCACACAGCTAGGAAGTATTAAGTGTCTGAAGTAAGATTTGAATTCAGATCCTCCTACTTCAGGGCTGGTACTGTATCCACTGTGCCATCTAGCTGCCCTGAGAAAATCTCTTTTGCAAGTTATAGTGGAGTCCTAGACAATCTATAGGAGCTGTAGGAATATGGCATTGTCTTCTCTAATAAACTCAATCAGAATTTTCACATTCAGTATTTTTGGTAAACTAACATTTAAATGTAAAGAGATCATTACCTAAAATAACAGGGACACTTTTAAGGGGAAAAAAAAGCTGCCCTAGTTTCTGATCTTTGTGTTTTTGTGTAAATGTTACTTATTTGAGTTTGGCCTCCTGATAAAGTATTCACACAGTGTTTGGCAAGGTTATGCCTGCATTAACCTACTAGAGTCTGGCAATGGTATATTTGCTTACCTTCTTCATGTTACCCCCCAGTTTAGGGTATGGCGGTTTGTTCACTCGATTCCAGTCCACAGGTACTTTAATCTTTTCATAGAGCTGGAAGATGACCAATGAGTCTGACAAATCACTAAAAGAAAAAAAAATACTCATATATCACCTCATGTAAACCTCATATAAGCCACACATCTTTTACAGAACAAAGCAAATAAGAGTCATTTTCCATAGGAGGTAATACAGAGAAGCTTAGAGCTTGTAGACTGCTCTTTCCAAGGTAGATTTACTAAGAAGAATTGAACCAAATTTTAATTACAACTATGCTATTGAATATTTTTTCCCCAAAAGGGAAAGGAAGAGAAAGATGTAAGAACATGAAGAAATATGACATATCTACTAGGAGCTTTGACTGCAGATCAAATCAGTGGGCTGACATATCCCCTGGTTTATGTCAGAGAAGGCATGAACAACAACAACAACAGCTTCTTTTAAAGAAAATCTGTTCATTTAGTTCTATCAATGCAAGAAAGCCATACTTATAACTGCATTTTTATGGTACTTTGAAATGTACAGAGCTCTTTCCTATGCAAGGATCCCTATATTTATAGATAAAGAAACTGAGGCTAAAAAGGTTGAGTTATGTTCTCAAGGTCACATAAAAGAATGACATAGTAAACAGTTATTCAAAATATCTAATTCCAAATCCAGTCCTTTTTCTGCTACTACCAATGGTTAGAACAAATCAGTATGATACATACTGAGGCTACTGATAGGGCCAATAGAGGATATATGGAAAGCTGGCTACTTGGCCTAGTGCAGTTGAGAACTAAAAAAAGACCCTTAACCCAACTTAACCATAGATCCCTGTTTTGCATTTAAATCTAAACAGCCAGCTCAATTTCCCAAAGAACTCTTATCATAATTTTTCTTTTTCTTAAAGCAGCCCCAACAAATCTATTAATCTATGGATATGGATGCTGTCCTGTTGGTCTCATCATGTTGTCTATCCTCAGAAAATAAGGTGGGTGTGGCCATATACTTCTTGTGTCTGTTATTATTTGGAGTGACTGGATGAGAATAAAAGACAAAATCTGAATTCTAAGAAAGAGATGGCTTTTTGTGATTCAAGCTAGGGAAAGCCATGCTTGAAGATATCTCTTTTTAAGGTGTTTCTAGGCCAAACTTCCATGTCTCCTTACCTGTATAAATGATTGACTCGAGGATTCACACCCAAGGAATTCATCCAGTTCCTAAATGTACGCTCCTCCCTGGTCTCACCTAAAACAATAGAGGACAACCAGTTATTAAAGAGATGTGTAGAAAACATGTTATCCTTATAATCAGAATAGACAGAGACTTTTAAAAAATTCCAAGTGGAGTGAGAAAGCAGCTGACAAGAGGGACTAATAGTAATGAGCCTTGATTTCAGCTGTTATCACTGACCAATTCTAATTAGTTAAATCTTTCTTCCTCCCCCACCATGTATGTGCCCAATACAGTGCTGGGTATGATGAAGAATACAAAAGACACCAGAGGCCTTGTGCTCAAGGACTAGTAGTCTAATCAGGGAGATAAGACGGCTATGCACAAAAGAGAAAACAGTTTAAGACAAATATAATTACTAAGTGGCCAAATGTGTGATATAGATAGTAAGTGCTAAGGGAGATGAGAAAGAGAGAAACAAGTGTGGGTCATCTTTATAGGAAAGATAGCATAGAGGAATATGTTTGAGCAAGAACTTTAAACTCATGAGATCACTTTGGTTGGGTTGCTTTTTTTGGTGTTTTTTTTTTTTTTGGGGGGGGTGTTGTTAATGTGGGAAGAGGAAGTCCAGGAGGTAGAGAGAAATGGGGAAGGTGTTCGCCAGGGAAAAAGTGTGAGCAAAGGCATGACAGTGGAAATGAACATAGCATCTGTTAAAAGATACTAATTCAACAGACATCTTAAGATTCCAGACCTGGAATCAGGAATCTGAATTCAAATCTGACCTCTGCCACTTAATAACTGTGTGATTCTGAGCAAGTCACTTAACTCTATTTGCCTCAGTTTCCTCATCTGTAAAATGAGCTGGAGGAGGAAATGGCAAACAACTGCTGTGTATTTAACAAGACAACTTCAAATGAGGTAATGACATGTCAAATGAATCACAACTGAAATAACGAACACATTATACTTAGAAGAAGAATGGCTAAAACATCTTGCCCATGGAAACTTCCATTAAGTCCCTTAATAATGTGATGCTATTCTATTTTTTAATGCAATGATTTATTTCATTTAATAATGAGATGAAGATGTTGATGTTTCATCTGAAAATAAGATGCTGTACCAGTCATTTCAGTTGCATCTGACTCTTCATGACCCCAGTTTGGGATTTCCTTGCCAAGAGTATTGGAATGGTTTGCCATTTCCTTCTTCGGTTCATTTTCAGATAAAGAAACTGAGGCAAGTGGGATTAATTAATCTGCCCAGGGTCACACAGTTAGCAAGTATCTGAGGCCAGAATTGAACTCAGAAAGATGAGTCTTTCTGACTCCAGACCTGGCACTCTATTCACTGATAGTGGGATGAGCAATGCTTTTTTGAAAGCATTGAATCCTGATAATGGGTGAAAACTATATATAATGGATGGGATATAAGAGTAGTTGGTTATTTCTTCTTGGTTATAATTGACATGACATCTGTTTATTCTATTTTTTTCCTTTATGGCAAGAAACCTAAGTGCTCATCAATGTGTTTTGTTTTGTTTGCAATCATTTATGAATTACAAACTGAACAGCTATCCTATGTGTTTTGATTTTTCCTGACATCTTGATATAATCATTTAAGAGTTACCTTCAAAAGATCCCCAATCAATATCTTGATTCTCTGGTTTATGTAAAGCAGGGTATCTGTTGAAGAGATTGGCAATGAAAGCCAAGTTCAACTTGGGGTTCCCACGGACAACATCTGTGGCGGTGACAAATTGCCGGCATCCCAGTCTTTCTGCTTGTTGCAACATACATTCTGCCCTCTGGATGTCATCCTTCTCCTGCATCAATTTAGACAGATCTCAAATCTTGGTCAAAGTACCATAAGTCTTGAAATTATAGATATAATATATAAATTAACACTAGGTTTACTTATATACTAGTATTTTCCCATGGAAACTACTCCAAATAATCAGCATTTTATTTATAACTTTATTTGCCTGAAATCAATACCCAAGATATAAATCTAAAAGAGATCTTAAAAAGCTTACCTCTAGAACTGGAATTTTATCTAAATGAATTATAGATAGGTACCTGTCCTTTAAAAAAAAAAAACTTCCGAGACGATTCACAAGTTCTTATAGTAGAATCTAATATGTAATTAAATGCATCAGGTATTTTTAGAAGATGCCTCATTATTCAATTTTGGACAGATTATATAGAATAAATTTATAAAATTGTTAAAAAATCATAGTTAAAATTCCACAAGAATAAGAATTCCTTTTTACTTTGAGCCTTACATAATATATAACATAATAGTAATAATAATAGCTTATTATATAGCATGCAAAGAACACTGTATACATCGTCTCATTTGAGTCCTGTAACAACCCTGTGAGGGAGATACAAATGAGAAACCTAATGCTCACTAAAGGGGCCTTACCCCAACATTATGTAGCTATTAAGTTTCAGAGTGAGAATTTGAATTTTGGCTCTCCAGTTTTCAAGCCCCACATTCTTTCCAGTATACTGTATAGTCCCTTAGAGTATACTTCAGATTACCCATATGTTTTCTTACTCATCAGTTACTCAACCAGTGCTTAGCACAAAGTAGATGCTTAATAATGTTTATTGACTGATTGATTCTTTTCTTTTGCCAGGCAATTGGGATTAAGTGATTTGTAAGTGTTGTGTCTGAAGCCACATTTGAACTTGGGTCCTTCTGACTTTAAGGTCACTGCTCTATCCATTGCTCCATCCAGAAGCTCCAACTGATCAATTCTTTAACTCTTTTGTCTTGTTTTTTAAGAATAAGAATTTCTTAACACCAATCCCATTCACTGAGGCACAGAAAAAGAATGGTCTTTGAACTTTAATGTCTTACATTTCCTAAGAGCGAGTTTATATGTCCATTCTTACCCTTATTCCTGACATGTCAATAGTAATAGCTGGAATGCCTTCTTCATCTCCTTTTGGAGCCACCTGTTCAAGCAGGTGGAAATAAGCTTTGGAGTCCTGAAAGAAAGCAAGAAATTACCATTTTAAAATAATACAATAACTACAGGTGTGCTGTGACAGTATTTCCTAATAGCAAGCATGCTTTATTTCTGATTCAATAAACATTCAGGATTAGAACTTCATTAACAAAGCTAGAAACAATTTTCTAATTTACATATTATGCACTGTGGCTTATTATATCATTTCACTTCAATAACTTCTATTCAAAAGCAATTTAAAAAAAACTTTAAATTACAAACAAACAAAAAAACCAAACCAACCATTGTTGCCATTTAAGAGATTACAGTTAATTTATATGTATTAAGTTGTATGCATGAAAAATATATACCTTTAAAATGCTGTAGAAGTCAGTCAGCTAAGGATTAAACAAAAGACATGACAGGAGGAAACAGAAGAGTTCAAAGAAACATTAAATGGACACTAAGCAAAACAGAAGAAAGTCAGAGATAGAAGTTGAAGCAATCAGCAAGTATTCTTTAGGACAAAAGGGGAGAGTAAAATAGTGCATGCAGTAAATTCTTGGCTAAATCTTTTGAACTCACAAATCCATAAATAAAAGTCAAATATTAATTCTATCTTATAGAATAGTTACAGCAGTTTGAACTTATGGATGGTATTTCCACTATCCTTAATATTCTGGAAAATGTCTCATCCAGGAGAAGAATTTTAAGAATTTTAATCTTTTGAAAGTATTTTCTTATTTTCACATGTGGAAATAGAGATTAGAGGGGAGAGGGAGAGGGGTAATTTAAATTCTCTAAAACCAATCATATGTCTTTTGGATAAAAACGGTTATAGAGATATTGTTCTCTACTTATTAAATCGGAATAATAATATAGTGTTATTCATTTCTCTTATTAACCTACACTGGGGCAAAAGTGATTTTCAATCCCTGTCACACCATCAGACCTAATCTCAGTCTTTCTGCTTGATCTTTTTTGACAGTCTCTTTGGGAGCATTTTCAAGGCAATTCAGTATGAAAAGATTAATAAAGTCCAAATTCTAAAACCAGGGCTTAGTTATATTATATGCCATAACATTTCTTGCACTTCGGTTATATTCAGAGTCCCAGGAAAAAACAGAAATAGCCAAATCACCAGATGCCACATAAAGCTCCCAGAGTAGTATGAACTCTACAAACAGAATGACTGTCTGCTCTCTCCATAAATGTTGACTTTATATGATTTAGAGTACATATTTCTTTTAATGTTGCCATCAAAAAGAGAATTTGCATCAATATATCAATATTACTGTACTTTTAAAAAATGATTCTTACCTCCTATAGAAACTTTTCAAACTCTCAATTGGTTACAACTCTGGAAGAGCTAAATAATTCTATTGAATAGAAATCAGTTTAATTTGTGTTGCTAAACACAAATAAATATTCAAGTACCTTAATTTTGATTGAGAAAAGGTGTAACAATTTAGAAGGCTGAACTGCTAATGGAATTTGCAGCTAGACACTTTGTAATTCAGTCATTACAATCATGTCCAATTTTTCATGACCCCACTTGGGAATTTTTTGGCAAAGAATTTTGGAGTGGTTTTCCATTTCCTTCTCTGGTTCAATTTATAGAAGAGGAAACTGAGGCAAACAATATTAAGTGACTTATCAAGAATCACACAGCTAGTTAACATCTGAAACAGGATTCATACTTGGGGCTTTCTGATTCCAAATGTTGCAGTCTATCTGCTGTACCACCTAGCTGACTTTAGTTAGGTGGGAATATGAACTTGAGGGTATTAATAGATATACCAAGCAAATAGGGAGTTTTCTATAAGGAAGCATCCCTGTAACTAGAACCCTATGAAAAGACCAGGAAGAGAAGCTAAAGTTTCAGCAATGTAAAGAACCATACTAATCATCTAGCTCACAGCATACTTAGTACATAAAGCAGATGCTTTATTGGAACACCTAATTTACAGAATCCCAAGGCTGGAAAGTATCTTGAAGGTGTGTAAATCCTGTCTCTGTTTGTTAGCTTATCTTCAAACTATCTATCCGTGAGTAAAGCTTTTAGTCTTTTGAGCAAAAGACAACCACTTTTCTCGTAATGCAATTAAATGTACCATATTTTTTAATTACAATGAGAAATTACTTCCTGCTGTCTAGCCAAAATTTCTTCCATATTATCTCTGCCTTTCCCATCATCTTGATTTGTTCTTGACCAGAAAAAAAAACCAAACAGCTGTTTCTCACTAATGTATCTTCTTTCTGAATGTTTAAAAATAACAATTATGCCTTCTTTTGGGGGTGTCCAAAACTGATAACTAGCTGAGATTTTAGTATAGGATTTAATTTTCCACAACTCTCTGGAAGAACTCTTAATCAGGAGAAGAATTCTTAGATTTACTATATCTGAAATTCATAAAATTTTCCACATGTAGAAAAATTAGCAGATTTTCACAAAATCCTCACTAAAAAAGCAAAAATAAAACATTTTTGTTCTTAAAGTTTTCAAACAAAAATGAGTTTTGTTCATTTTTTTCCCCTGAGGCAATTGGGGTTCCATGACTTGCCCAGGGTCACACAGCTAGGATGTATTAAGTGTCTGAGACCAGATTTGAACTTAGGTCCTCCCGACTTCAGGGCTAGTTCTCTATCCACTGTACCACCTAGCTGCCCCTTGGTTCATTTTTTTTTAAAAAGAGTATTCACCAATGATGAAATTATAAAGATAGTAGTCATATCTATAGTATAACCTGCTCCTGCAAAAATTGACATTTGTTTCTTTTTCCTTTATATTCTCTTCTTCCCCTTTGTTTTACCCACTGAGCTGCAGTAATTGCTAACTGAAGTACCTAAGACTTTTAAAATATGTATAACACAGTCACTAGAGCCTTGGAGATGCCTCCTCAGATCCAGAAGTGATAATTTCACCAAATCCAAAGCTTGTAGGCCAAAGTTCTTAAATCTGAATGAAGCCTGTGGAAAGATTTCAGGGGGTCCATGAACTGATATGAGGGAAAAAAGTCATACTCTTATTTTTCACTTACTTTTGCTCAAAATTCATCACTTCCTTAAATTTTAAATATTATTCTAAGGAGTCCATAGACTTTACCAGATTGCCAAAAGGGTCCATGACACAAAAAAGGTTAAGATCTCCTGCTATAGCCAGATCTAAAGAAAAGTATCTAGGAACTTCAACCAGTCCTAACACCTTCCCTCCAATACTAGTCAAATTGAATTCAACTGCATTCTTCCTACCTTGATGTCAGTACTGAAGTTGTTGATTTTATTGCAGCCTGAATTTTCCAGGTGATAATTTGCCCATCTCAGCAATAGGTCCTCGGGGGAAAGTTTCATCAAATCCTCCAGACTCTCACCTTCCCTCAAAAGGGCAATCAGAGCTAGACAAATAAAAAAGTGAAAAGGAAAAAAATAAATCCTAGGTGCATATTGAAATTGGCCATGTCTTCTATCAATATAATCTATGGAATTAATCTGAAGAGGGAATTAATAGTCCTTTAACCTCTTTGGGTTGGGTTCATCATCTGTAAAATGAGGCAGTTGAAAAAAATGTCTTCTAAGGTCCCTTCTAGTTCTAACATTCTAATTCTATGACTTGTCCACATGGTATCATACTGATTGGCCAAATTTTCTTTTTTTTTCCTTCATAGTCAAACTCCTTAAAAAGAAATTGAGGAAGGGAAAAAACAGACTAAAAACTTTGTAGAGGTGTAATGGAAGATTCCAATTAGATCTAACACAAGATCTCCATAGTTCTTTCTATCTATTAATCTCATCTCAGTTAATATTCCCTGTGTCCCTGCAAGGAAAATGGATGGAAGGTATAATGGTATTATTTGTTATTCTCTAACAAATAAGTTAAGTGAGCTATTCAAAATCCCAGTGGTACAACTAGAAATATCTCTCATATTACTCAAAATCCACTCTGTGTTCCTGATATCATGTTTCCTGATAAGAGATTTACTTTTCAATCAACTAGATAACAATGACAATATAACTGTTTCTTTTCAATTCTCAGAGATATTTTAGAATTCAAATGCTTGTATAATTAAAACATCTCACCAACATAATCTATTCTCCTCTCCACTTCCAGAAGAAAAGGTGCAGGCTTATTTTAGAATCTGCCATTTTCAAGCAAAATTTTTGTGCCACAGTTTCTAAGATCTATTTTGGCTCTTTTTCTCCTTTAAAAACATTAACTATAAAGAAATATCACAAGAATACAATATATATGAATTGAAAACATGTAAAGTTCTCTGTGCTGATTATTACAGTTATAAAATAAGATATAAAAGACATCATGGGACACTCCACAGACTATCACAATTCAAAGACAGAGGTGACATATCTGGCTAAATAGAAGTCAAATAAAAGTTACATTTCAAGTGCTAGTTATGTCTGTATATGAAATAAAGCTTTTAGATTGTGAAAACTGAATGTATTTGCAGTCATTTAATTATGCTCTTATTTTACAGATGAGAAAAATGAGGCTCACAGAGATGAAATTTCAAGATCTCATAGCTAAATCAGTGGCAGACCCAGAATTAGAAATCAAGTTTCTGGACACCCGATCCAGGGGCCTTTCTATTACAATCTTGTGTCATGTGGTATTTAGTACCTACCTGTGAGATTGGAATATTGTTAAGTCTGTATGTACATGGAAAGGCTTTGTTGTGGTAGGTGTTTAAACTTACATCAGTACTTTCTTATGAATTGAAAATCTGATATATGACTTGTATTCTGCTTAACACATGAAAGTTTCTTCAAGAACCTACATTTCTAGACAGGGATAATTATGTATAAATTCAAGCACAAAGTAATCTACAATATTCAATTATTATATTGGGTGGAAGTGGCACAACAGATAAGAGTGCTAGGCTGGGAGTCAGAAAGACTCCTCTTAATGAGTTCAAATATGGCCTCAGACACTTACTAGTAGCTTGTGTGATCCTGAGAAAGTGACTTAACCCTGTTTATCTCAGTTTCCTCATCTGTAAAAGGAGCTGGAGAAAGAAATGGCAAGACACTCCAATATCTCTGCCAAGAGAATCTCAAATGAGGATCATGAAGAGTCAGATATGATTGAAATAACTGAACAGACAAATGTTTTATTATCTAGCTCTAAATCTGAGGAAAGGTTTTTGAGGCTGAAGTCCCAGACAGCTGAAGTAAATTGCAAGTTCCATTTAAATAGGCTTCACCAGCCTGTGGTATTAAGAAGCTTTCACTTTCTTATTTTAAGAAATCTGATTATTATGGGAAAGAAGAGAAATGACAAAATATTGGGTTTCATCTGCTGTGTCAAGTAGAGAGCTCAGCATTATTTTACATATACTTTATTCACGTCATCTTTAAAAATCTGAACCTGCAGATCCACATCATTCTCTACTTCATCAAAATATATGCATTAATAGAAGGTCATCCCAGAAAATAATAGGCTTTAGCCTCTGTACCTTCATTTCTGCTGAGTTCAATATCGGCAAACAATCCAATTTTGATGACTTGCCACAAAAGGCCCAAGACCAGATAAGGTTTTCCCTCTTTTAAGTCCTCAGCTCCTATGTTAACAACATGGCACCCAATGGCTGAAGCGGAGTTCAGAGCCAGGTTCAAATTCTCCTGAAGGGGGGAAAATGAGAAAACATGCCAATAAATACCAAGTGGTAATTAATGGTGACAACAACAACAACAACAACTTGACAACCATCACTTGACAACCAACATCTAATTTCTTCTAAAGACCTTACAGAGCTTTGAAGACTTTATTTCTCATTAGACCACATAACATCTCTGAGAAAAAACTGGTAAAAAAACAGAATGAAAAAAAAAGAGAAGAATTTAAGATAGAAGACCCAATGGTTGGTCTAATTCTGTATTCTTCAAAAAACAAATGTTAAGTGAGTAACCATTTTAATAATGATTCTTACATTCCCCATCCTGCTGGGATGGAGGCAGCACACTAAACCCCCTACTGAGAAAAAGTCAACATTATGATATTCAAGGAGGCCACCCATTGTCTTGTCATTGCCTATGCACTATAACCAACAGTTGATGTAAAGAAAGGTCATAAAAGAAAGAGGCAATAGCTTTCTTGGCATGGAAAGTGAGTGGGAAGAGAATAATAACCAACATTCAAATTTCTGGAAGAGGTATGGCTGGTGTTATTATGACGATATTTACTGAGTACTTATAATATTTAAATAACTTGGTTAAATAATATTAATTCCTTATAACCATGTAACTCATTTGTACAATTTGGAGAGGGGTTAAAATATGCCAATTCAAATTAAAAACAGTGATCTCAGGGCCATTTGAAAGTCAAGAAAAAAAAAGATGGGAGAATACAGATAAAAATGGCCTACGAAGCAGGAAAAATGTCAGGGATTCACAATGTTATGATCAAAGAATAATACAAGCTTAATTTTACACAGGGCTTTAAGGTTTACAAGGAATTTTATATTGAAATTTTCAATTGATCTTCATCTATGAGGTAGGTGCTATTATTATCCCATTTTACTGATGAGGAAGTTGAGGCACAAGAGGCTAAATAATTTGCCTAGTGTCACATAGCTAGAAAATGTTTGAATCAGGATTTGAATCCAGTTTTTCTTGGCTTTTCTATCATTCTATTTTGCTGTGATGTTTTTCCTTTATTATTAATTTTTTTAAATTGGTAAATTCAATTTTATTTTACTTTTATTAAGATCTACCTTCTCTGCCTCTTACTTCCCTGTTCTTTTTTAATGAGAAAGCAAGAAAAACAAAACCTCTGTTACAAATGTGTGCAATCAAGTCAAATCTTTACATTGGGTAAGTTCAAAAAATATGCCTCAATCTGTATTCTTGAGTCCAACACCTCTCTTTCAGAAAACGGAGAGCACGTTTCATCATATGTCTTCTAGAATTGTGGTTGGTAACTATATTTTTTTAATTAAAGCTTTTTATTTTCAAAAAAAAAAAAAATATATATATATATATATATATATATATATATATATAATTACAGAAGGAACAAAAGATTAGTGAATTTTTTCCCTCCCTTCCCCAACTCCCTGGTTGTCCATTACATTCATTCAAATTACTAAGTCTTCCAAGATTTTGTCTTTACAACATTGTTATCATTGTTTAAAACATTCTCCTGATTCTATTCACTTCATTCTGTTTCAGTTCATACAAGTCTTTCTAAATTTCTCTGAAACCACACCATACACACACACACACACACACATATACACACATACACACACACAAATATGAATCAATAAATTAATACATTGCAGATAACTAATCAGTGATGTATAGTCTTAACCAAGTGGATTCAATTATTTTATAGAACTGGAATGCAAAGCAGAAAATTTAATGTTTTTGAACCCACTAACTTCTGGCTAGTGTTCCAGTTAATCAAAGTAATTGAATGCTAAAAGAAGGTTATATTTATCACACTAATGCAGCCAAAGTGCAGTATGCCATAGTGAAGGCTGCCAGAACACTTCCCGTTTTCTACCCCCTCATTTCTTAGAAAGGCTTATCGTTTTCACTAAAATGGCATGTTTTTGGAATGGGCTCAACAATAACTCAGAGGGGAAGTTTGAAGTTCTAAGCTACTAAAATTTTTCTTAATTTATGAATCTCCCTCTTCCCTCTACCACCATCCCCACCCCCATTTCTTTTTTTTTTTTTATTATGTATAGGTATTGATTGTACTAAAAGACAAAATAGAAACATTTCTCCTTGATTCCCACTTGTCTGCACAGAAATGATAGGCTTTAAAACCTGGCTTATTTCTCTTTTTGGTCCAGTTTCTGGGAAATACTGTACTAAATCAAAACAGAGCTAATTTTATAGTCTACCACTTGCTGATTTCTGGTAGCTTAGGAACAGGTACATGGATTGACTTTGTGCCTGTGGCATTCATCTTTCATCTAAATCTATTTTTATAACTTAGATGAAGTAGAAAAAAAATGAAAACATTTTTTCCATACCTGGATAGTGAATGGGGTAAGTTTCTTTTTGTTGATTGTTCTTTCATCAATTGTATCTGGCACTGATAGGTTGATCATTTTACTAAAATGGAAAAGGTAAAAATGAAAACAATAAATTGGTTCCTGGTCATCAAGACCTAACAACAATTTTAAAAAAAAGTATTCCTCATCACAATAAGCAAGCAAGACAACATTATACTTAGGCACCTAGTGGTAGAGTGGATATAATTTTAGATCCCAAGTCAGGCAGATCTGAATTTAAATCTGCCCTTATATACCTTTACTAACCAGATATGACCCTGAAAAAATTATTTCATCTCAGTTAACTCAATTATATAAAGAAGATAATAACGGCAACTTTGCAAGAGTGTTGTGAGGATCAAATGAGATAATATTGATAAAGTGCTAGCACAGTTCCTGGAACATAGTAGGTACTCAATAAATGCTTGTTTCCTTTTTTCTTTCTAATCTATGTTTCCCATAATTTAAATGTGAAACCAAAGAGGATTAATTTTGATTCAAGAAAACTCAATAAAGGCTTAATATATATGAAGGAGCGAAGCTGAATACAGTAATATTTTTGAAGAGGGACTGAAGAAGCAAAGACATTTTGTGGTGTATATATACACATTTTCTTAGCACAGCAACAAAAACTGAAGAGACTGTTAGGTGGCGCAGGGGATAGATAGGGTGCTGGATCTGCAGTCAGAAAGACTCTGAAAGATCAGAGTTCAAAGCTATCCTCAGATACAATCTGTGTAACTCTGTCTGCCTCAGTTTCCTTGTTTGTAAAATGAGCCAGAAAAGGAAATGGCAAACCACTCTAGAATCTTTGCTAAGAAAACCCCAAGTCAGGGTTTTCTCAACTCCCAATACACAGATATAGTTGAAAATGACTGAACAACAAATAGCAACAAATGTTGAGCAAGCTCCAAAATAAATTTCATTGCTTCTTCATTTCCTTAGTCATTTCAGTGAAGGTCATTTCTTCACAAAGAAAGCCAGTAGAGAAAGCTAGTTAGTCTACATGTTTCTGTCCTGGAAAAGGGCATCAGCTTCACCTGCATATTGTTCAAAATAGGAGCATTAAAGTTTGTTGAGAGAAGTAATGAAAGGAAAAACATTATTTGGTTGATTGTTTTCAATCACCATAACCTTGTACTTCTAATGTTAAAACAATATTTTAGGCAAGAAAAATATAAAATTATTTAATATTATTATCACTAAATAATAGTAGTTATCTTTAATATAGCAAAATGCTTTATAAATATAATCTTATTTTATCTTCACATCAATCCTAGGAGGTAGATGCTATTATCCTAATTTTGCACAAAAGGAAATTGAAGCAGAGAGAGGTTAACTGGCTTGGCCAGAGTCACCAGCTAATAATTGTCAGAGATCAAATTTGAACTCAGATATTCCTGACTCCAAGTCAGGTATTAACAATAGTTACCTGGTATTTATGCAGCATTTTAAGGTTTGCAAAGCACTTTATATACTTTATCTGATCTGATCTTCAAAAAAAAAGCATTAAACTTTACAGGTATTATTATTCCCATTTTATAGAAAAGCAATCTGAGGCTGAAAAAGGTTACATTGATAAAGTGATCTCAAATCTATTTTCTATCTATCTGATATTAATTATATACTATTATTTGGTTGTCTTTCTCTCTCCAGCTAGCTCTTCTCTCCTTCCCTCCCACCCCTTTAGAATGTCAGTTCCTTAGGGGCAGGGACAATTTTCTCCTTTAAAAAAATTCAAAAATGCTTGATTGTTGGTTGATCACGAATGCATAACTACTAAATGTTGGAGGTGGGAGGCAGTATGTTCTAGTGCAAAGCTCATTGACAAAGAATTGAAGGAGCTTGATTCAAATTCTACATTTGATTTTTCAGTTTCTTCATTTGTAAAATGAGAGATTTAGACTAGATTGAAGTACTTTCTAGTTCTAGATCTATGATTCTATGATTGCTGGTTTCTTCTGACTCACAATCTCTCACCAGAACTATGTCTATAATCCTGCTGGGAAAAGGGTACAAAAAAGAGTTTCAATTTAGTAAAGAATCATAGAGTAGCTATATTAGAGAAGCCAGCCCAGAAGATTATACCAATAGTCTTGACAACTTACATTCCATTGGAAGAGAAGAACATATAGGTATATGTGGGTCTCATACTAGGCAGATTTGGGGTATGGATTGGGGCAAGAGAAAATGAAGCATACATTCAGACCAATGTTGTGGAAAGAATGGTATAGGGCATTGTACAAGTGGAGTTAATAGAATTGACTAAAACAAATAGCCAGGAATGAGAAACATGTTTTCAAAGGATAGAACATAGTTATAACTTATTATAAATATTATAGAATATATTTATGATATATTACAGAATACAATGGTAATTTGTAATAAGTGATTTAAAATGTGTGGGAAATTAGATTAAAAAGATAGATTGAGGTCAGGTTGTGGAAGTCCTTGAATACTAATCTAAGAAGTTCAGAATTTGAACTTGATTCTATAGGGAAGTTATTGAATGTTTCTAACCAGGAAAAGGGACAGGTCAAAGTGATGTTTTAGGGAAAAGAATCTGGTACTGATCCCCAAAATGGATTAGAGAGAGACTGGAGACAGAGATTAGTTAGAATATGATTGAAAGAATATGTGAATTGATAAGTTCCAATATTATGTAGTTCTCAGATGTCATGAGTTCCTTACAGAATCATAGTATCATAGATTAATCTCATTTATTTATGAGGATATTGAGGCCCGTTAACTTGCCCAATATCACAAGTATAGTAAGTGACAAAATAGAAATTCAAGGCCTCTAATTCTAAATTTAATGTTGATTCCAATATGCTACACTGGACTGGAGTGGAAATGGCTGAGGTAAGGATTCATGACCATCTCCCAGGGATATACTAAAGGAGATTTCTGCACAAGGAGAGAAACTAGACAAAGTAATGATCCCAAAGGCTCTGTTTAAGCCTAAGAAGTTTACAGTCATTGGCTTAGCACAGAACCATAAGATAGAGCAGAAGAAAAAAAAATGAGAAATATATCAAAGGAACAATCACAAAAGTTGGTGACCAATGGATTGGATGTGAAAGTAGAAGATAACAAGAGTCAAAAAATAACTAGACTTTGTCCTGAGGCATCTGGAAAATTGGTGGTACCAATAACAGAAATCAGGTCTCCAAGAAGATTGAGACTATCAAATATAAGAATATACTTTTTGGCTGTTATGAATCAGCATGTCAGGCAAGTTTTGGTCAGATGTGTGCTGGGATAAACTGCCCATACTTTGTGAATTATTGTTTTCTCTCAGTAGCTTGATCATTCATTTAGAGATCATGTGCCCATTTATGTACAATACAAAAATTCTATTTCAGCCATAAGGTTGAGTTCCTTCACTCTAATAACAGGACATATTCAAAGTTGAGAGATGCAATGCCCAAATGACTCTGCAATTATAATTTCCCATCTTTTATTTCTATTAGCCAATATTAGGTAATGTTTAGATGACACAAAATAGCAGATTACATACAAATTCTTTTCATTTTGGCCATAATACACATCATATCTTTTTTTTTTCCTCACTGATTTTACCTTGCTAATTATATTTGGTTTAGCCTTTTTTAAAAATTAGTTTAGACTCCCTGAGCTATCAACCAATGATTAGGGGAAAGGAATCAACAGAATACTATGCTTTCACGAAACTGCCATGCATGGGGTTAAAACAATAAAAAAGTTATTTCATAAACTAAAAAACACCACACGCATACATTCAGATAAATGTTATATAACTTATGTATATGATTATATGTGTGTGATAAGTACATTCAGGTTTATGTATATATGTATGTGCATACATGTATGTATGTATTTATAATTATATAAACATTTTAGAAACTAATGAGGAAGTATTATTTACCATAGGACGATGCCATCTCCAACAGCAGTAAAAAGGTCATCTGTGTTTGGATCCATAGGGAGGACATGCTTACAATCAGGATCATTTTCCAGGGCTTTGTTTATCCAGTTAACAAAGGCATACTTTTCTTCCTCTGCAAGTCAATGATTACATTTATCCATTTGTAAAGCCATACTTCAATATAAACAACAGAGGTCACTATGGTCTCCGAATGTCAGACCTGGAACAAATCTAGTTCATCTAGACCCTCTCCCTGCTACCTTCTAAAACCTTCAGTGTTTTTTGTAAACAGCCATAATATCTCTGTTTACCCAGAGTTACAATATACTTTGGAAACAGACTCAAAAGCAAACAAATATTCAATAAGTACATTTAGTGGGAGAAAATAAATATTGCTTCTGGCACAGAAGAAGGAATATGGTCTAAAACTTATAGGAAGAATCTTTGGGACTCTTTCTAGTCTTCTTGGGAGTTGTGATCATGGGTAAGCCAAAATCTCTGTTTTTTTTTTTAGTCATTCCCCCAAATAGGTTAATTCATGGGGGATTTTGAGGTAAAATGGATATTAATGATGCAATCTTTCTCTTCTATTAGTAAGCATTATACATTTACCTGAATAGGAATGTTGTGTCCCAACACTGGATTGTTCTGAGGTACCACCAATGGCACAAATTCCTTCTTTTTTATTAATGGCTTTTCTGAAGGTCTTGGCAACGTCTGTGCTTTTTAACCCATGAAACATCTGTGAAAACAATATGCCTTTTTAGAGAAGTTCAAGACATAACCAGGAAACTTTTTGGGGAAAAAAAAAGAATATTGCTGTAGTATGAAAACCATATTTGCTCTGGCTACACATCAAAAACCCTCCACTAAAACCCTATTCTGATGGCTCATGGGGAGTAGTACAAGGTAATTCTGTCTTCCTGGTACTACCAAGAGGACCACAAGCCTTTGTAGGTAATATCAAGCTGGAAAGATTCAAGTATGAGCCCAGGGGAAGACTGCATCATTCAGAAGTCACTCTATCCAAGTGCAGAAAGGCTCATCACCAGAAGATCAGTCATTAACCTTCTTAACATCTTTTACCATAACAAGCCATGAAGACTGACTACTAAGATGTAGAAGAATCTTTTCATCAAGGAAATACTTATACTAATGACCCTTGGGATTAAAAGCTCTATGTTGAAAATGTCATTTTGCAACTTTTATTTTCATACTCACAGAAATAAACTCATCAAAGCTGATCCGACCATCATGGTTTAGATCTCCAGTTGCCATCAGATTTTCTGTGATTTCCCTTATTCTGTATCCAGGTAAAGGCAAGCAAGCTGCCTTGAAAAGGTCATTCAGTTCATTACAGCTGATGTATCCATTGCCATCTGTATCTGTAATTAATAAATAACAGACATGTTAGTATTTGTAGTGGTAACCCATTATCATTATCAAGCACTTTACACATGTTACTTCATTGAGCCTTACAATGATCCTATAAGAGTTGTTTAGGCAATTATTACTTTCCCCATTGATTTGTCCCAAAATACACAGCTAAAAAGTGAGAAATCCTAGGTGTTCTGATGCCAAATTTAGAGTTCTTTCTACTATACCATGCTGTCTCATATCATGCTGCCTTCCTAATGTTCAATGGCCAATACAACCAAGAATACCCGGTGTGAGAGAATGCATGGGAAATGAGGAGTGACGGTATTAGAGACAATCACCCCAGGATCTGTGTGTGCCACAATAAAAAGGTCTCAACAAAAAAGCTCAACAAAACACTGCAGCTATCAATCAAAAGGTATATCATACTGTCACTGACAAGATTTCATGCTAGACACTTCTGGGAAGTGAAGGAACAATAGGTCCTACCTCCAGAGTGAGGAAGTTGAAACTCTTAAAGAGTCAGAGGTAAGGATTCTGGAAAGAGAGACAGGAGAGATCTAGAACTAATAAGAAAATAGTCAACCAAAGGGATTCTTTTTTCTAAAGCTGAAAGGAATACAAAATGACTGTTATTAGGTAGAAGGGAAAAATGGGGGAAAGGGAATGGATGCCAGTAATAGAAAGTCAGGAGAAACAACAAAAGCTAAGTAAGGTCTGAAAGAACCAAGAATTGGGAGATTGCTCATGATGAAAATGGATTTAGGGAGAAGAAGGAGGATATTAGTTTAGGCAGAGGGGAAAGAGACTTTAAATATAATTTCTTCTTGGGAATTGGCATCTTCAGCTCCTAACCATTCCCACTGCTTTTTCTTTTTCTAAGCTCTTCTACTGTGCCCATATTTCACCAATTTTGACGAAGGTAATTGAGTAAAATTGAGTAAAGAGAAGTATGCAATATTAGACCCCCCCCCAAAATGTCTTCATACCAATACTACTCACCAACTTTGGAAAAAGCTTCTCTGAGGTCTGCCATTTCTTCCTCGGATACTGATCCTCTAGCCATTTTTTACTGCTTTAAGTAGTCAAACTACAAAAACAAAGAAACTCATATGTAATATATACATAAACATATGTACAACAAATATGACCTTGTAAGATAGACTATAAAAATATGCCACATATATATCAAGGAATATATCTGATAACTTATAAAGCATCATGTTCCTCTATCTTCACAAAATCTTTCAGACTTTCAAAGGCAATTGGTTCAACAATGGAAACCCTCATCACATGTCTGGAATAAATGCTTAATTGCACTTTATACCTCCTCTGCCCAATCTATTTACTTTTAAGCCTAACCATAGGGTGGAGGAACAGAATGAAATAAAAGGTAAGGTATCTGTTTTATTCTCTTCTTCTGTCTCCAAATTATATTCTGATTTTAACCTGTAATATCATAATTGATGCTAAATTTAATAAATGATAATACTAAAAGGGGAACGATGAAAGCCAGAAATTTACCCTTAGCCAGAAACTTTATCATTTTGTTTTGCTATTATCCTGATATGATACAACATAAAAAGAAAATAAATGAATATTATTATAACCTCAGAATTTCCATATTCAGAGTTATTTTTACTTAATTTTAAAATATTATTTTAGATGTTTAATATGGTATTGTTGTATACAAACTATTATAGATTTTGCTTCATTACCATGTAATATATGTATATATACACACATATATTTGTGTGCATGCGTTACATTTATACATACTGTTGTGTATTCTAAAGTCAATTAAATTAAAATTGTGAGTTTATGATGCACACATTCATTGATAATATATTTATCTAGATATATCCCAAATACATCATTTAGGTTTGACCACTTGATTAGTAATCTCTAGATATTTTCCTTTTAAATATGATTCTGTAATTTCAAAAGTTTTGAAACCTATTTCATATGACACACATGAATTTAATAGTTATTAAAAAACATCTGCAAGGCACAAAGGGATATGAAGAACAACAAAATATAGTTCCTGACCAAAAATGGTTATAATGAAGGATATAAGGCAAGTATACAATATATTTAATAAAAGATAATATGTGAAAAGTGAATTCTTGTTGGGTTTGGATACAATTAGCATTTTCCTTTGAAGTTTTGTTGGTAGTTTTCTTCACACTGTAGTCTGGTCTGATTTATGATTTATGTCTTAGTCTTCCAAGTTCTTTTATTTGTTGTTTGCTCATTTTTCCAGCTTATTTCTTGATTTTGAACTTAAAGTTAAATTCTGCTTACCTAGGAATAGGGAGGACTGGCCTAAGAGTCAGACTTGAGCTAGTTTTCAAGGTCTGCAAGTTTTTAGTGCTTCTATGTGTTATCCTAGGAGAGGTTTGGAAACTGTTCCTTGGTTTGTTCTCTGGTCTTTACCCAGGAAGCGCTCAAACAGCCACAGGCATTAGCATTCTCCTATCCCTGCAACTGTAACTAGTTCACCTGTTCCCCTGTCACTGTAGATTCTAGTGCTCTTTTTGGCCTTGGAATTGTAACTACGACTCCTACTACCTTGTTACTGATGACCAGCATTCTCTGTCCTGAAACTGTAACTCAGGACTGTGTATGGGCAATAGAGTTGCTCATCAGCATCAGTTGGACCTAGTATCAGCAGAGTCCCCTATGATCCCTTTTCAAGTCTCAAGGAGATGCTAGACTAGGGTTTGTAAATGGACCTATTGCTGAGGGAAGCAGAGTAAGAATTGGATTTACCATTAAATAAGCTATTATGCTTCATAAAAGAGAAGCACATCTCTCATCTAAATAAACTGAATGTGCAAATGACATAGTTTTGCAGAAGCAATGAAGCAGGAAGTGGAAGTAATTAGATTGAATATCGTTAGCTGAGTTCGTTTCTAAGAAATGTATCTATAGGGCTAGCAGCAAATATCAAGCACTATACATAGCATCTTCATTGTGCTTACCTGGAAAAGTGAATTCATGAAATTACACCCTTATTAAAGGTACAGGAAATGGCAATGCCATTAAGACCACAAAGTTTAATCCATAAGGTTATCATTGTATGCACTGCTGGCACAGCAGGAAAGTAACAAATGATGAGAAGAAATAAAAATAAAAGCACACACATAATCAAAGGGGTTCAAGGAATTTGGAGCACTGAAAGAGAACTGATGAAACAGGTTCTCTTTGAACTAATGTGATATCTTTAGTTGTGGTCAGTTGCTCCTGCATTATCTCTTCACTTTTATGAAAAAAACTTCTAATCATATTCTGGCCAAGAGCCATTTTTAAGATCTGCAGCAAATTTAGAACCAAACTTCTGAAACCCTGTCTACAAGATAAATTTTAAGGGCAAAAATCTCAAATCATTTATCTGTCAGGTTTGATTGTATTTGTATGCAGACTTCATTTTATTTATGTAATAAATTAATTGTTAATAAAATAAAGGCACCAAATTAAATTATCATTGATTATTGACAAATGTGATATTCTAAGGCATTTAATCACAGAGTATATATATCAATTTTTAAAAATTACACAGTTTTAAAAATAGTATTTAGAAACATTAATAAAACAAAATATCCAAGAGCAATAAAGTTCATCCATCATTCCATAGGCCTAGCATTCTATAATTCTATGACTTAATTTAGTCTAAGTCAAGAGATTTTCGGGCTCAAGATAAACAAATCTGGGATTTACTCATCAAGAGGGAAAGAAACATTATAAGAAATAGAGCTTATAAAAAGAGAAAAGGGCTAAGAGAAAGAGAAATGTCAAAGTAATTATTAAAATGTAAACTTTATTTTCTATAAGTAGCTTGAAAAATAAAGAAAAATAGTTTGATAGAAAATGTTAGAGGTTGGTGCCTATGCAGAGAACAGGAAAAGAAAAAGAAAGTGATCAGGGGGATTAAAGATGAAAAAAATAAAAATATTTCTAAAACAAGTTACTGCAGTTGATTTTGGGATTATGCATTTTGGTGACCAATTCTTCTTTCAATTTGGTTGAATAATTTCATAAGCTGATCAATTATCAGGTAGGCATACTTCTCCCACAATATGGTTCAGAGATCAAAGAATTCAGATTCTTATATAAATTCAGTGAGATATTACTCAACTTCATTTTTAAAAAATGTAGTAATATATAACAACATTAATATATCTAGAGTAACCAAAGAGAGGGACTGCAAGAAAATTCACTATTATGAGAGAATGATTTTAATAGTCGAGTTAAACAAATCAATATTAAGAATTTACTATGTACCAGGCACTGTGCTATAATTTGAGAATACAAAGAAAGCCAAAATTATTAAAAGAAAAAAAAAACAAACAAAAAACTCACTGTCCCTGCTTTTAGGGAGCTTGTAGTCTAATGGAAGAGACAGTATGCAAACAACCATGTACAAAAAAGATATATACAAGATAAATTGTAGATAATAAAAGAAGGCATTAACATTTAGGAGAACCAGGAAAAGTTTTTTTGTCTTGTTTTGTTTTTTGTAGAAGATGATATTTTACCTGGGACTTGTAGAGAGAAAAGTCAGGGGATAGAGGTGAAGAGAGATTCCCAGGCATAGGGGACATCCTATGGAGAAATGTTGTCTTGGGGGAGAGGGGAAACAGTACATAGGCTACCGTTACTGGATCATAAGAGTATGTGGAAGGTAGTAAAGTGTAAAAAGATGGAAACAAGAGGGTTGTGAAGGGCTTTGAATGTCAAAAGATTTTTAGTTCTAGGGAACCACTGGAATTTATTGAGTGGTCAGATGACTTTAGGAATATCACTTTGACAGTTGATTAAAGTATGGACTGGAGTGGGGAGAGACAAGGAAGGGAGACCAATCAGCACATTACTGAAATAGTCCAAATATAAGGTGTTTATACCAATATAATAGCAATGTCAAAGTAGAAAAGGGAACATATATAAGAGAAGTTGTCAAAGTAAAATCAATAGCCTTTTAAATGGAATGGATTTGGGAGATGAAGAGTGAAGAGTTAAGGATAACAATTAGATTTTGATCTTGGATGAAGGGGAGAATGACAATTTCTTCAATAGTAGTAGGCAAGTTGAGGGGGGTGGTTAGGAAAGAAGCATAAGTTCAGAAATTAAGTGCTCTACCCCTTAGTAGATGGTTTCATGAATTATTATGACCCCCTCAAAATGATTCAATGTCTTAATTCATTTGGTGATAAATTTCTCTAAAATGATTTTTAGATAAACTCCTTACACAAAATGCTTGCAAACTTTAAAGAACTATGAGTAATATGGTTTATGTGAGTTCTCCTGGTCTATACTCAAAGCTGTTTTGCTTGTGAGTCTTTGGGGAATTCTCTTAATTAGGAAGTTGAAGAGGATTTCTAAGGTCCTCAAGAGTTAAAATTCTTACTCCTATACTTCCATGAAACTAGCTTGTGCTCTGCTACCATATATGATATTTGAGAACACTTTAAAATGGGGCATAAGAGCAGGACTTTACCTTTCTTTGTGTCCCCAGTGCTTGGCAGTGTCTAACATGGAGTAAGTTCTTAATAAATGTTCATTGATTGATTTCAGTGTAGAAACTGCCTGGTATTTAATTTATATTTATTGACTTGCTACTTATCTTAGCAAATATGAAGACACATAAGAAAAAAAGACCAGGTTTTAAAAAAACCCAAGATAAAACATGTCAAATAATAAAGTTAGTACAAAATTACATAATTTTAGAAATATAAAGTCTTTACTCAGTAGAAATATTTCTAAATACACAATAATTAATGATTGGAAGAGAGAATTATATTGAAACACCTTTGAATTTTTACCTCACACAGAACAAATTGATAAAGATGATAAAAGACAGGAATGGTCAATACCAGAGGGGTTGTGGAAAGATGGACACATTTATGCACAGATTTTAGAGCTTGAAATTGGCCCAACTAGTCTAGAAAGCTATTTAGGAATTTTGTGAAGAAATTAACTAAAATGTTCATGTTCTTTGACTTAGACTTTCCAATAGCAGCCTTATGCCCTAAGGTACTCAATGAAATAACATCAATATATTGTATTTCTAAAAGTGCTTTTTATAGGAACAAAGAACTTGAAAACAAAATAGATGCTCATCAATTGGGGAATGGCTAAACAAGTAGCAACACATGAATAGAATGGAATATTACACTCTGTAAGAAAAGATAAAAGTTGTAATGAATGTTTGAGAAGACCTATAGGAACTTAAAGCTAAATAATGAAGCTAAACCAGCAAAATAATATGCACACTGACTACCGCAGTGTAAATGGTAATAATTACAATAAAACAATTAAATATAAATTATATGAAATTGCAATGACCAAGGTTGGCCTCAAAAAAGATATATAAGAAAGTTATTTTCTTCTTTCTTAAAAGAGGAAAATTACAGGTATAGAACATTACAGATAATGTCAAACTGTATTGATGTATTGGTTAGTGTTGTTAAACCTTTTTGATTACTTTTTTTCTCCTTTTTAATTCTCTGGTATAAGGGATAACACTCAAGAGTGGGTAAGGGGAAGGACATATTGGACAATGCAGGGTTATATAAAAACAAAATGTGCCAATAAAATTAATTTTAAAAATAAACAACCACTTTGAGGACAAATCCAGAGAGATTAGAATGACATTGAATTTCAGAGGTGATAAGTGAATATGCCCAGAAGTGAATTCTGACTGAGTCCTCCTTCCTCAAAAAGAGTTGCCTATTTTAGGGATCAGTACAGAATTAGGGCTCATCCAGTATAGGTCTCTCTGAAGAAGTACCAAAACAACTGCAAATCTTGTATCTCAGATTCACTAGGCTACCTAGGGTAAGGCATGTACACAGGAAACAAGAGCAACAGTAAGTGGGCCAGCATACCTCTGATCCATTTAGAACATCAGCAGAGTGTGAGATCTGATAGCCTCCTGTGTTACCACACATTTGTTTGGGAAATACCAATCTAGTCCATTCCCTGCTTCCAGGCACTCAAACTGTCCCAGAAAGAGAGCTTTCTACCATTTTATTAAAATTTTCTAAATAAGGATATGCTACATCCTCCCTTGGTAATACATCCCAGTGTATCACATCCCTGGTGTGTAACCTAAATTCTTTCTACTGCATCTAAAACTTATCTTCTCTTGTGCTTTTCTCAGTGGAACAGTAGAAACTGTTCCCTGTAATTCAAACACAAATCCATCATATATCTGAATTCTGCCACTGTTTCCCCTCTTTTTTCTTGGTTAAATAAATGAGGTTTATTTAGCCTCTCTTTGTGTGCTGTCTGTTGTTGTCTGAACCGTTTTCTTTGTTTTATTCTGGTTTTTAAAAATCCCTTGCCTACCCAGCCACGTCTTTACTTTCACAAGTAGAAAACTCCTGGGTCTCTGGACTTTCTCTAGAATGTCAAAGAAATCCCCTCATCTGGAATTTTATTTCACTTCTAGACCTCTTACAATGCAAGTACACTCTGACCTGAAGCCCTTTTCCCTGATTGGCTAATTCCTCCATTTTTAAGGAAACCATTCAGACCTGCCATTTCTAATTCGCTCTTCTGACTTTGTCTATCATGTGTCAGTATTAATATCTTTTCTCCTGTCCCACCCATCAGATTCCTTTTATGTATTTTCCCCCCTTTTTAAATTGCAAGTTCCTTGAGGGGGTAGGACTCTTTTGTTCATATTTGTACTTCCTGAATTTAGCACAGTGCATGGCGCATAGTAGATGCTTCACAAATGCCTGCTGACTTGACCATTCTAGACTTTTCAGTCAAGTTCTTTAAATATTAAGTGCAATTATTAATATAACTTAAAATTAAATTGTTTTCTTTAAAAAAAGCAATGAAAATTTAATTATAAAATAATTAACTCATAGTTCTTCCATATTCTAAGTATGCATGTGGGCATAATGTGTACCTCATATATTTAACTGTGTGATAGGGGTGGTGAACTGAGGTAGAGAAGAGGAGGTACAATCATTGAATCATGTTAAGATAAATCAAGTAGCCATATGAAAACTAGGATTCATATATGGGCATAAAAATATTTTTTGTGCTCATTCTTGCTGATTTTTAAGTAATAGGACTCTATGACATTCTCAGTTCTACCAATAATAACTTTTAAAAGCTCATTATAATTTTGGAGCAAACTTGAAATTCTCTAAATTCTTGTTAAATTGAAGTTAAATCTTAACACGTCTATTTTATGAAATTCAAATTTGTAATAAATCTCTATTAAAAGGGGAAAGGGTACCAAAGACAATAACTAATAATAATAGCTAACATTATATAGTATCTCTATATGCCAAATACTGGGCTAAGCCCTTTGCAAATATTACACTTGTTCACACAAAAAACCTGGGATGTAGGTGCTGATATTCACAATTATTATCTGAGATTGGATTTGAACTTCCGGACTTCAGACTTATTGTGGCCAAGGAAGAAAGCCAATAGGATTGCCAAGAAACAGCCATGATTAGTATAAGGATAAAATACAAAGTGGAGTATGATAAGAGTAAGGGAGGAATACAAATAAAGTATTAAAAAGAAATAGGAAGAGGAAGACAGCAGAGAAGGCTTCATGGAGGAGGTGGCAATGCAGCTCCATGCTCCATACAAGAACCTCTTCATCTGCTAAACAGTACATCAGTCTTGGAACTCACATGTCATTATACTCTGCTTCTGAAGCTTCTCTAACTAGACATCAGAGAAGAGCTTCTCAGGCTTAGTCTCCTGATTTTCAACTTCCTTTTGTGTGTTGTGTCTCTCATTAGATTGTAAACTCCTTGAAGGCAAGGATGGTGGTGTTGTTTTTTCTTTTCTTTTCTTTTTGTTGTTGTTGTTATTCCTCAAGCATTGAGCACAATACCTGGCACATAGTAGGCACTTAATATTTATTGACTTCCTGAGCTGAGTTGGGTCTTGGACAAAGAGAAAGCTTTCAATAGAAATGAGGAGTCAGTACAGCCATGGAAGATGGTTGTTCAGAGGCAGATAAGGGCAGAATAACTGATATAGGGAAACAACTAACCAAGTGAGCATAGGAAAGGAGTAATAAAAGAGTTGGAAAGATAGCCAGATTGTGGAGAGATCAAGTGCCAACCTGGTTAATATTTCAAACTCTCTCTTTGCATTCCATGCTTTGCCAGTACACAGATAATTTTTAATCTTCACCCCACTCCTGTCCCTATAGAGGAAGGTAAAAACACCTATAACCTGAGAAATATGGGTCATATGTCCTTAGTTAAGATTTGTACTGAAATTAACCCAGGGACTGCTTGCCCTTTCACAGCCTGATGATCTAAATGAGGTTGGAAGAAGCTGTGACTCTAATGCTTTTTAGATGTTATAAGCCATGTCTCCTTCAGTGCTCAGAATAGCAATGTCAGCCAAAAGGGTTGTACTGAGAGAGCTGAACTTGATTGTGGAAATGGGGAGGGGATAACAGAGGGGGAGTTAGACTAAAAATAGCGTAAGTGTGCTGACTATACAGGATGAGCTAGACCACAAGGCAGACTTTTCTGGGGGCTTGCCTCCATGCAAAAGGGAGATTGATACCTGCTTGTGCACAACTACTGCAGCTCTTACATGACCCATGCTGCCTGTTCTTAGGTATAGCACTTTCAAGCTTAAATATCAACATCTCTCTGAAGACTATTCTCTTCCATGTTCCTCACCAAGCTGACAAATCATTTATTAAGAGCCTACTATGTGCTCTATGAGCAAAGCAGAATTGAAGTAGCGCAGAAGAAATGTGAGATGCAAAAACATTTAGGTGAACACCCTGTTCATAGAGACTATTTGTATCTGACCTATGGTAGAACATTCTAAGCTCATAATGGTCTATTTAGTTGGACATACTAATTTGACTTTAACATGGTGATGTCATTTTGATACTCTTCAAGAATGGAGGACAACAACCAAGCAATCAACTAAATGCTAGGCAGTGTGCTACATCACCCACTATCATTGATCCAAATGCTATTGTGAGAAAGTATGTGAAAGAGGGATTCTAACTATTAGAGAAACAGATTTAGAACTACAGGGGGAACTTAAAAGCCCATTTAGTCTATTTCTCCTATTTTACAAATGTGGAAATGTAAGCCCAGAGAAATAGTGAGTTGCCTAAACTCATACAAATGAGAGGGAAAACCAGGATTCAAACCCAAGACCTGCACCTCCAAATCCAGCAGTCTTTCCACTTATTTTTTTATACAGATTTTTCTTCTTGGCACTAGAAAACTTCTCTGCAAATTGCTCCTGTCAGTTCTTGCTTGGCTCACTTTGTGTTTTAGGAATACAAGATAATGCTCTGGACTCCTAGGTTTTGGGAGGGTAGTTCTGAAGATCCGAACCAGTAGGCCGAGAAGCTTAAGAGCAGTTCTTCCTTTCTGGGCCTTGACTGACCTCTCTAGTGAGCCTTCAACAACCACCACTCCTTGTGTCTCCACTGGCATGGTGGAGAAAATCATAAGGAGAGACTGAAAAGTTTCTGCACTTGAGTTCAGTTTATCAATTGTGCATGTAGCTAGCTTTACAAACTTCCAGTTATTCTAGGCCTCCCACTTTCCCTCATCCCAGATATCTAAGACATTGTCAAATCTTATCTACTCTATGTCCACATCTTCCTCATTAGTTTCCTCTTTATTTAAGACTTTACTTTTTAGTTCAAGCCCTCATGACCTCTATACATCAGAAGCACAATGGTGTCCTAAGTGGTCTCCTTGTTCAATTCTCTTCCCTCCCCTCTTTTCACATATTCAAAATTAATTTCATTTATTTTCATATCATTTCCTAGTTGCCAAAGTGATTTTCTTAAAGTACAGGTCAGACCATTGCACTTCCCTCCTTCAGAAGCTCCATATCATCTTTATCAAAGTGTTCTTTATTATAACAGGATAGGGAAATATAACTAGAAAACAGCTAATGTGAAAATGATCTAGAGGTGCTAGTGGACCACAAACTCACTGACTCAGCAGTGTGATGTGGCAGTCTAAGCACTAGGTGGCACAGTGCATAAAGATTTGGATTTGGAGTCGAGAAGATCTGATTTCAAATTTGACTTCAGACACTTAATATCTATATGATCCCGGGCAAGTATTATAATCTGTTTGTCTCAGTTTTACTGATATATAAAATTAGGAGAATAACATTACCTACTGCCAAGGATCATTCTGAGGGTGAGATATTTGTACAATGCCTTGGAAATTTTAAAGTACTATAAAAATACTAACTTATTATTATTGGTAATAGTCTGCATTATTATTGTTGTCATCATCATTAAAAATTACTTTAATCATAAATTTCATTAATAAAACCATAATATCCAGAACAGGGGTTCTTAATCTTTTATGTGTATGATGCTTTTGGCAAAAAGGTGTAGCCCATGGAAACTTTTGAGAATTTGTCTTAATTCATGATTAAAAGAAATGCTAAGTTTCAGTTAAAGGTTAATGAATATAAAGATGTAATTTTTTTTCAACCAAATTCATGGACCCCTGAAATCTAATATAATAGACAAAAATGTCATGGTCAGAATACATCTCTATTATTGTGTGCAGTTCTAGGCAATATATCTTAGAAGGGACATTGAGAAGCCAGAGGAATGTCTAGAAGAGCATAATCAGCATAATGAAGTGGCTGAAAATATGGAAAGACTGGATGAAAGAACTGGGAGAAAGGACAAAGCTAAGGATCAGAGAATAGAGGAAGTAGCTGGATTTATAAATGATGAACGTCTTCAAATATTTGAAAATATTGGTTCAAGAGGACCTAGATTTATTTTACTTGACTCTGTAAAACTATGGAGAAATTATGGATTGTGGTGAACTTTGAGCCAATATAAGGAAAAATTACCTAACAATTAAGCATGATCCACAAACAGAACAGGAAACTAATGTCCATTTACTGAAGATCTTCAAACAGAGGTCAGATAACCAGTTGTTAGAAATGTTATAGACAGGACTTGGGATCATGAAGAAAGGTTCAAATTTTCTATTCATATGCTTTTACCATTTATCTTTTAGGACATGCATTTTTATCTTATAAATTTGACTCAGTTAGTTATGGATGTTGAAAATGAAATTTTTATAGAGAATCTTTTACAAAGATTTCTCCCCAATTATTTGTTTTCCTTCTAATTTTTAACACATTCTATTTTTTTGTGTGTAAAATCTTTTTAATTTTACATCATCAGAATGATCCATTTTATCTTATGTGTCCTCCACTTTTGCTTAGTTATTAAATTTTCACTTTTTCATAAATTTGAAAAAGTAATTTTCCCTTATTTCTCTAATTGATTTATTATGTGACTTTTTATATTTAGTTCACCACCATAACTACTATAAATGTCCCCATTGCCCCTCTTTGATAAATTTTCACTGGGATCACCCTTTTTCTATCTTTGTTAGTCAGCATTTATAAATTTATGTGGCATTCCTCTTTGGGGGGAATTTAATTCCATGAAATGGAGAGAAAGCAAGTATTATGATCCCACTTTAGAGATTATAAATGAAGGCACTGAGAAATGAAATGTTTTGCCCATGGTCCCAAAATGAGTTTGTGGTAAATCCAGGAAGATAAATCTTAAGACCTTCTCTCTCTTGGACTTAAATTAAAATGTGAAGAATGTGGGAGCCATTTAATATTTAAGGAAAAATAGAAAAACCTTTGGCACAAGGTTAGATACTAAGGAGATTATTTAAGAAAAATTGGTGCAATTATTCCCATCTTGGGAGTGAATAAATAAATACCTCAATAGCAGAGTAGTATAAATGTAATTTTTTTTTCAAAGAGAAACCCTCTTATCTCTTTCCTTTCTCCCCACATAGCATTTCAATATTCTTAAAATACTCTTCATCATATATCCTGGGGATCTCATTTCTTTCATATATTTTGTAAGCATTTTGGAGAATGTATGAACAGGAGATAAATTTCTGAGAGAATTCAACTTGCCTATCTCACAATCTAACAGATCAAGGTCAGTGCCATCCTGTGTACCTTGCGAGCTCCATATGAATAATAATGTTCACAGTTTTACTTGTGAAATTATGCTAACAGTCTGGACAAACTCTGGGGGAACTAACTACTATCATTGTGACTCATGCAATAATGCATAGATTCAAATAGGAACTGCCTGACAGTTAAGTCTAGGTGCTTTAGGTGAAAACTTGCATTTTATGGTTCCTTAGAGTAGTTACATTCTAGTTTTAGCTTTGCTTTTCCCCTCATTTTAGCTGTCAGTACTTTTTAAAATATACCTTCTTCAGAGTTGTTGACAATTTATTTTCTAAGAGTTTAGCTAATAGGGTAGTAGCAACAATTAGGACCCAACCACTTCTCTATTTTCTGACCTATTTTCTGTGGAATGGTTATGGGAACCTGACCTAATCTACCCTGAGCCCCAAATGTGGAAAGTACCTTGCAACAGCTGAGGAAATGGAGCCAGACGCTGTGAGAGTGTAGAAATTCTGAGGGAAAGGACACTAAACTGGTAGTGAGGTCATCAATTCTATCTAGTAACCTCAAAAGATAAGTAAATTTAAAAATCCAAGATGTTAGATTTGTAAAATGGGACTACATCATAAAGTGAGGCTCAACTGAAATAATATATACAAATTGTTTTGCAAATTTAAAGCAATATGCAAACACTAGTTAACATTAGCTATTACTCTTAGTACTGAGAAGCATGGGGTACTAGTTCTGTTGACTCTTTCAAAAGTTGCTACCATTCCCTCCTAACTGATAATTTCCTGTATATGTGTCATACCTAAAGTTTGAATTTAAAAAAAAAAAAAAGGAACCATCTTTTTACAAGTAGTTACTACAATTTTTAATTTAATTTTTTCTTTATTTGATCTCATTATCAAGAGGATCAGATACACTAATGTTTTCATGTATTCATCTCAAGAACTAAAATAAAACGGTACACTTTGAAATGGTAAAATTTGTACCAATTTGATGGCTTTCACCTTGACTTTTAACTGCTGATTCACATTCCCTCCTTCAGAGCTGTTAGAAAACTCTTAGAGACAGGACTCAGGGAGTCATAGCTTATTTGGTTGATATTTACTGTCAAATGGTTGTATTGTATATCAAGGGGGCAAAATGTCAAGTAACCTAATGCTTACATATAGAATTTTCTCTTAAAATATTGTGCATCACAAAATTCTTTTCTTGGACTTTTTTTTTTCAGGACTGCTTTACAGACTAGTATATCCCTAAAATAATCTTAGAATCCTTTGCAAAGCTAGATCAATAAAGATTAGAGACCACATTGTAATAAATGAGAAGTTTAATTTGAAAAGACTGTTCAGATTGTTACTGTTAAAAAGCATTTGGTCCATGGGGCTTTCATGTTTTCCAAAGCAAACTCAACAGGCCTTAATCTTTTCTTTTGGAATTTGTAATTTATAATAGATTATAGCCACAAAGACAAATATTATACAAGAACAATTCAAGTCAACAAATTTTTATTTAGTACTTTTTGTAAATGAAGTATTCAAAACAATGCTAATGTTTAGAAAAAAATATCACCCTGTGCTTCAGTCTAGTAGGGGGATATGACATATATACACAATCTATAAAATATAATTGTATATGTAGTACACAGGAAACCTTCCTCCCCTAGCTCAAAACTTATTAGATATTTTAAGCAAAAAAGGTGATATGACCATGTCAACTAATGACATTGAACCTAGCAGTTATGAGGAGGGATAGGTGCAAGATAAAGAGTGGAGGTGGGAAGAAATGCTATAAAAATTATAATAGTAAATCAGGGAGAATAACAGCCTATCCTGGGGTGTATGTTTTTTTGTTGATTTTTTTTTTAAAAGCATGTTTTCCTTTTTAATGTGAGAATAGAGGGGTGGGGATTGAATGAAGAAGAATTGATGACTACAGATGAAAGCTGTAGAAGGAAGAGTCAAAGACAAGATTTTGAACATGGCCAACAAGATAAAAGGCAAGCCTTTGACAGAAATAGTCAAGTAGGAAGGAGAAGCAAATCTTGGAGTCAAGACAACATACCAGGAAATGAAAGAAACTGACAAAATAAGAGCTTAAGTAATATTTCTATTAGATGCGTAATGTGTAGCAAGTGATTCTGAATTGATAAGCAATGGAAAGGAAGCCTGTCACATCATTTCCCAGAGGTTTTAATAGTCTTTGGGGAAGGAGTGATAACAGAAGTCTGAAGATAATCCAATGACAAAAAAAGAAAGCCTAAAAGTCCATTGAGAGGTGAGCAAATTCAAAGGGGGACTTTCCAAAGTATTTAGTGAGTACTGTCATTAGCAATGAAATGTCACCTTGTATTTTTTAAAGGAAAGAGAGTTATTTAGCAATGCAAACCTCTTTCCTATCTGTATTCTGCTCAAACTCATTTTGCATGCTCTATATAACATAGCTTCCTCCATTAGGAAAATCATGCTATGCTCATCTTTCTTATTACCAAGAGTTTTTTCTTCTTTCCCTTGCCAAGGTCTGGTGTGTCAGTATTGTGGACCAACAGATCACTATCAATGCTGGAAAAGACAGAAATCAAGATGTGCCAGACTTTTAAGGCAGCAATAATGTCATTTGAACCCCAATCTGTCTTGAGAAATGACAAGTAGGTGAATCATATGTAAATTTTATGCAACTATGATTGTGGTCCACTTCCTTTAAGGCATTTGGAAAGAGATCACAGGAAAATCCTATCAGAGGTGCCTGAATTAGGGGATCAAGTGATAGGCACCCTGAATACAAAGCATTGTAATTTTCCACTCTTCTCTCCAGCATGCAAATAGAAGACAGGGAAAGGCAAGTTCTTAGTGAGATTGAAGATCACATGCATAATTCATTTGTCTACTGAATTTAGTGTCTTTATGTTATCCACACAGAAAGGGTTCTCTTTTTTTCCCTTTAGCTCAGCCAGGCAAGAACAGGAAGAAAATAATGAGAGAAACCTTGTAGCTTGTGCTGGACTAAAAGAAGAATCAATGCTACCACCACAAAACTGTGGCTTTGCTAGTTCCTCAATTTAGCATTTCAGTGCTTCCTTCCGGGAGAAAAAACAACTGAAGTTCTTTAAGAACCATCCTCTTTTTAGCTAGTCAGAGTGACTTCCTAACAATACTGCTCAAATCTTCAATAAAATAATTTTAATGCAAAAGATTTGCACTAATAATGCTAAACTTCATTTGTTTTTCCATTCACACTTAAAACATATCCCTTTCCCTTTGAAAAATTTCAAGATACCTACATTTATTTATCCAATAATAGTGACAGTAAATAACAGTGGATTGATGGCCAGAAGTATAAAATAGTTTGTTTTTCTCGTAACTCCTCTGTCCCAGATCTCACAAATGTGATTCCTACAACTAAGCTCATTCTAAAGGTGAGACACAAAAGTGAGACACTACTTTCAAAGGAAAGCTCATTGAGGATGGGTTCCATACATGGCGTAGTATGTGGTTAACTTCAATTTTAGACCTATCAGCATTGAGTACTTAACTAATAACTGATCACAGGATACTAGATTTACAACTGGAAAGGGCCTTAAGAATGTCAGAGATGATGATGATAATATAAATATTATACCTGAATGTGTATATGATTAGATGTCTTTTTACATGCAAGTTTGGAGTTAAAATTATATGAATTACTGCTCTCATTTGACATTATGTAATTTCTGTCTTTTCTAGCATTTATACTCAACTAATTATTGTTAACTTGGAGAGCAAAACTAATTATATTAGTTTTTCTTCTTGAGAATAATGCTTAATTTGTGTTCAGCTCAAGAACACCTCAGCACTATAGCTCTGCTTACTTTTCTGGCCAAGGAAGGTATTTGATGAATTTGATGAATATAAGACTTATCCCAACCAGAGAATTGGATAAAATAAGAAGGCAAGTGTACTAAATTTTGTACAAAGAGAAGGAATTGTATTTTGACTGCACTTGAAGTGAGAAAAAATTTGGGTCTAACAGACACTTAGCTCTATCTTTTAAAGAAGTTAAAACTTTTTTTTTTTTAAACATTGCCTCTCCAAATATCACTTAGGCTAGAAATGCAAGGACTCTTCATGGTCTAACACCACTACTCATGAGCACAGAAGCACAGATAATCTATTTTCTGATCTAGGTCAATTGGCTTTTTCTTAAACATCCTCCCCTTTCCCCACAATTTCCCACCATGCTTAGGGACTCACTACATTGATACCAGACAGTACAGACACTCAAATGGTATAGGATACTAAAGCTCAGAACTCTTGAACCCCCTAAAACAACCAGCCTCTGCCTTCCTCAATTGTTGGGGATATGGGTGAGTACCAATAACTAGAACCCAGCAATTGGGGAAGACTGAGGATATAGATAAATGGCACCAAACCCAGCACACATTTCACTTTTTGAGCCTCTGTTTCCTCACTATAAAACAAGGATAATAATCCTTTTACTATCTATTTCACAGAACTATTATGAAGGGAAATGCTTCATAAACCTTGAAATGTTATGAAAAACCTGAAAATTTTTATTAGGACTTATTATCAGAGGACTTTCACTTTGAATTGTTGTTTTTGTAAAGGTAATAGAATTTGCACCATGCAAGTCCGGACAAGGGTAGGGTATGAACTGTAACTGATATAATCGGCCACAGACCCCCAAGGCAGCAATACAATCATGGAGTTAAGACAAATTGAGACCTAGGGGCTCACTTAGTGCAACCATCTCATCTTATTGAAATCTAGAGAAATGATGATTTGCCCAAAGGAACAGAGGGAATAAATAGCCAAGCTGGGAGGCAAACTCAGGTACTTTGGCTCCAAATTCAGTCCCTTTCCAGTTTCATCATACTGACATGAATAACAAGTGTAAGATATACATAAGGTAAAAGCCACATAACATTGTTTAGTTTGACAAACATAAAACCAGAAATTCTTTTCAACTAAAAGCACAAGCTAGATATATTCATCCCATGTGCTTAACTTTATCATAATACAATTTATCCTACTTCATATTAGATATTATTAGATTAACTAACTAGATTAACAAACCTTACAGAAACCAACATATCCAACTGCTACTTAAAATTAAGAGGAATAACAAAATGGCAAATAATTAGTCCAGGGCTTTCTTGCCTATCCAGCGCGAATCTAGGAAATAAACACAAAAGGGAGATTAAAAAGTAATCTCGTGAAAGATTCTGTGACTGGGGGGCAGAGAATATACACCTGCTTCTCAGCTGCCTTTTATATTATCTTCTATGCTACACACAATTATGAATTGCTGAGAAAAGGAACATAATTCCTACTATTGACCTATTGAAAACAATGGGGACAACTTTTTTAAAGGAAGATACATCAGAAAAGAAATAAGGAGAGTAGCAGAGAAATCCCATCTATGATGATGGGTGACTAAGAATTCAGAGTTGTGATGGAAGAAGGTTTCTGAGATCACTAGGTGGTGATTTCCCAGTTTTCACTTATAATTCAGAATTATAACATTTTAACTTCTTAGACGTGTGTAGACATGTGTGTGTGCATGTGTAAAGATTCAATGGGTATGGATAGTCTTTTTCCTAGGCATAGCAGATACCTCGGTGAAACTCATTCTTACCTTAATACCAGTTAGTGTCATGAGACAGAAAAAAATTAATGGCCATCCTCTTCTATAAAGTGCCTTAATAAACTTTATGATCCCATTATTTAGAGAACAGATGTCACCGGCTTACACAAAAGCTTTTCCAGTTCATTACGGTATGCCAGAACTTCCATTCTGGTGACTTAGCCTTCAAAAACCCAAGGTCCCCTCTACTCCACAAGAATGGTAGTGGAAATGGGGGAGAATGAGCTGAAAATGGCTTTATCTTTTCCTATGAGCTGTAAAGAATTTATATCTATCGCATGTTTGACTTGAGAAAATAAAGTCAAGAGAAAAAAATATGTAGAATTGTTCACATATACTGATATAATTTAGCTAAATAACTGGATTCCAATTATCTGTTTTGGTTTTAGACTTTTAAAGATGTAAAAATCCATAATTCATTGAAATAGGTACAGAAAATTGGTACCATTTGCTCAACCAATAATCAATGGAAGGATGCTAGATGGTAAGGGAATATTAGCCTAAGATTTTTACTGTGAATTTTTCAGTTTAGAGAAAAGTAATCCAAAATTATTTGGATTATTTATTGGATTACCTAGGAGTTAATTATATATGTCTCTCTGTCCTGTTTTGGCAACAATAAAGCAGGAATAGATAGAAAGACTTGTTTCAGTCTAGCAAGAACAGGTTATTGAGTTATTACAAAGTAACCACGAGTAGGATTGTAAAGCTCAAATTAAAAACATGAATTAAGTTTTCATCGTAAATTTTTTTTAAAATACAAAATTAAAAAGAAAAAACATTAATGAAAATATTACTTGTAGCTGTTTTCATTTAAGTCATCAAAGTCATAGTTCACAGCATATTTTAAGGAAAAATGAAAGAAGAGATGTGAAAGTGACTTGAAAAAAGTAAAAATAAAAATAGAGTCCACATGCAAAGGCCTACTATTGTTATTATAATCTTTGTGGACTACAATTCCACAGCAATTATGGCAGATGCTTTAACAAATAATAAATTATTCAATGAACTTCTCTTCCAGCCAGAAAAAAAGATACACTTTTATAAATTGACATAAAATCTCCCAATAAAACTGAATTGGGAATGAACATGTGCATATGTATATATTAAGGATCTCAAATTCATCATTGTGTGGCTCCTACATCTTATTTGTCATTATGATACCATAAATATGATAGTTTCCGATGTCTTTAACTTTCAAGTCTCCCTCTGCTACTAAAACCTTCAAGTCTATTTAATCTGGATCAAAGATATAGTTCAAAGAAATATCCTTTCCTTCTTATATTTTCTATTTAAGTGAATGAACAAGTACAGTTGAATCTAACATTACTGATAAAACTTGTTTAATTCCCTTATTCACCTAAAATAACTCTGAGGCCTTATTTTGTAAGCAATTTGGCAAAAAATAACTGCCAATATTATTGATGATGGTGGAAGTAAGAATTTTAAGGAAGGAGAATTAAACCCTTGATCAAGAACAGCATTCTTAGGATGTTCCTGAAGGGGCTTCTAATTTTCTCAGTCATTATGCTGAAAACTTATATGTACTAATATCTTATTTACTCATAATATTGTGTACACACATATACATATATGTACATACACACATACTACATATGTATATATGTATATATATATGTGTGTATATGTTTATAAATGTGGTATGGACCATGCCGTCAAGGAGATCCAGAAGGTTCACAGTTGATATTCAGTAAAGCTGAAATAGAATAAATTCTAAATTAGATCCTGAACATATCAGGTCTGTCCTTTTATAACTAAAATGTTATTTTAACTCATATAATTTTGTAACTTCCTTGCATTCAACTTTCTCACTTTTCTTCTCCTGCTCATTTATACAGTAAAAACACTGCATTGAAAAGGTATAGTTGAATGAGCACTTCATTGGCAGTTGGAAGACCCAGGTTTTTAGTCTTCCTTCTCACACTGAGGGGCCTTGGAAAACTGTGTGGGCCTCAAAATCATCTGTAAATCTGAAAAGTTTAAAATTAGATCAGAGTTTCTTAAGCTGGGGCCCATAAACCTGAATGGGAAAAGCAATTACATCTTTATTTCCATTAACCCCCAAATGAAATTTAGCATTCCTTTAAATTATCTTAAAAGATAATTTTGAGGAGTTCATCACCTTCCCCAGATTGCTAAAGTTATCCACAACACTCAAAAAAAAGGTGAAGAACCCATGGCCTAGATGATAGCTATGGGGAAAATGGATTGATTTAAGGCTGATGGGACTGGGAGAAACTATGGTAGCAACAAATGGACCTTTTAAGTTGGACTGCAACTCACCTAGTGAAAGTACTCCCAGAGGGAGTAGATCATAGGAAGAATAGTAAGACCCTCTCCCAGGTGCTTCTTTCAAGCTTTTGCCATTTGCTATTATTTGCTTTCCTTGCCATTTTGTACAAAACTGTTGCTTTTTATCTTTAAATTTTCTTGAGAGTTTCCTCTAAGAAATCTTGTTAAGGATTATATTTTCACATCATTGGATGAGACAAGTCAACAAAGGTTTTATACATAATTTAATTTGATATATAATACCAGCTCCAAAAGATTCAGTTTATCATGTCAGTACAGATGCCCAATTCCAGTCCTAACCACTCTGCTGAATTCCAATCTCCCATGACCAATTGACTTTTAGACATCTTGAACTAGATGTCTCACAGGTATCTTAAATTTATTTTGTCCAAAATAGAATTCATTATCTTTCTCCCAAAACTTTTCTCTCTTCTGAATTTCCCTATTATTGCTGAAGATAATACCAACTTCTCAGTCATACAAGTGCCAAATCCTGAAATTATCTTTCATTCCTCATTCACATTCACTCTAAGGAGGAAGTGAGGCTAATAAAAGAAATGAGTAAATAATGCCTTAGGCTTAGATGGAAGCCTAACCTTCCCTTAGGTTATCTTCTTAAAGAGACCACTAAGTCTCAGTCAGAGAGTAGATTGCTCCTGAGGTGGGAGGGAAAGGGATGTCAAGGCTGAGTTGGGCAAGTAAGCAACGCCACTGTACTGGTTCTTCCTCATTTAAATTAAATGAGCTCTTCCTCATTTAAATCCAGTTTACTCACATGTCATGGCATTATCTCCCTGATGTCATGGTCTTCTTGGAGAACAAAGGACAAACACAACAACTACCCAATCTATGGCCAAATCTTGTCATTTCTATCTTTGATATATAGCTCTTGTATGTGTTTCCTTTTCTCCCATCACATAGCCAACAACTTGGTTGCAGACCCTTACTGCCTCTTACCCAGGCTACTGCAATAAACTTCTGGTTAATTTCTCTGCTTCAAGTCTCTCCTAACTCTACTCCATCTCCCACTGCTTGCCAAAGTGACTTTCTTCAAGTTCAGGTATGATCATGTCATTCCTTCTACCCAAAGAATTCTAGTGGCTATTACCTGGCAGGATCAAAGAGAAAAGATTTTTGAGGGCAAGAAATTGTTTTTTGCTTTTTTATATTGCTAGCATTTAGCATAGTATCTGGCCCATTGTACACATTTAAAAATACTTTTTGACTGAATGGAAATAGCATCACAAGAGTCAGCTGAACTAAACAAAGTTTACAGGGAAATTAGGAAGAAGGAACTTCACAGTGGTTGAACATAAGGGCAGATAACGGGAATGAATCTTGTCCCTTAGACTAAGGATTAGAGTTGAAGAGTGTATGGAGTGTATGGAGAAGACCAGTAGCTACAAACCTCCAAGTGGGCAAAAGGCCAGACAATATTATCAAAGGCAGTCCAGAAGGATCAGTAAAAATGATTTGGATGAGAATAAACACATGATTCAAAAATAGCTTTAGATAAGAACATGGATTTGTCAGGCAAATTATTTTTGACACATTGAGATAGGGAGGAGGTAGCACAAAACTCTAAGGTTTTCTTCAAGCTACATACACATTTGTAGGATTCTATAAATTACAAATACTTATGACCTTAATTATTCCTTTATATACCAGTAAATTTTATATTCATTAATATTTTTCCTATGAAATATAAGCACATTTTAGTTTTCCTAAACCTATAATTTGTTGGGGTTTATTAGGACCAATACTCTTCCAGACTTTCTTCTATCTTTGTTAATAATACCTAAAAAAAGTTCTTGGAGACTTGCAGGACATAGTCCGATAGTCACATTCTAAAATGTCCTCAGAATATCTCTGGGATCTCTTTTTGATTAGATTCCATGTCTTTATTTCACAGTTAGTTCTACTAAAATTCTTCCCAACAGTCTGATTGGCTTAATGAAAATAAACTTAAAATCAAGGGGTGTGTATGTGTGTGTGTGTGTGTGTGAGATCCCCTCGATAAGTTGTCAGGGAAAAAGTCACTTTAGAGAAACATAATTCTTCAATTGATGAAAATGAATTTGAATATTAACAAATTGATCTCTTTCTAACACAAGTAGCATGTTTATCATGTCAGATTTTTAAACATCAGTGAGTACTTAATATTGTTTGAGAACAATTATTTATTCAAGGAAATCCATGCCTTTTATGTATCTGGACCAATTTACGTATCTGACCTTCAAAAAAGTATCCTTTGTAATTCAGAGCTTTTCCTTCTAATTTTATCCAACTTTTCATGTATGTGTTGTACAAAATGCCTTAAAACTCATGGAGAAAACAGTAAAATTAAGGAATATACTGCTCTTCTAAAGGAGATTAATGGAAAAAAGATGCTTCTAGCTTTCTTAGGTATCAAAGGGTATCCATTAAAAATTCTGGCTTAGACTAAACAGTTCAAATAATTACAATCACAGTGTCAGTACTATATTTCAAGATGTCCACATGGAAAAAAATTAATTTCTTAGAAAAATTCAGAACCATAAAAGCTAAAATTAAACCATCCTGTTGGTGCAATATGTATCCCAATCTTAACAATCCCTCTGTATCTATCTTTAAAATATTTTAGCATCAATAAAGCCCTGTCAGTAGAGTCTCCAAATAAGGAAGAAATGTGAAAATACAAGTCTAAAAAATCCATTTCAGTCTTGCTCTAAACAATTCAAGTGATGCTCCCACCCACCAAATCTCCTCTAAAACCATCTGCACCCACTCTGACACCCATCTTGGGCTGTTAGACATTTACCACAAATTTCCTGTGCAGTTAAACTGCTGTACTGCTTGCTTGGACACCGTTCTAAGCAATGACAGGTGGTGCCATCTTTATTACCTTATCCTTCTACTGGCCCAGCCACCCAAGCAAACAGTCCTTAGAAATAAAGAGCGAATTCATTGGTACCAACACGATAAGATATTGAGGGAAGAATGACTTAAAAGAATGAAAAATTACCTTGTGTAAAAAAAAAGCTGTAGATAGCACAGGCAGTTGATTAGAGACCCTTCCTTTCTGGTCTGTAGAACTACTCTGCTGTCAAACCCTGTATGTGGTCTAAAGACAGGAAGTGAGTTGGGTGACAAATCATCATTCAGGAAGAAATAGATTTTGACTTTATAAGGACATTTTACTTACTTTTTTCTTCACATCACCCTCCCTATCAGAAATCACCTGACCCGGCAGGTCTCACTGAAATGTAGAAGTCCCTTACCACTTCTTCATAAGCATTTTTCTCCCTCCTTTACTTTCTTTCCTGCTCTAAGCCTGCTTCTAGTAGGCATGCAGATACTTGCGCCTTTCATGATAAGAAAGGCAACTTTTACTATGCTACTCTGTAGTTCTTATTTTAACCACCAGTATAGTGGTGTTGCTTACTTGCCCAACTCAGCCTTGACATCCCTTTCCCTCCCACCTCAGGAGCAATCTACTCTCTGACTGAGACTTAGTGGTCTCTTTAAGAAGATAACCTAAGGGAAGGTTAGGCTTCCATCTAAGCCTAAGGCATTATTTACTCATTTCTTTTATTTATAATGCTACCTCTGCCCTCACTTCTAAGGAGTTCATTTAACCCAAACACGACTTAAATTATTTAGAAGTTTCCTATAAAGATTAGCATTAGGTAACCAAGACAGCTATCTCAGATAAATTGGTGACATTTCTTCACAGAGATCAGAAACAAGCAGAAAGAAAAAACAAACTTTTTTTTTCAAAATTACAACTAAGGAAAAATAAATGTTTACCAGGAAGCTTTCTTGGAGGCAGAAAACTATTCAATGTTACATCTATATACACATGCACTGATCATGTGCAACATATGAAATTTCATGTGAATGAAGCTCATAGCCTATAAGCTTACATTTATATAAAATAAAATAAATTTAGATTCACTTTTGTTTTGTTGCAATGAAGACAAAAGTAAAAAAACAGAACCACTTAAAGTTGTCAAATGAAGACTTATTGGTTCACCGATTAGAACCATTCCAAAAGGTACTTAATATGAGGGTGATTTTTTTTTCCCTGTCCACTTGAGAAGACAGTAGAGTATTTATTACAGAGCTACATTTTTCCCAGTATCTAATGTATTCCCAGAAGTATCTTACATTGGGTAGGCATTTCAGAAGGCAAACCAATTCTTTAAACTACCAGAGAACAAGTGCTTTATACAGTAGGAAGGTTTTATTGAATTTCACAGAACCCACCCAACCCAACCATCTACTCCAACTCGAAAGGACTACCGACAATAACATACAGACCTAACAAGTGATTATCCAGCTTCTGCCTGCAGGCCTCAAAAAGGGAGACTCCATCAACTCTCAAGGAAACCCATTCCACTTTGAGAGAGAGCGCTAATTGAGAGATATCTTCATTTCACAATTTGCCTTTTTGCACCTTCACCTTCTGCTCATTTCTGCTCTTGGGGGTCAATGATGAAGATATAATTCTGCACTACCCCCAAAACAGCCTTTCTTGAAAACAATTATCACATGGCTCATGTGCCCTTTTTTTTTCCCCAGGGTAAACATTCCCAGTTTTTTCAACCAATCCTCATATGACATGGACTCAAGGCCTTTTGCTGTTCTAGTTATTTTGGACACTCTCCATCTTATCAATGTCCTCCTTAAATTGTTGGTGCCCAGAATTGAACACAATACTCCAGATGAGGTCTGATGAGGACAGAGGACAAGGGGACTGTCATCCTCAGCCTCTTCAAGAAGAAAGGATGAACAACAAGAGTGGGACAATTACCTTCCTATTTCTGGAAGCTATGCCTCTTTTAATCTAGTTCATGATCTAAAGAGTTAGCCTTTTTGGCTCCTAATTTATGTTAAACTTGCAGTCCACTAAAACCATCAGATCTTTTTCAGGCTTCTAGGTAGTATAATGGATATTAATGGACTCAGAATCAAGATAATTTGAGCTCAAATCCTGTCTCAAACACTTAGTACCTATGAGGCATTGAGCAATTCATTTAACCTGAGTTTCAATTTCTTCATGTGTAAAGTGGGGATAATATCACTTTACAAGTTTATCTGAAGGATTAAATGAAATATTTGTAAAGTGCTTTTACAAATACTAAAACTATATATAAATGCTATTATTGTTGTCCAAATTTCTCCTATCTTGTACTGGGGAAGTTGATTTTTTTTGTAAGATTTTCTTTTAATAAAAAATTTTTTATTAGATTTAATCCATTGCCCTAGTGGGGGGTTCCTATCCTGAATTACATGCACTTATTTTTAAATATTTTGGTAAGATGAGCCTACCTTCTAAGCCTTATCCAAACTGTTGGTAATCATATTCAGCAGTATAAGGCTGAGCCCATATCCCTGGGGTGGTTTACTAAAGACCTCTTGCTATGTTGATATTAAAACATTAAACAACTACTTTCTGAATCCAGCCAGCCAGCTACTTCTGAACCATAACACTATCTACTCCATATATTTCCCTCACTTTCACAATGGTACTGCGAGATACCAAAAGCTTTGCTAAAAATAGAGATAGACTACATCCACAGCATTCAACTCATTAATTTAACAATCCTGCAAAAAATGGAATTGAGTTTGTCATGAAGTTAATTAATGAATTTAATAAATTCTTGATGAACAGGTAAAGTTCTTTATCATCACCTCTTCCCTTTCTAGATGTTTACTAATTATGTCTTTAATGATAAGTTCTAAAATATTACCCAGAATCAAAGTCATTGGCCAATGTTTGTAGACTCTTATCAGAAGAAGATCCTCCAGACTTCTTGAATTCTCCTGTTTTTCAATGATCTTTGAAATATCACTGACAGAATCCCCACACTCAGCTATGTCAAGTCTTCCAGAACCCAACATTGTAGTTCATCTAGGATAGGTAACTTGAATTTATCAAGTTTAGTGTTCTATTACTATCTCCTTCCTTATCTTGGTATCAGCTCCTTATTATCATTTGTTGACAAATTGTTGAATTTGTTAAACTAAATTTATGTATCACACCGACCTTACTAAACAAACTACAAAGTAATAGATGACTTATCCAACATATTCAAAGATGATGATTGATTTTTTTGCATTTTAAAAAAAATTCTGAACTTGGCAGAAATCATAAAATAAGCTTTTCCAAAATTGAATATAAAAAGAAGACTGTACATAAAGCTTGTAAATTGATATTTAGTGTATGCAATAAATTATTAACTAAGAAACTCTAGCAGTAATGTACTAAATGGTGACCTAGTGACCTAAGGAGTTAGTGCTTTGGAGTTAAATTGAGCACATATACTTAAATGGCCTTAGTCTGGTTTTGAACTTTTGTGGATTCAATAATGAACAAGGCCAATATAGTTTTTTGGTAAAGAAGAATATTCCCTACTATAAAAAGCAACCTTCTGCATCTACTTGTATCTACATATCTTAAGATTTGGGTAACCTGTAAAGGAAACCACATGCAGAAACATAAGGCAAAAAATAAAAACAAAGATTTTAGCAGTGAATATGCATTTATTAAATGATTACTATGGGTTAGGCATTCTGCTAAACACTGATAGAACAATGAAAGGTGAAGCACAATCCTCCTTTCAGAAGTTCAGGGTCTAATGAGGACATTGACAACTATTTGCAAATAAAATACAATAGGATAAATGGAGACAATCTGCAGAGGAAAGTCATTGTTATTAAGAGGGATCAGGAAAGACTTTTCATAGAAAATGGGATTTTAGCTAGGACTTGAAGGAAGCCTGGGAAATCAGCAGATGAGAAGAAATTTAGCATCACCCTCAGAAACCTGCAAGTCTTTCACCAGCCATATCTTTAGAACCCACTGTACCAGAGTTTGTTAGGGAACTGATGGATAGAGCTCTGGACCTGGAGTCAAGAAAACCTGAGTTCAAATAGGACTTCAGACACTTATTGTGTCTATATGCCCCCAGCAAGTCCCTTAACCTTTGTTCGCTTTAATCCACTGGAGAAGAAAATATAAAGTCCACTCCAGAATTTTTCCAAGAAAGCCCATGGACAATGTGATACCTAGGCTCACAAAGAGTCAGACATAACTGTATAACAACAATAACAAAGCTTACCCCCTCATTGCTGTTTTCTCTGTTCTTATGGTAGAATGATCACTGGGATAAGTTATGAATTGCCAAAGATTTGACTTGCAAATTCAAGCTAATTTCAAAGAAACTAGAAGCTGTATGATGCTGTACAAGTCACTTAAGTTACCTGAATAATTAATTACTAACAAACAATGATAACTTTACAAGTCTGGCCCATTTTCTAGGACATGAATTTTTTTTTTAAATGAAGCATATTTTAAAGCACTTCTCTCCTTGAAAATTAATAATTTAGTGCCAACAAAAGAGGTTTTGTATTATTAATAAATGAAAATGTTAACTTCATCTTTCTATGTCATATGTTTCATGATATATATAACATTAATATGGTAGTGCATTTATATAATTATATATAATATATAATAATAATATAATAAATACATCGGGGGTACATGATAATTTTTTTATTGTTGGATTAATCAAACAAATGTAGCTACCCCCAGCCTAGAACCCACTATTCCAAACTTCCTCACTATCATTAAGCACCAAGTCCCAAGCCACCCTCACCATTGGCAAAGACTGAGAAGATACAGGCTATCAGATTTGAGCTGTCCTGTCTACACCTTCCTTTAAGCCCTCAAAATGGTTATTCTCTTAGTATGCTTTCCAGTCCCAGAAGACCAGTTGTGTCCCTCTTCTTTTCCAAAGTTTGACTTTGGAAATCTTTAACCATCAACTTGTGGGCTCAATTCTATATCTACCCACTCTCTCAGGCACCTTTTTCGTTTGATGATTTCCTATTATCCATTGTTTTCATTTTCTCCCTTTCCCTCTCCAGTGGTTTTTTCCGCTGTATATCCCCCAAATCTCCTATTAAGTTAATTTTAAAAAATAGAATTTCTATTAAACATTATTGCTTTTATTTATGACTCAATTTCTTTTTCCTTTCAAGGACACATTCTACTTTTCAAATGAGTAACTTCTGCCTACATTTACTTATCACCCATGAAATTCACTAATTACTGTCTTGTAATCCTGTTTTATTGTTCAAATAGAAAATGTGCTTGAAGGCCACCATTGATTGGCTACCTCATAAACTCTATATCCTACTGCTAGTGTCAAAAACTTGATGACATTTTTTGATCTCAGACATTCTATTTATTCTCCACTTTTTTTTCTTTTTTTCCTGAGCCTAAAGACTTAGCGAAGGCAGTTAGGTGGCACAATGAATAGATGGGCCTGCATTATGAAGACCAATCTTCCTGAGTTCAAATATGGCTTCAAATACTTACTAGCTGTGTGACCCTGAGCAAGTCACTTAAACCTGTGTGCCTCAGTTTCCTCTTCTGTAAAATGAACTGGACAAAGCAATAGCAAGTGATCCCTATATTGTTACTAAGAATGAGATCACGAGTCAAACATAACTGAAACAACTAAATGGAAAAGACTTGATCTTCTACCTCAGTTTTTTATTTGTAAAATGGGAGTGCTAATAGCACTGACCTTTCCCCCCGTCAGAGTTGTAAGGATAAAAAGATAAAACATTTACAAAGCACTTTGCATGGCTTATGTAAATGCTATTTTAAAAAAATTATTCATGGGCATATGAATGTCATAAAGCCTCTACTTTTTTAACTTGGGTTCTCTGACTGACTCATATTTCCTGTTCATATCTTGATAGTCAGCTTTCTTGTGAGGAAACCCTAATTACAAAAAAAAAGAAAAATTTTAATAAACAATGACTTCTAATCCTAAAAATAAGAAACCTAATGTCTAGACATAGATTTGCTTGATTGTCACAGCTTAGAGGGAACACAGCTCACATTCCTAGTCTTTGCTTCCAAGCCTTTTGTCCTGTTTATGTAGGACATGAAACCAAAAAACTCAGGTTCTTAAGTCCAACGTAAATGAATCTATACTGCAGCTGGTTCCTGACGTGGATTCCCAGATATTCTTTGAATTCGATTGCTATTTGGGTACTGACATCACTCTTCCTGGCCCTAGGATGTCTGTTCTTTTCTCCAGCAACCACACTTGCATTTCTGGGTCCTATTTCTGGGGCCCTAGCTGATAGAGACATTACTTTCCCTTGCTCCTCAAAGATTTCTCCTCTGGCCTTCAGGCTAACCTGTGCCAATTTTTAAGTTGTCTCCTTTATCTTTTTCATAGCTGATTTTCTTCAAGTCTTCAGGAAGTCCTCCCCCTTTCCCCTTGATCACTTCCTTTTCAGTTGAATTTACTTTAATTATATTCACTTTACCTATTACTAAAGCTGGCTCTACTTTTAAAGCTAGATAGCATCCCAACAACCTTGATAGATAGGTGCCATTATCCTGATTTTTATTGATGAGGAAACTGAGGCTCACAGTAGTTAGTTAAATGGCTTGCCCAGAGTCACATTGAGTTCTTCTAGTGCTTCTGTGGTCCATTCTAGCTTTAAATCTATCTAAGATTTTATAATTTATAAACTCAACCTATTTCCCCAAGTTATCTTTGATGACTCACTTTGATATCTTCTTCCAGTCTGACTCTTGGAAAAATAATTCCTTCTACCCATGGACTGATTCCAGACTGATTTCTGCATCATTATTAATTTTATCCAGGACAGAGCTCTGGATACTCTGGACTCAGAGAATCTGAATTCAAAGACTGTTTTGGCAACTTTATAATGTAAGTAATCTTGGGAAAGTAATTTGATTTCCTTAGTTCTTAGTTTCCTCATTTGTAAAATGAGAAGGCTTTGCTAGATGGCCTTTAAGGTTCATTCTAGCTCTATATCTGTGATCCTATGATCCATCTTTTTATCAGTTTCTGAGGAAGATATTATATTACTCTGCAACCCCACTTCCTTCTGTACCTTCTGTAATCACTCCCCCTCTTCCTGTCATTTTTAGTCTCTTCTTATTTGCTAGCATCTTCCTCACTATCTACAGCCAACTTTCATGGGTCCTTTTCAAAAACAACTCTTCATTTGGCCACCTTTATTTCATTACTGTCCTATATTTTTTCTTCTATATCATAGCAAAACTCATTGTTATCTACATCCATTGACTCATTTTTTTCATTATTTATTCATTTCTCAAGCCCAGGCCATCTGATCCCACTGTTTTCATAGAGTTAGGCAATAATCTCTTAACTTGCACATCTGAAAGCTTTTTCACAGTCTTCCTTGACCCCTGTGCTATTTTTAACATGCTGACTATGATTGTTCCTCTTTTCTTTTCCTTGGCATTCATGATACTGTTCTTTCCTGTAGTTTTCCTACCTATTCTATACCAAGTTTTCCTTAATGAATCTTTCATTTATCTCCTGCCCCCCAAAGCATGAAGAATTCCCTAAGATTCTGTTCTGGCCCTCTTTTCTTACTTCTCTTCTCTCTTGACCTCATCTTCTCCTAGAGCTTAAATTATCTTTACAAAGGTGATTCCCAAATTTATACACCCTAATCTCTAATTTTAATCTCTACCTTTAATTACAGGTCTGGATTTGTAATTGCTTCCTAAACATCTCTTACCTGCTCATTTTTTAGGCCTTCAAAACTGAATATATCCAAAGTAAAATTCATTATCTTCACTCTCTTCCCCACAAAACCATTACAATCCTTCAATTTACCCTACTGGTACTGAAGGTTAACTACTATTCTTGAGGCCGGCTAGATTCATAACCTTAGCCATCTCTATCTCTTCTTTCATTCCCCATTTCCAATCAGTTGCCAAGCCCTTTCAAGTATCTCTTTCCCCATCATTGCATTATTCCCTTTCTCTTGTTTCTCTCAGCTATTATCCTAATTCTTCAGGTTCTTTTCATGTCTTACCTATTTCAGCCTTTGGTCTCCCTCCTTTCTTCAGACTATCTTCCACACTTTTCCCTAAGGCCCAGACCTAACAACATCAGTCCTCTTTTCAAAAATGTTTAGGGTCTCCCTATTATCTGTAGGATAAACACAAACTTTTAAGCCTAACATTCCCTTTAATCTGGATCCAACTTAACTTTCAAATCTTATTTCAAATTACTCTACATTCTGGCCAAACTGGACAAGTAACTGTTTTCTGAATGCAACATTCCATCTGTGATTTCTATGCATACAAACTGTCCCCCACGTCTGGAGTTCTTGTCCTCTTCATCTCCACCTTTCAGAATTTTTCTCTTCCTTCATGGTACTGTCTCCTTACTGAAGAGTACCTTCATTCCCCCAGTTGCTCATTCTCTCTCTTGCCTCAAAATTGTATGGACTGAATCTCATTGTTATTAATATTTCACTGGCATTTCATTGGTATGGCAATTTCTGGTGAAGTTTGGCAGCTGTTCTCAACCTTAGGCTTGGAGAGAGGTCTGGAGCACCTGACATTTGACTTGTCCAAGATCACACAGATGATATGTTTCAGAGGTAGAGCATGAATCAAGGTCTCCTTAAGCTCTTTCCCTGCCCCAAGATATTTGCATTATATAGTTAGGACCATAGACTTAGAGTTGAAAAGAAACTTGGAGATTCTCAAGTTCAGCTGCATAATTTTATAGATGAAAAAACTTGAGGACTAGAGAAATAAATTGACTTCCTAAAGATATAAAGCTAGAAAGTAACAAGAACCAATATTATTGTTGTTGCTTGTCCTTTTCTCAAAGAGCATCATGACATCAAGGAGGTGATACCATGATATGCAAGTGAATTGGATTTAAATGAGGCAGGTGTGTGAAAAGTCACCTGCTTCACTTTCCCCTCCAGAGCCATCTGAGTTTGGTGGCAAGATATAGATTAGGAGGAATGGAGATGGCCTGAATGAAATGGAAGACCTTGGTCTTTTTTTTTTTTTTTTTTTTTTTTTTTTGATCTTGGTCTTTTTAAGCTAATGTCTTCAAGAGGTTTCAGTTCGACTGAGGCTGTACCCATTCAGTGATTAAAGCTGGGTAGCAATTGAGGCAAAGAATCATCTCTTTAGCCTAGTCCAAAAAAATCTAAATGAATGAATGAATGAATGAGCGAATGAATCGATCTACTTAGGGCTCCTTACTCCAAATCTAGCATCCTTTAATAGTACTCTTCTCCCTCAGCTATTTGTATGTCGGATTTCTTCTGTTTTTGTATCCTCCAGCACTCAGCATAATGCTTTGTACATAGTGCATAAATGTTCACTTAATTGAATCCTATTAGGATCATAAATGATAAACACAAAAGTCAAAGAACTTTAGCCCACAGTAGACTACACATTCTCCACTCATACTTATACTACTGATATAGGGTAGTGGCTTAGTATTTTTTATTTTTTTAATTTTATTACTTTTTTATTTAGATAATTTAAAAAATGTATTTTAAACACATATTGCTTTATGAATTATGTTGAGAAAAATCAGAGCAATAGGAAAAAATCATGGGAAAGATAAAAAAAAGAAAAAAGTGAACATAGCATGTGTTGATTTACATTCAGTCTCCTTAGTCCTTTTTCTGGATGCAGATGGTATTTTTTGTCCAAAGTCTATTGGGATTGCTTTGCATCACTGAACCATTGAGAAGAACTGAGTCTTTCATAGTTGATCATTGCACATTCTTCTTGTTATTGTGTATAATATATTCCTGGTTCTGCTTATTTCACTTGAGCATCTTTACATGAGTAAATCTTTCCATGCCTTTCTGAAATCAGCTCGTTCATTTTTTACAGAACAATAATATTCCATTAACCTTCATATACCCCAATTTGTTCATCCATTTCCCAATTGATGAGCAACCTCTCACTTTCGAATTCTTTGCTACCACAAAAAGAGCTGCTATAAACATTTTTGCTCAGTTTTAAAGTCAGGTAGCCCTGGATTCAAATCCCATTTCAGTCACATTCTATGGATAAATCATTTAACTTCTTAGTGCCTCCATGAAACTTTCTAAGACTAAACTCCATTGGTGGAGAGAATTTCCACACCAGAAGTTTCCTATGGCAATGAAATCACAAGTCTAGTCTCTTCTACCTTCTAACCCATTCTACAAATCACCTCTTGATTACTCTTCCCAAAACACAGATGAGCACAATATACATATATGCTTTTATATATATATATATATATATATGTATGTGTATATGTATTTTTATGGTTGTTCAGTCATTTTAGTTGTATCTGACTCTTTATAAACCCATTTGAGGTTTTCTGGGCAAAGACACTGGAATGGTTTGCCATTTTGTTGTCCAGTTTATTTTATTTAGCTGAGGAAACTGAGGCAAACAGAATTAAAGAGACTTTTGTCCAGGATCAAGTATCTGAGATGAGACTTGAACTCAAGAAGATGAGTCTTCCTGACTCTAGACCTGGAACTCTATCCACTGTACCACCTAGATATGTATAGATAGGTAGAGAGATAGACACAGAGAGAGAGACAGACACAGAGAAATGGATGGATAAAAAGATATATATATGCTTAGATGCATGTACAAATTTAGATATGTGACTTCCCAAGGACAAAAAGCTAGAAATTAGCAAGAGCTAATATTTAGGGCCCCTGACCCCAAATCCAGTATCCTTTGATAGTACCGTTCTCCTTCAGCTATTTACATGTTGGATTTCTTTTGTTTTTATATTTTTTGTTTTGTGCTTTTTTTCAACTAACTCTCTTTATGTGTGTGTGTGTGTGTGTGTGTGTGTGTGTGTGTATGTATGTGTGTGTGTAATAGTGAGAGAGTATATGTGTATACATATAGATACATCTTAAATCTTCAGGAAGCCTCCCCATTGGTTTCAATATTTAGTGATTTCTCTCTTCCCTGAATTTAAGCTACTTGTTTTCTCTACCCATCATATGGCAGTTAATGATCTTTTGAATTGTTATACCTCTTTACAACCTTTTGCACCAACAAAGGTAACTAAAAGGAATATATGTAACAATCATTAAATGCTTACTGTGTACAAGTACTCAACAAAGAATTCTGGAACTTCAGAACTGCCTCTATTTTTCTAGACATGGACCTTGTTATTTAAATTTTCCTCTATTTATTTATTGTCTTTTAACTCCTTTACAAGAGCAAGGGCCATGCATGACAGAAGTCTCTTTGCATTCTCCCACATCATACACAAGAACTGCTTGCACTGGTTCAGTAAATTAGTTGATTGAGTTTTTAAACATTGGAGCATTTCCACAAGTAAAATAAAAATTATAAATAGAATCAGGTGAAAATAGTTTTTAAAAATTTTTGGGATGCACTTCAACATCACTGCATATAACTAGGATATGTGGAAAATCTATATACACAGTTTAAATAATTCTGATGATTCAGAAGATGATTTTATTTCCAGTTAACTTGATTTCATTTAATCTTTCAGAAACTCTGGTCACTTTTTATGTCTACATTTTATTTAGCAGGAGTTGATCTTCATTGATAAACGGAGTTTCTGCATTGGAACTTACCTATACAGATGAAATAACAGATATTTATTTGGTTTTCTTTTGTTTGTTATTTAACACAACCAAAGGATCTTTACTTTAACTCTGTTTTGGGCAATATGAGTAAGACTAGTTGGTCTGTTACTGAAGTCATAAATGAAAGAAAACTAGCTACATTTGAAAGTGATTTTATTTAACAAATGAAAATGATATCTAAACCTTTCTTATCACCCAGAAGCAGAATGGAGTTAACTGCAAAAGACAGAATGATGTGAGGACGAGAAAAGTATTTCATCATTCTGCAAAATAGAATCAGCCTTGTATTCACATTTCATCAGTACTCTTTGCCCTCTGTTTGGAAATTGATTAGAGTTACACAAGTTTTGGAAGTCTTTGGACTTCTTCATTATGCTTTTGCTATTCTAGAAGTCCCTTGAAAGTAGGAACTGTCTTTGTTTTTATTTGTATTTGTTTCCCTAGTGCTTAGCACAATGCCTGGCACACAGTAGGTGATTAACACATAGTTATCCAGTATTAACTATTAAATCAAATAGGGAATGAACTTAAAATTTTGGAACTCTTCTGGAAATGTAAAATTGGCTCGATTTCTGTATGTTTTGCTGCTTAGACCATTTCACATAGATGCCTGTGGCCAAGAGAAATAATATCAATAATAGCTAGTATTTACATAATGCTTTAAGATTTGCAAAGTACTTTATAAACATGATCTCATTTGATCTGCATGACAATCCTGTGAGATATGTTCATTTATTATTCTTATTTTATAGAAGAGGAAATTAAGACTGAGAACACTTTAAGTGACCTGCCCAATTTCAAACATCTAGTAAATGAAATAGGATTTGAATTCCTGTCTTTTTCAACCTTCAAGCCCTGTACTCTATCCCTTGTGCTATCTAGCTGCCAACAATACTAAGAAAAAATGAAAATAAACCTAAATAAAACAAAAATAGTTTTTAAAATTGTACATTGTTTGGGTAAAATAGCAAAGCTTGTAGAAAAGGTTGTGAGAGCAGATAAATAGATATGAGTGATGTAAAACACATCCATTAAAATTATGCTTTCACTTTCACTGTTCATTTCCAGTCCTGAAATAAAAAATGTTCTTTTGTTAAGTTATATATGAAGGAATTCCCTTAGATCAGAGCTTCTTAAACTTCTACTTCCTTGATCTGGGCCTCAGTTTCCTTACCTGTAGAATGAGGGACTTGGAGTAGATAGCATCTAAAGTCCCCTCAAGCTCTAAATCTATGATTCTTTTATTCTATTAAATGCTTGTGCCTATAGCATGTGATAACTAGATGCCAAGAAATTGTAAACAGAAAGGTTTTTTTGAGTGATATATAAAGTCAGTGTTTTGAGGAAAATGATCTGATGGTATTATGTAGGATAGACTGGGAAAAGGGAGAAGACAAAGTTGGAGATACCTGTATAGAGGCAAATGCAACCCTCTAAAGAGATGAGAGATCTTAGAATGTGGAAAGACTGCTATAAAATAAATAGCAAGGTAACAGTATACCCATTTCAAAGATTAGAAAACAGAATTTTTGACATTAAGTGTAATTTGTTCAATTTCACATAATTAATGTGTAGGGTATGGATTCAAACTTAAATTTCTTGCAGCTTGAGTTCTATGTTCTCTTTTTTCCTAGTAAATGTATTTATTTCTAATATACATTATTTTATGAATTATGTTGGGAGAGAAAAATCAAAGCAAAAGAGAAAAACCATGGGAGAGATAAAAAAAAAAAACAGAAAAAAAAGTGAACATAGCATGTTTGGTTTACATTCAGTTTTCTTAATTCTTTTTCTGGATGCAGATGGCATTTTCTGTCCAAAGTCTATTGGCATTGCTTTGGACCTATGGTGTTTCTGATTAAGATTTTAAGACTAAATGATTGAGGCAATGATAACAGAAAACATTGTCAGAAACAGATGTGAGGAGAAGAAGACTAGCTTTTCTGGTATGTTATATTCCAAAGGGTAACAACTATAGTTTTGTGTAAACACCATATCAGTCCACGAAGAGGAAGTTTTGGGTTTTTTTGAAATTGAAAAAAGAAAAACAAGCTTTCCCAGAACTTCCTCAATGAAATTGTCTGGTGAGGAAGTTAACATCTATGCAACTCCTGTCAAGTTTGCTTGATATACTGTATCTGCAATGTTTGATTTATTGGGAATAAATAAATCATCAACAGCCCTGGGAACTACCTGGAACATAGAAGCTCTCAATTGTTGCTATTACTGTTGTTCAACTAACTATGACACGAATATACTGGATAAGACTCCTATCCTTCTGAGGGCTTCAGTCACCCTTTATGCAAAATACACATTAAAGTGATGAATATCCTTTTTTAGGAAGAATACTATAAAAATGCTAGCAATCATTGTAGTTTTGCAAACTACAGAGATGTTAAGTAATCATTGCTTGTTGAGTAATAAAAAAAAAAAAAGGTTAAAATGGAGCAAGGAACGTGGTTGGAAAAAGGGAAGGGATGTGGTAACACATTGATCAGACTAGGAACCAAATGAGTGGTCAGGAGGATTTCCATCCTGAATTTAATATAACCCTGATACAGGATTGCCTAAATTTTAAATTCTTTCTGTAACAATCAGGGTAAGCCATATGTTTTCTTCGTTCTGTTCAAAATTCTACTTTGATGCTTTATCTTGGGGTAGTGTTACCCAGATTTTCAAAAGCTATGCCAGTCAAGCATTGGAAGGTTCTGTCTATATAAAAGCTTTGAACATGGTTCCAGCAACAAAGAAAATCTGATTTTTGAAAACAAACCTAGTAATGTATGAAAGGTATGAAAGGTATCATAGTAAGCTGAACAGTTGATAGGGATTATGTTGACCAAAGAAACCATGAAACACAGAAAAATACAAAATGGCTTTATGGCATGTGTAGCCTCCTTCAGTTTCTGCAGTGATAATGACAGAATGGCAGAAATAAGGACAGGAGCTGGTGCTAAGAATTGTAATTTTTTAGGGTATCTACAACTTTTCATTTTGCTGTTAGTACTTCTAACACCAAAATTTGTGTGTTAATGTGTGTTCTTAGTTGGTTAAGATAAAAATGAGACTCGAAAAATGTCAACTTCTTTTATATCTTTAAGTTTGTATATCTTTCTTGCACACCTTGATTTTGTAAGAAAGTTCCCTCTCTTCCTTCTTTTCTCTCTATTGAATTCTCTTTCCCTTCCTATTCATTCTTCTGTAAGATTTTCAGAGCATAAGAAAATTAATCCTGCTACCTTAATAACTGCCTTATTAACTTCTTCTTTGACCCTTGATAACATTAGGCTTCTAAGAAGATACTTTTTTCTAATCCCATTTGAAAATAGGTAATCTCATCTTCCTGAGTTTAAATCTAGCCTCAGAAAGTTTCCAGTTTGTAATTTCAGGCAATGATTCTTTGCTGTCTTATTAGGTGAAAATTCATTCATTTTATTCTTGAAATATGGTATTTAAGCTCTTTTTTGTTTATAGCTTTGTCAGTCCAGTGAATTTTAGCTTTTTTTCTTCCTCTTAACCTGTTTTCCAAATCAGTTGTTTCTGATAATGCAGTGTTATTTTCTTCTATTTTTAGTTTTATGATTTTGATTTTTTACTATTTCTTGGTATCCCATGGAGTTACTGAATACTGTTTTATATATTCTCATTTTTATTGTTACTTGATTCAGATTTGCTATTCATTTTTCTTCCAAGTCTTTCCTCTAGAACTCTAATTTCTTTTCTTTCTTTTCTTAAGAGCTCTCATTTAATTTATATTATTTTTTAAATTCTTCATTTTTTTCTAGAACTTGTAGTTGATATTGTGGCCAAACTGTGTATTTGTTTAAGACTTTGCTTGTAGTTGTTACAGAAATATTGTTTTCAGAGTAAAAACTTGGATTCATTATCTTTTATATCTATGGGGTTTTTTCTTTTATTTTTCCAATATTGTTTCCTGAATTGGGTTTTGTATTAGAGTTGGGTTTTGTATATTTATGGAAGAATGTTTAAGCCTTGTTCAGTACTAATCTATAAAATCTGATGTCCTGCTATTGCCTTCTCTTGCCATTGAATGTTGTGTCTTTTAAGAATTCAAGGTCAACTCAGGCCAGTAAGCTGCAAACTTTCAGGACCCTATGGGTCCTAACTAAAACTTGCTCTGATTGCTGCCCTCCTAATATGAATTTTGCAGGCTGAAAATGCTAATTTTCATCTGGAAAATATAATTATAGGCTTTTTCTTGGTTACAGCTTCAGCAGCCGCTGTGGGTTGTAGCTCCTTTTAGATACCTGCAAGATTTTTAAGGTTCTGAGCAATAGAACTACTGGCTTTTTTCACTTAAACTTTCAGTCCTGGTTACTTTACTTTTGCCTCCAAAAGTTGGAACCGTGAACCTCCTCTGAGATCAGAACAACCAAACTATAGGTTCATCCCTAATCCATACATTCTCCCCTTATACTCATACAGAGCTATAGTCTCCAGCCCTACTTCAGTTAGAGCAACAATTCCATAGGTTTGTCCCTGCCCAGAGCATCCTGTTTTGTACACAACAACAATTGCAGGCTCATATTTTTTCCACAGGATAGGAGGTTTCTTCCTAGATCTTCAAGGCTTAGACCTCCCTACCTAAAGCTCCAAAGCCTCTGGATGTCTCCTGACTTCTGCTGTAAAGCTTCACGACCCTGGTCCAGGATGAGAGTAACAAAGCTACTAGCTACTTCTCATTCTTACTTCCTGCCTGTATTTAGTTACAAGCACCAGTTCAGTCCTCTGTACAGGTGGTTTCTATTTTGACATCCTGGACTCCATTCCCTGTGCCCACAAGGCTCTAGCTTATTCCCTTTGGTGACTTGGGCTGGAAAATTGATTCACTGTGGTTTCTCTTTGGATTTCCTGATCACCACTTCATCTGAAGTGACTATCAATTTTTATTGTAGTAATTGTAAAAGAGCACTGGGTCCTAATGCTGCCTCTTATCTTCCACTTTTGCTGGTCTTCCTAAGTTTTATAACAATTGCTTTCACCATTAAGGGCAATAGAGCCACCACAATTGGCTTCCAATGTCATACAATAATAATTTAGCTCTTGTAAAAATCCTATAATATTTATTATTACCATTGTTACCATGTTTGATTAAAAATTTATCCCCTATTCAGCTTTTCAAGGTGTATGATATGTTTTTCTTTTAATTTTTAATTGTATGTTCTTTACTAATCAGTTCACATATCATTTTTAAATTAATTATGGAATATTGTGAAAGATGTCAGTCTAAACAATTTATTCTAGATTGTTTCCCAGAAGTTCTTATGAAAAAGAGAGTAGTATTAAACACTGACAGTATTAAACATTGCTGTTGAATTAAATTATTTCTAATTTTTTTTTGTTTTGTCTGTTCTATTGATCTAGGTTTCTATTTTTTTTAAACCAATGTTTTTGAGGACTGCTACTTTAAAATATAGTTTCACATCCTAATGTACCAATCTCCTTTCATCCCTTCTTTGGTACTTCTCTAATTTTTTTTTAAGTTAAACAAATCTAATTTGATAAGATAATCTAGTCAGACAATATATTCAACATTCTATCCCTGTGATTTCCCATTTTGTGGTATGATGGAAAGAACTAAGGAAACATAAAAACTAATTCAGATCTTTGTGTACACCACTGAAATCTTATTGTGTTTTGTTTTCTTTATCTGTAAAAATGAAAGCACTAGATCAGAGGTCTTTTGAGGTTCCTCCTAGATGTAGATTTATGATCCTAGAGACAAATATCTCATCATCAATTTTCTAGAACCTAGATTGGTCATTGCAACTGAGTTGAGTTGATTGAGCCATATATTTTCTCTTTTTCTTTTTTTCCCCCTGAGGCAATTGGGGTTAAGTGACTTGCCCAGGGTCACACAGCTAGGAAGTGTGTCTGAAACCAGATTGAACTCAGTTCCTCCTGACTTCAGGGTTGTGCTCTATCCACTGCACCACCTAGCTTCCCCTGAGCCATAGATTTTCAAGGTACTTTGTAGAAATTTTGCAGGGAAATTATTTGAAACCATGTGCTATGTATGTATTTTTGTTTTTATTGTGAATCTAGCTGGTGACACAATGGATAGAATTAGGTCTGAAATTAGGAAGATCTGAGTTCAAATCTATCAGACACTTACTACCTGTGTGATCCTAGGCAACTTCCATTTTTAGATGGAAACAAAACTCCCAAACAATAAAAACTCAAGAGTAATTAGTGCAATGTTTTCTTAACAAAAATATAAGTATTGCCACTGTGTTATTCAATACACAAGCTAACAAAAAGCACAAAACTATGTCTCTGATGATATCTTGATAAATACAAAAATTTTAGAACCAAAGAACCGACATTTATTAAATACTTATCCTATATCGGTCATTGTGTTCAAAGTTTGGAATGCAAAGGAAGGCAAGAAATATCCTGTTCTCAAGAAATTCACCTAAAGGGGAAGACAGCATGAAAATTATTAGGCATATATACAAGATATATAATATACAGAATAGAAGCAAAACAACATCTAAGGGGAAGAGGGTACTTGGAGCTGGAGGAACCAGGACAGGCCTAACAAAAAAATAGAATTTGAACTAAGTCTTAAAGAAAGCTAAGTAAACTTAGAGACAGAAGTGAGGGGATAGAGTATTCCACGTTTGGGAGACAACACAGAAAGGAGAGATGGAATATCTGTGTTGGAAGAACTGCAAGTAGGGCAAGGTAACTGGATCACAGAATGTGTTTAACAGAGTAATAAGCCTGGAAAGGTAATAGCAAAATTAATAAGAATACTGTGCTTTTCATTTTGTTTACATGCTAGTTTCATAAAAATCTATTTTTAAAAATCTATCCAAAATATGAACAAAAATCAGCTGTAAAATGTTAACTAAATTTGTGACACCTAAAAGATTTTAATGTATTTGCAGGACTGTGTCCCAGTTTCTCCTTAGGTAAAATGAGACAATTAAAGCCTTCTTCTTCTTTCCTTAATTTCTTTATTTCCTTTAGGTGATTCCATATATTTTCCCACATATTTTAACAGGAGCCTACTTTTCCCATGAATCCTAAATTGAAAACCTCAGAAAAGGAGCAATCTCATTTTGTGAGTTATACATATTAACACAGATGATAAAGAGAGGAAATTTGAGGCAATTAGACACATAAATACAATAAGAGTAGAAAAGCCAGCTTAGGTCTCCTTTATGATAAAAATAAACAAAAAGCTTCTCTCATTCTCTTGAAAATGCTATTCCATTTTTCTTATTCAATTAACTGTCCAACTTTTTTTTCCTGAGGCAATTGAGGTTAAGTATCAGGGTCACACAGCTAAGAAGTATTAAGTGTTTGAGGTCAAATTTGAACTTGGGTCCTCCTGACTGTAGGGTTAGTGCTCTATCCACTGCACTATCTAGCTGTCCCAACTGTCTAACTTCTTAAAAGAAGTTCTTGCTATCTCCATTGCCTTACTACTTACTAATTCTAAAGTTCTTAAAGTCTAGCTTTCACATTTATCTCTTTTACCTATTTATGAGACTATTTTTTTTCCCAAAGGTCACTAATGACTTCCTGATGATCAAATTTAATATCATTTTTTCAGTAGTTATCCTCCTTGAACTTTTTGCACACTAGATACATGGATAATTTATTTTTTTTTTCAGTTGTTCAGTTGTGTCCAAATCTTTGTGACCCTCATTTGGAGTTTTATTCGTAATGATACTGGGGTGGCTTGCCCTTTTCTTCTCCAACTCATTTTACAGATGAGGAAATTGAGGTAAATAGGGGTTAAGTTACTTACTCCGGGTCCCATAGTAAGTATCTGAGGCTGGATTTGAACTCAGATATTTCTGACTCCAATCCAAGATAGATAAAGTGATATAATAAGATAGGTAAATAGAAATAAATATAGATGCTAAGATAAAGAGAGACAGACAATAAAGATAGATGGAGGAAGAGATAAAGATGGACAGATAAATTGAGAGATAGACAGATAGACAGACAGGCAGGCAGATAGATAACTATTACTATGAACCTAGCACTGTGCTGTGCTTTATGAATACAAAGAAAAGGCTATACCTTCAAGAAACCTACATTCCAATAAAGAATTACAAACATAAAAGGAGTTGGAAGGGGAGAAAAGAAGTGCACCCATATACGGCATTATACATGGTTCACCATATCAGAATTCTTGACACTACAGTCTCCTAATTCTTCTCCGACTTCTCTGATTATTCCTCTGAGACATAGGGTGATATAATAGAAAAATTGAATTCTGAATCACAAACATCTAATTTTGAATCCACATCTAATACTTATTAACTATTTAAGGTAAGTCATTTAATCTTCAGCCTCAATTTCTTAATTTGTAAAATGGGGATAATGTTACTTATACCACTTCCCTTACTGTAATTAAATAAGAATAAATATGTAAAGTGTATGTTATGTAAAATGTCCACAATATAAATATACATATAAATATAAAATATTTGTGTAATTTTTGTTCTTTTCCCTCTTTCTTCTTTGCTGACTCTTCTTTAACAGAGAAGTCCCCAAGACTTTGTCCTAAAATCTCTCTTTGTCACTCTGGATCTTCTTTCTTCTTCCTCGGTGACTTCAACTATGCCCCAAAGCTTTAATTATTACTTCTATGTAGAAGACTTCCAGATCTATAAGTACTTCAACTCAGTTCAGTAAACATAAATTAAACATCTATTATGTGCAATAAACTATGGTAGGTGCAGAGATACAATAACACCCAATTTCTCCCTTTATGTAACATCAGTTCTATTAGAAATTCTCTCAAAAGTACAGTGTCCCAGATTTGTGCCACAAATTGAAGGATACCCATGTTGCCAGTGGGTGTTTTGGGCGATCAGTTTCAGAATACTGAATTGAAAAATCATTCAATATTAAGAGGAACATGAGGGAAAACTGAAGTAAAATCAATGAAAATTTCCATTTTAGAAAGAATGTCAAAGCACTGCAAGAGAATGCTAATTGTTTGTGGGTTGAAAATCACTAGTGGAAGAAGAGCATTTCTGGCACAGGAACAAAAGTACAGTGAGAATGATGTCCTTCAGTTATACCAACTTCAGAGCTACTGGTATGAGAAACTAGAAAAAAAGGAAAATGGATTAGATGATGACCAAGAATATCATGGGAGTCTTCTATAGAAAAAACCCTATCAATTGAAGTTTGACCTCTGGGAAAATGGGACAAAAGTAAGAAGGACTGGATGATGCCTAGGAATATGTTGGGAGGCTTCTATAGAATATTACCTATCAAGCAATATAATGTATTTTATTCCCAACCATATCCCCACTATAAAGAGATCTCTTTTTCATAATCAACTTATATCTTGTCATATACAATGGGAACATAAAAACATACCATCATCTTCAACCCGCTGAACTACATGTTTTAAAAAAATGAGTCTTAAAAAATGGTTGAAAGGTAGTGATGGAATAGATGACTGGATTAAGAGAGCAGTTTTCTGTGGCTAACAGGGCAAGATATCTTTGATTCAAAACAAGCTAGAAGGTCCAATGATCATAAGTTCTTGAAGACTTGAATGAAGTAGCTACCATTTTATTTTCAATCTCTACATGCTTCAGAGGAACAAGCAATAGAGATGTTTAAAAAGGGGAAAGGAATTGTTTACAGGGTTCTCTAAAGAGTGATCTGACTAGAGCCAAGGCAATAGGAAAGATATAAGAAAGCAAAAACAAGATTTCAGGCATTTTCCCCCTTCTGTATCTCTGAAAAGTCCAATGGAAATTTACTCTTACACTCTTGAAACTGGTGCCAAACCACATCACATTTCAATCTCTATTCTCCAAACCATCCTCCACTCTGCCCATAACACCTTTTCTGTTAGAACAAAGCTGTCATATTTTTTACTGCCAAAGCAATGGCATGTCCACATATAATTTTGCTCTTTCCTTCTTCACCTATTATTTTCATCCTCATTTGGGGAATTAATCAGGAGCCTTGTGTCAAATAAGTTTAGTTTCAGAAAAAGCAATGATTTATAAACAAATCCAATCCTTTTCACAATAATATGTCTCTGCTAATGCAGAAATATGTTTTGATTTGAAAAGTTTTTCTTTTTCTTCCTTACCTCCCCTCTCCCCCTTCTCCAAAATAGCATGGATACAAGGAAGAAAAAATAGTTTTTTGAATTAAATGAAAATTAATTGAAAAAATAAAAGTTAACTTTTAAAAAGGAATGTGTCGCTATTTTAAGGGTTATTATTTTAAACCTTTCTTTTCAAATTATGTAAATAATTGGTAGAAATACATGTTTATTGAGCTTGAATAGGTATAGCACTATACCCATGATTTCATCAGTCTAAAGAACTCTTTGGTGAGGAAATTGCTGCTACCATTTCAAATTAGTATCCTCTCGAGCTTAATCTTAGATAGTTGCCTAGAGAAGTGAGAGGTAAAACAATCAGTGTGTGTTAGAGATGGGACTAGAACCCAGAACTTAGATTTAAGACCAGTTCTCTATTCAGTATTTTGCATTGCTTCTCATGTTGAACTAAATTTCTCTACACAAGCCAAAACAAGGTAACAAATACTTATTATTTATTATGTGCCAGAAATTGTACAAATACAAAGGAAATATAGTTCACAAAAAGGAAAGGGGGTGAGTGGGCATGGGAATTGTGGTGTCAGAGTACAGTCAATCAGTATCATCTAGGAGAGGAATGAAAGTCGACCAGCTGGGCCCATCCCAAAATGAAGTCCACCATTTTGATGAGGAATTCACCAATGGGAGAAGGGGACTTTCATTAAAGAAGGATGTTACGTGAGGCCAGTTGTTCCAGGGAAAATAAGGAATATTAAAGTGTGGAAAGTCAAAAACACATATAAAGGTCTCTCTCTTCTCCCTTTTCCTCCCCCCACCTTTCTTTTGGACTAGACTTATGATTTCAATGCTATATGGAACTGGTTAATGGGAATTTCATTTTGTTTTGTTCTAAAGATTTGTTTTTTTCCTTCTTCCTTCCCCCCAAAGAAGAATGGGTATGAGAAAGAGAAAATTGAACTTTTGAAAGTTAATTGAAAAATAAAATTGAACTTTTTTAAAAAAAGAAACGTATCACTATATTTAACCTTATGTATTTTAAAATTCTCTTCTTTCAAAGAGTTGCCTAGATATCACCAAAAAAGATGATGGAAGCATCTCTTTGTTTTATGTGGAAGTATATTTTGGTGCGGAGATAAAAATTTTTTCCTTTTATATATGGACAAGTATTTGCTAATAAAAATATTTGTTTCATCAGAAAACTCACTTTAATTCCTCAAAAGCCAATATAATTAATCCAACTATTAAATACCTACTCTATACAAGTCACTGGTAGTTTTGGGGGATGCAGAGACAAAACAGCAAGATTCCTACCCTCAAGAAGCTCACATGAAGAATCTGGACTTAGTCCTAAAGACAAGAAGAAGAAACTGAAAATTCTTGACCATGGGAATGTACAAAATCAGACCAGGGCCTTAGGAAGATTATTTTAGCGGTTATAAAGAAGACAGAATATAGACAGGAAGTTGAAAGCGGGGAGATTAATCAGCAGGCTTCTGCAATGTTCCAGACAAGAGATGATGAGGGCCTATACAAAGGTGGTAATCCTGTAAGTGGCAATCAAGGGCATGCATGTGAGAAATATGGACATAGCATGAATGAGACTTGGCAGTTGATTGGATGTGGGTAGAAATATAAAATAATGCATCAAGGATGACTCTGTGATTGTCTGAAAAGATAATGGTTCCCTTATCAGAACTGTTAAGTGTGGAAGAAGGTATTTAGATAGAAAGAGAATGATCTTGATCACTCTGAGTTTGAGATTCAACTTTAAAAAATTCAAATGGGTAGTCAAGCAAGTAGCTGATGATACCAGAAAAAATCAAGAGAAAGTTCAGGGCTAGATACAGTGTGTAGATCTGGGAATAGTGCATATAAATAATTGAATCAGTAAAAGTTGATCTATCTCTGATTTTTCTTGTGGAGCATGATAATGTAGAAATAATATTTAGAAGAAGTGCAGATGTTTAACCTAGACTGGATTACTTGCCTTCTAGGGAATGAGGGAGGTATGAAGAGAGGGAGAAAAATTTGGAACACAAAATTTTGCAGGGATAAATGTTGAAAAATATCTTTGCATGTATTTTGAAAAATAAAAAGCTATTTTTTTAAAAAAGAGTTGATCAAATCACCAAGGGAAGATGCTGAGAGAGAAGAAAAGGTCCAAGTCAGAGCCTTAAAGGCCACCTATCGATGAGAATGATCCAAGGAAGTTGAAAAAGAGTAGAACAGGAAAGAACAGAGTCAGAAAAAATTTAATTGTGTCAAAAATCTGAAAAAGGAAAAAGTGTTGGGGGAAGAAGAATTAGGAAAAAATTAAGAGATATCAAGCTTAAGAGATGTCAGAAGCAGAGGAAAATAAGCACTTATTAAACACTTACTATGTACCAGGCACTGTTAAGTGCTTTACACATATCCCTTTTATCCTGACAACAACTCTGGAACTGGGTCCTATTCTTATAACTATTTATAAATGAAGAAACTGAGGCAGGGGAAAATTAAAGAATTTATACATAATAAGTATCTAAGACCAAATTTGAATTCAGGTCTTCCTGACTCCAGGTCCAGTGCTCTATCCACTGTACCGCTAAGCTGCTGCAAGGAATATAATGGCCGAGAAAAGGCCATTGGATTAGGAAATGAAGAGATTATTAGGTACCTTGGAGAAAGCAGTTTTGGTTAAGTGATAGGATAGGAAGCCAGACTACAAACTGAGAAATGAGTGGAAGGTGAAGAAGTCAAAATACAGTCCTTTTTTGATTGATTATGAGAGGGAGGCAAGATAGAGGATAACTCAAATAGCTCTTTAAAGCAAAAATTTTGTTTATAAATGGAAACTTATGCCACTAAAATGAAATTTGCTCTTCTCTGGGTTAAGGTGATGGATTATTTTTAAAAATCCCCAATATCTTTACAGGTTGGTAGTCATTTATTCTTCATTAAAAATTCAAGTTACCCAAGAACTCCTGTAGAATTTTAAAGGATATCTGAAAAGACCTTTCTTTTCAGGGCAAAAATGTTCAGACAGAACAAGTGCACTTAAAATAAGCTTTCTCCAAATTCCATATTTGTAAACATTGTAAACCATCAATGCAAAATTTGAGCTGTGTGCTTAAGTGTGACCAATGGCAAAGGAAATGCAGACAATCTGAAACCAAGAAAAAATTTGCATATAATTCTTTGCATTTTTTTTTTGCATCTATGATATTTGATGTCTGACTTTTAGCCACAGAGAAAAATTCTTGGATATAAATCCTGTAGTTACTTAGAAATAATCATATCCATGCTTTTGGAGTGACAAAATGATATAAACCTGGCCTGAATTTCTAATTCACTTTGCCTATGCCTTTTGTATTAGTGTAGACACCAGAGGTTCATGTGTTTTATTACTGGCTTTTTCTTGAATTTTGTCTATTATAAAATTTGGGGTAGTTCTCTGCTATTCTAACCAGATTAGTAAAAATATATAGATACTTTTCTTCCTTCCTCTTCTCCAATTTAATTCTTTTTGCTGAGGCAATTGGGGTTAAGTGACTTGCCCAGAGTCACACAGCTAGGAAGTGTTAAGTGTCAGACCCACATTTGAACTCAGGTCCTCCTGACTTGAGGGCTGGTGCTCTATCCACTGCACCATCTAGCTGCCCTTTCTTTTTCAATTTAAAAATCTTTTTATTGGACTTGGAAGATTCTGGACACATACTTATTTTTATTATTGATGCCTTTTGTCATTATGTCATAGTTATTTGGGAAGAAGATGAATGGAAGAGGATCTTCCTCTATTTCCATGCTGAAACCTAGTAAAAGAAAAACAAAGCAAAAAGACCTGATACAATTTGGCAACATATACAACAATTTGCCCTAATAGTTCCCAGCCCTTCTGCCATGATGTGGTAAATACAGTTTTTTATTTGCTTGTTTTATCTCTTTTCAGGGCCCATATTTGGTTTCTCAGCTATTCAGTTAGGATCTCTTTTAATAATGGTCTTTTCATTTACACTGATATGTATCTATTGTATACACTACTTTTTTTTTTAAGTTTTTCTCCTTTCATTCTGTATCAGTTCATTAAAATCTTTCCATGTTTACTAATGGATAGAAATGTCCAATAAAACTCTGATCCTTAGATCATGTGAAATACCTGCCTGTAACAATCCAAGTGGAATCCTGGTAAGCCTCCAGAAATATATCATGGAGGAGGGACTCTTTCCCATCCCTCTTCACAGTAGGGCAAGTATGAAATGTTTCTTGTTATTCCACGGTATCATGATGAAAAACTTCTTAATAACCAGCTAAGTAAGAATTAAATATGAATACAAAAGATTAAAACAGATGTAATCTATTTTCACTTACCTAGTGGCAAACCAGGCAAAAAGTGCTATGAGCTGCTAGGCTGGGGAATCTATTGCCCACTTGGTTACTATATGAATTAAGTCTTTTCTATCTTTTCTCTATTCTCCCCTGAGAATAGGTGAATGAGTATTGGAGATAGACTAGATCTTTGAAAGGCTGAAAAAGTCACCAGAGGTCCAACAATAGGTAGAGCACAATCTGTAAATAGCTATTGAAGCCAAATCTAGTGAGGATCTAGTCATGAGAAGAAACCTGCCTGATCGATTTCAAAACTCCTAAGACTTTAACCCCCAATTGAAAAGATTGATCTATGAGCTATGTTAGACTCAAAAAAGAACATACTAGAGGAAATGTTTATATAGAAAACATTTAAGAAGTTTGATCTCACTTTCCCCAGGAAATAAGATGGTAGAGTAAAATGTGTTCTCTATATAAGAAGTTTTTATATTTCAGTTCTTAACTGCAAATTTCAATAAATATCATTTTATAAAAGATAATTTATGTTAATTGGTTAATTGATCGTAAAGAGAGAACATCTAATCTATTAATCCTGGTGAAATTTTACCTGCCATTTGATATTGGAATTGTTATTTGCCCTTTGTTTTCAGAGAACCATGACATCAAGGAGGGGATCCCATGAGATGCAAGGGAGTTGGATTTAAGTGAAGGAGACTTATACAAGATCATCTGACTCACTTTCTCCTCCAGAGCCATCTGAGTCCAGTGGTCATAGATCAAGAGGACTAAGATGAACCTGGATACCATAGGAGACCTTGGCCTTTTTAAGCTAATGTCTTTAACAGGTTTCAGTTTGACTTGGTCCACACCCATCTGAGAGAAGAACATACTTAATGAGGACTCAAATGCAGTGGTACTTGGAAAATATCTCCAGTTCCACAAGTTACCTCCCTAGAATCAGGAGGAGAGATATAGTAACTAAGATCTAGGGACCTAACCTGGTAGTCAAGTAGGGTTTGAGAAAATGAGTTCAATGCCTATGTGGTACATTCCAAATTCCTTATAATCATATCTTTCTACAGAGTTATATTTCATTGCTTTTATATGCTATTGTGTTTTAAGCTGGTCCCTAATTATTGAGTACCCACTCTGTTTCCAATTCTTTGCTTTTACCAAAAACGTTACAAATAATATTTTCCTATATATCGAACCTTTGTTTCTGTCTTTAACTTCTTGGGCAAACAATGTTGTTGTTCAGTAATGACTGACTGTTCATAATTCCAGATAATGTTTTCTTGGCAGACACTAGAATAGTTTGTAATTTCCTTCTCCAGGGAATTAAGGTAAATAGAGATTAAGTACCAGGGTCACACAGCTAATGAGTGTCTGAGGCTCTATTTGAACTCAGATCTTCTGGACATCAGGCCCAATATTCTATTCATTGAGCCACCAACCTGCTCCCAAGGATCTACTCACTAGTCCATTTTTATTATACTCTATGACTCGTCATGAACTTGTCATTCTTACAGTTTAAGCTACAAGACAAATAAATTGTCCCATCCTTTCCTTAGCAAATATTTTCTTAACCAGCTATTCACTTTTTAAATCTCTGTTTCTTATTCTAAGTCCTTGCCTTCAATTGGCAAAAGTGATGAAAATGCTAATTGTATGTTAAAGACTTAGTTCTTGTCTAAAACTCTCTAATTTTAGCAATACTTTCTAGACTCATTCTATCAGTGTCATTTCTGCCCATGTGTAGTAGCAGAAGTGGATGGTAGTCCTAAGATTGGATGTACCTTCAAAGATTCTGTTCACAATTTAGATGTGTATCTTGTAAAGACACAATACTTCTTTATTTTTATCATCAGGACAGAGATACTTTAAGAATATCCTTGTATCACTTTTTCTGACCATCTTGTGAGTGCTTGCCCTGTGTGAGTCCTCAATAAAATATTTTTTTTTGGCAAGTGTACATTTGACATTTGAACAAGGTAGCTAGCCCAATGGAATTATGCTCACACAGAGCAGGTGCTCACAAGGTGGTTAGAAAAGGTGATATAAGGACATTCTCAAGGTATCTCTTAATAATTTAGAACTGATTATATGACATGGGAGGGCACAAGACCACCTGGCATGGTGGGCCCTCATCAGAGAAGTTGCTGTGTTCTATGAGCAAAGCAAAATTGAATTACCTCAGAACATACACAAGATATACAAGGTTATAGAAGTCACTCCTAATGTTCATCAGGACTATTTATGTCTGACCTACGGCAGACCATTTCGAGCTCATATTGGTCTGATCACCCATGGTTGGACACACTGTAGCTTGACTTTAATATAAGCAATGCCATTTTGGTCCTCTTCAAGAATGAAGTACAATAATCAACCAACCAAACAGGCCAACAAAACAGGCTGCATTAGTATTCCTCATCAGGAAATCACCAACCATTGCTATTCATATTTTCTTCTTTTGATCCTTGCTGGAGGATCTCTTTCTTATAAGTACACCTCATTATTTCCTAAAGGATAAATAGCAAATTCCTTTTCAAAAGATGTGACTTCTTCTTTTGTAAAAAGTCCTATATCTGTTACTTAGCTCCAAGTGATCAGTGATTACTTTTCTCTTTTTTTCTTTTTTGTATCATATTCTTTTAATCTTCTGTAATGTTCTAGTTGCTTTTCTGGAGGTCTTCTTTACCAGTCTTAGTTTGAGCTGAGTAATCACCACAAGAATATCCAGGTGTTAAAGTCCAAATTCTTTATTATCTCCAAAGTCTTGTCTCCTTGCCTGGGACCTGGCTAGCTTTCTTGAGGTCCTCCAGAATGTGTCTTGGTTTCTGTGAGGGAGGCAGTAGGACCACCACGATGGTCTCTGTCTTGAAATCTGTCTCAGCCTGAGGGGTTGTGCTCCAGCATCCAGCCACCACAAAGGTGGGAGATGAAATGAATCTCTCTGAAATGAATCCCAAGGGATGAATCTCTCAACAAATTGTTGAATTTGTCCCAGCTTACATGCAGTATGCTGAGTATAAACCAATCGTTATATCACTAGGGAACCATTATTTGTTGTAAGATTAAATCAATCATATTGAGCTAGAGATCTATTAATCACCATGTTAAACTAGATAACCATTGTATTATCAATTTCACTGACTTAATACCTTGTAAGAATCCTTGTTTCAAGTACAGAGTTCTGGCCCATAACAACTTTCAAATTCCTGACACTATATTTATTATTATTTTTTTTGGTTTTGCTCTTTTCATTTTACTTCAGTTTATGCAAGTCTGTCCATATTCTGAACTTACTGACATGGGTCAGAATTTTCTCCTGCCTCTTCAAATCCATTTCCTTTGTCTTCATATTAAAACTCTCCTTCCAAAGGAACACTTGATTGTGGGAATGCATTTTTCCAGCTCTCTTTTCCCTTCTCCTCTAGAAGACTATCTGGCTCTCAGAGTAGGGTTAACAATTAACTCAGTTGTAGCGGGTGGATAAACATTAATATCATGAGCTCTATAGAGGCCATACCATAACATTTGTCATGCTCTTCATACTCCCTGAAAGCAATATTCTTACTATTTTGTTGCTTCATCTAGTACCTCTTGTGGCCAACTCTCCTGAGCACCTTGAAATTTATACTAAATTTCCTTCCCCACTTCCCCATCCTTTTCCTCCTCCTCCAAGTTTTCTCAGCGTTCTTCTCTTTATTCTCTTGTATGACCTAATGATAGTACCAGATTTTCTCTTCACTCTTCAAGTCTTCTATACCACTCTTTCCCCATGCCCTCTCAGATGAGTATCTCACCTCATATTTTACTAACAGAAAGCATTTATCTTGAGCTTTCCACTTCTGATTGACATCATTTCTCTCTTTTCCTTTATTGTAATTTTTGATGAAATCCTTTCACACATCAAGATCAACTACATCCCTTATATCTTTTATCTCATCCTCTTTTACCTCCTATAGTAGACTGTCTTCATAATCAGGCTTTCTTTCTCTCTAATCTTCTCTCTCTACATTTATATATTCCTTGTTGCCTACAATTATGTCCAAAAAACCCTAATCTTTAAAAAAAACTCCTTACATAGCCTTCTCTCAGGGAATCATCCTTTATCTCTACTGTCTTCCACAACCCCACTCTTAGAAAAACAAAAGTTTGCTCTCATTGCTTCTACTTCCTTTTTCGTTTCTCCGTCCCTTACAATCTAACTTCTGAGTTCATCACTCAGCTGAAATTCTTTCCAAAATTAACAACCATTGCTTAATTGCCATGTATAATGGTCTTTTCTCAACTTTCATCATTATTGATATTAATACAATATTTGAAATTTACAACCCTCTCCTTCTAGATATTCTTTTCTTTCTGAGTTTTCATAATACTGTTTTTCTGTCTTAAGGTGTTTTTTTTTGTTCTCCTCTATCTGATCACTTCTCAGTTTTCTTTCCTATAACTTAATCCATTTGAGGATTGAGTCCTATATTACTAACAGCCTATTGCCATTTTGAATTGGATGTCCTATAGGTAATTCAATCTCAATATGTCCAAAGTAGAACTTTTTTACAAGATTTTTCCCAGTTATATATAAAAACCAACATTTTGTTTTGTTATACATGTACGTTTACTTATTTCCTAATGAATCATTTTAAGAGAGAAAAATTAAAACAAAAGGAGAAAACTACAAGAGAAAAAAAAGAAAAAAAGGTGAACATATGTATTGATTTATATTCACTCTCCATAATTCTCTCTCTGGATATGGATAGTGTTTTCCATCCAAAGTTTATTGGTATTGCCTTGGATCACTGAACTACTGAGAAGAACCAAGTCTGTCATAGTTGATCATGACACAAAATTGTTGCTGTTGATGTGTACAAGGTTTTCCTAGTTCTGCAAAACAGAACTTATTATCTTTCCTCCACAACCTATTCATCTTTCCAAATTTCCCTATTTCTAAAATGGCAACAAAATCCTTTCAGTTACCTTGGTTCAGAAATTTCATCATCTTTGCCTCCTCTATACAATTGATTATCAAGTTTTGTCAATTCTGCATTCCCCTACATCTCTTGAATTTGTCTTCTTTCCACTCAAAATGCTGCCACCTAGTTCAGGACTTCAATCCTTTCCACCTTTACCACTATTATATCCTAATTGGTCTCCTCAACCCAAGTCTTTCCACTTCTCTTGTCCATTCTCTCTCTACCTGGCTGGACCATACAAATTTTCTGATCAGAAAAAATCCAAGGTATAATGAACTATAGTTGTTTCTATTTGTCCTTTGTTTTTGGAGATGACCATGACCTCAGAGTGGTAATCCCATGACATGCAAGTGAGAGATTTGAGTGAGGGAGGACTAAAGGAACTATATAATATATAAGTGGAAAGAGCAATGGACCAGAATTGAGGAGACCTGAGTTTTCATGTAAGTTGTACCACCAACTAATTTTATGAGCAAATCAATTAATCTCATGGAGACTGTTTCTTAATCTAGTAAATGAGGAAGGTTGGACTAGATGATAGCTAACATTATGATAGGAATAAAATTTTAGGATTCTGTGGTACTATTTATTTATATCTGCCATTTCATTTTCCCAACCTCTTTGCCACAATGAACTTAATTTCTCTCAGCCTTGCCCAAATAGAAGACTCTACTATGCATCATTTTATCCTAAGATTTCCTATCTCTACTTTTATCTTCCAGGCCAGCTGCCTACTAGAATTCATTTATTCATTCACTTGCTCATTCAGAAAACACTTAAAAAGCAGACGTTATATTGTACTGTATACCATGCTTTTCCCTATAGGAGAGTCCAAGATGAATAAAATGTATTTGTTTTGCTTTCAAGGAGTTTTAATACTAGCAGAGAAGGACGAGATATGTACCCAAACAAATGTCATAATGGAATAAGATAGCTGCCTATAATAAAGTGTTTTTATATTATGTGATACTGTTATTATATACTATATATTAGCATTATATTATCTATATTATTATAATATGTATATTATAGATAATATATTATTAATACCAGAGGTGTTCTTATATAGTATCTGTAGTATAATACATACTAAAGTTAACATACCATCATAAATTATTAACGCTATTATTTATATAATACTACATTATTACTAATATAATACTGTATTACTAAATATAAGAAAATCAATTTAAGCTATGAAAATCAAGGACGTTTCATGAAAGAAATGACATTTAAAATGGGAATACATTCGCATGACCTTCAGGATCAAATATGAGCTCCTCTTTTTGGCATATAAACACCTTCATCAACTGGTTCTTACCTTCTTTTCAATTTTATACTCTCCTTCACACACTCCCTGGTCCAGTTAAATTGGCTTAATTGCTATTGCTCGTGCAAAATACTTTATTTGCCATGTCTGTGCATTTGTACAGACTATCACCTAGATCTAGAATGTTCTTTCTCTTTATCTAAGCCATTAAAATCCCCAGTTCTCTTCAAAGTTCAACTCAAATGATACATTCTACCTGATGCCCTCTTCATCTTCCTAATTGTTAGTACTTCTCTTCCTGCTGAAAACATTATTTTGTGGACCTGTGTTTTGTCTATATATGTATATGTATCTGTGTTCCTTTTTCCTTGGATAAAATGTGAACTCTTTTAGGGCAGGAACCATTTCATTTTTTTGTCTTTTTATTCCCAACAACTAACACAGGTTCCAATAAAATTAGACATTTGTTTAGTAAATATGGGTTGATTCATTTGATAGAGGACCATTCCTCTAGCCCAAAGGTGTCAAATACTCAGTCACAATACTGCTGGCCTATAACAGTTTAAAATGTAACTAGGAAATATTTACCAACATAAATAAAAATACTGTTGTTGTTGAGTCATGTCTGACTCTTTGTTACCCGATTTGGGATTTTCTTGGCAAATATTTGCCATTTCTTTTTCTAGTTCATTTTATACATGAAGAATAGGAAAGCAGACTTAAGTGAAATTTCCAGGCTCATACAGCTAGTAAGAATTTTAAGGTCATATTTGAACTCATGTCCTCCTGATTCCATGGCTGGCACTCTATCCACTTCACCACTTATCTGCCTCCAAATGCAGCAAAACATATATCATACTTATTATGCAGCTCACAGGGATCCTTACAGATAGATTTGTGGCCCTTGTTTCTATGTTAGTTTGACAACACTGCTTTAGGGAGAGATCTTTCACCTTCAAGGGAGAAAAAACCATTTTTGGAACATAAAGCCGATATTAGTTCTGGCCCACACAAATGACACTCAATTCCTCTTCTCCTTCATACCTGGTGAATCAAAAAGTTTAATCTATATTTTCCTTATGACTATCTTTTGGGAGAGACCTTAGAGATACTTGGGCATACATACTAAAGTTTTATTTAAGAGTGATGTTCTGGAGTGGTATCCTAATGATCCAAAAAGACAGGGAGAAGCTTGATATTATCGTCAAATTGTAGGGTTGGCTTTAAGAATCATAATTTAAGGATCATAAGGAGAAAGAGGAGTGTAAGCCATAAGTCACTGCCCCCAGGCAACTCTTTAAGACTAAATTGTCTAATAGTTGTTCATCTGCATTGTTAAAGGGAATTTCTTCATTGCCTCAGAAATAAGCAAAGGCTTGATTTACTGTTTTGTTAGTTTCAAGATCTAAGAAGGAAATAGAGAAAATATTAATAATATAGATTAAATGTAATAATGTAGAATAATGTGGAGAGTACTTTTTAATAAGTTTAATTGATAAGAACATAGATTAAGCTTAAAATTAAGCTTGTATGTACATTTTCTCTTTGATAGCTATTAAACATCTACCAGCACAGCCCAATATAAAGGCTCTATCTGCAACCAGCAAATCATTTGGGTTTTTCTCCACCATAGCATCACATTTTCAATTAATTAATAAGCATTTATTAAATGCTCTGTAGTGAAATGGTTCATAGCCACTAAAATCCATGCACCATTCATTTCAACGACTTTTGAGACATTTTTAAATCAAAACACAGGATCATGTAATTTAAAGTTAGAAGAGATAGTATATGTCCTTTAATCCAACTTCTTCATTTTTCAAATGAGAAAACAAGTTCAAGATAGGTGAAGAGACTTTTTTTTTATGCCATACAGTAGGAAGCAGAAATAAGGCTTGAACTCAGGTTCTGGACCCTAAATCCAATCCTCTTTCCATTAGACCCTGTTGCCTCCTGTGTTTAAATATGGCAGAACAACTACTTCTTTTTAATGTGATCCTCATCCCTACCCCAACACAAAAATGAGTGAAATGCATTTCTAGGATATAGGACCCTGCCAAGAGGGAGTACAGAGGCCACCTCGACCTTTGGTGCAAAATGTTTTCTGCCACGTTGCAGAAATGCCCTTGTTGAGCAAGGAGCAATGATTTGTGATCATGGGAACAGGTTCGGTTTGAGGGTCACAGCTAGTGGCTTGTGAGCAAGGATGATTTGACAGGGCCTCTGGCTTATGAGGGGGTTGCTAGAATGACTGGATTGGCTCTCCTCCCATTGGCAGATACCATGCATACACATAGCCCATGAGCTACTTCTCTGAATGGTGATTGAGGATTGCCTACTGTTCACATGCTGATCATGCTTGCAAAAATGTATATCAACAAGACTGTACAGCATAATAAACTGGACTTCTTTTCACACTCTGAATATCCCGCCTTATTCATCTTTCGCCTTTGAGATCAAAGGACTCATAACCAAATTTCTTATCATATGTTTATAAGGAAACTGACTGCTAAAGAGGCCACATCAGGTTTATTTTAGAGTCCCAGTCTGTTATCACTACAACCCATGACATCTCTCTCTTTTTTTAAAGTATATTCACTGGCATCATTTTTATCTGAAATATAAAGCATTTTACCTTCATCAATGCTGTGACATTAAGGATGGAGTGGGTAAAAAAATGGTTTTTTTTTTTTTTTTTGAGGAAATGGGAACGTCTGGGTAAACTGATTTTTGAAGTTAACAAATTATTAGAGAAAATATTTTTTAAGATTGGGAGGGACAGATGGAGAAGTTCCAGGCAGTTCAGGATTGAGTAGATACAACTGTTTGTTGAAGAAGATGGTGGGTTCTCTGCTTGATACATGATCCTGGTGAATGAGGGTGGAGAAAAGTGAGTAAATCCCCATGCCTTCATTATTGTATGTACAGAAAATCAGTTGCTGTCTAGAGGCCAACAAATTAGCAAGGGAACATTTCAATAGACAAAAGAGGCCCCCACAGCAGTCAGCAGAGATGAGTGACAAAAAGTCATGCCCCTTTTACCCTGGAATATATGAAAGGTATTAGTTCACAGGAAGGGGAAATAAAAATTTAGAGCTAGAAATCATCTAATAAGATATCTTTGTCCAAGGGAAGAAACTGAAGCTTACAGGAATATTATCCCTTGCCCTAAGTCATACAACTAATAAGTTTCAGAGCAAGGAACTGAACATAGGTCTTAAATTCTGATCCAATATTCTTTTCACCATACTAAGGAGGAAGATAAGGAGGCACAAAAGGCTTGGCAAGGCAGCAGCAGAGTAGAGAAAAGGTATCTCATACTATCTAACTGGGGACAGAATGCCCGCCTCACCCCTTAGCATTTCAGGGAAAAGGATCCTATTTGAAATAGGGAATTTACACATCAGAACTCATCATCCTATCTCTGCTTTTCCAATCCCTAATAACAAAGGTTATGAATATAAAATGCCATCAATCCTCTTTATTAATAGAAGTGTTACTGTAGTCATCAAAAGCAGGCACATCTGAGAGACACATTTCTTCCTCAGAGGTTTGAAAATTATCAGTTTCTATTAACTCTCCAAAGCAATAAACTTACTTATGGACTGAATAGTCTTCAAGATGCTTTCAGCATCCCAAGTTAGAGAATATTCCAATAAACACTTTGTTCTTCTATGAAGTACTTTATAAATATTTCAGATGTTTTATCAAGGCAGAACAGAAAGCTAACATAAAACTTTTGAGTACTCACTTGTTCCTCATAAATTCCAAACTCTAGGTCACAAATATAAAGATAACCTCAGATCTCATGGACCTGATTGATAGTTCTGGTCTTTCCACTTAATGGCTATGTGACTTTAAGCTATTCACTTGACCTAGAATATTAAGAGCAAAGAAAGTTCTTTAAGATCATTTAGTTGAACATCTTTATTTTATAAGTGCATAAGTAGATTTGGGGAGACTTTTCCTCACCCCAAAATTAGGACTAGTAATATTAATCCCTGCTTACCCCACAGAGTTGAGGTAAGCCATGAGATCACAGACAGATAGCTAGAAGAATTCCAATAAGTCATTTTAATGAATCAAATTCTAACATTTATAGATGAAAACTTGAGTCCTCAAGAGGTGCAACACCATGTACGGAAACATGTAAAGTGCTTCAAACTGTTCTCTAGAGTACATTCCAATTCACTGAAAAAACCCAGGGATTACTGCTCTTATATAACTTTATTTCCTTAAACTGTTCAAAGGATCTCTACATTACAATCCATTACTCCTTTGTTGGATGTGAAGAAACCAGCTTGTCTAGAGGAAAATGAGAACAAGGAAGCTTTTACTATAGGCTACTAAGTTGAAATTCAGGCTAGGTAAGTATGCTTACAGCAGCACTGGCGAGCTCATGTGAGTAAAACTATATAACTCATTCATTTTATCCCTGAACCTTTTCAGATTCTTATTAATACCATGATATTAGCAAAATTTAGAATTGGAAGTGACCTTAGGGAACATTCTAATTATTTTTTTTATTTTACAAATAAAGAAACAGTAAGCCCAGAGAGTCTAAGTAATTTGTTCAAGGTCATAAAGTCAAAATTTGAACCCCAGGACTTGCATCTTCCCCAACATAGAACAATATCAGAATTAGTGACTCCATGTAGACTGCTGGGGTATAGTGAAACAAAGGATTTCCCTGATGGAGCAAAACAATGATAGTTCACATAGTCTTTTTTTCTCATCTTCAAATATCATGATGTCATGAATGATAGGTCTGGAATCAGAAAGAATTGAATTTGAATACTGCTTTAGACACTTTAGAGCTGTGTGACCCTAAGCAAATCAGTCCCTAACAATTACATGCCTCAGTTTCCCACCTGTAAGATGATCTGGTAGGCCTTGATGACCTCTGAGGTACTTTCTTACCATAAGAAGAATATCATATCTATAAGCCAATGCGAGAGAAGAGAAGACATGATCATAAATTTTTTAATTTCCTTTTTTCACAATATTCTTGATTAATGAGGGATGGGGGAAGAATGACAAACTTTAGAAAAAGAGGGCAAAACTTTTTACACTAAACTTAAAAGGAAATGAAGTTATATAAGTTTTCTTATTGAAAGATTACCATAATCAAAGATAATATGAACTGACCCTGACTTCTTTCTAGTAAGAGATAAGAAAAGAAGAGACTTCTATGATATTATAATCAATTTTGTTAATGCTTTAAACAAATTTAGTGATATTCCTATGTCACTGATAATCCTGCAAGATGCCTTTATCCTTCTGCTTATATATAATGATTTTTATTTAATTGGTGCATGGCTTCTAACTATCTAGATGCACTCTATTCTTCTGCATCTGTATTTTCACTATATCTATTCTGAGAAATAGGAATTTGTTGTTCAGTCCTTTCAGACTGTTCACAACTCTAATTGGGATTTTCTTGGCAAGGATACGAAAGTGGTTTGCCATTTCTTTCTCCAGCTCATTTTATAGATGAGGAAACTGAGGCAAAGTGACTTGCCCAAGATCATAAAACTGGTAAGTGTCTGAGGCTAAATTTGAATTAAGGAAGATAAGTCTTCTTGACTTCAGGTCTGACACTTTTACTGTACTTTTACCCCACTAGAGACAGAAGTCCTGGGTTTTTATTCCTGGCTCTACTACTAAAAGCAAGTCATTTCCAAAGATTCTCTAAACTTCAATTTCCAGATCTGCAAAATAATTGTGCCTCATATTCAAAAGACTTTAAAATGTACAAAACACTTCAATTACAACAGTGCTGTGAAGTATTATATCTTAATATTATTTAAGGATAATAATACTGTCTCAAAGAAGTGAAACTATTCACTAAGGGTCACACAGTGTAAAAACTAGCTAGAATTCCTACACCATGCTGCAATCTATGAGAATCAAACTAGATGATCACTCAAGGGTCTCAAATCCTAAAATCTTAGGATTCTCACTTAGATTGCTTGATAAGGTATGTAACATAGTTAAAACTACAAAATATTTTTGATGTTGCTGCCATTTGATCAAATAAAATCATCACGGATGAGCATTTTCTTACTATGACAATTCTTTCAAGATCAGTAATGGAAAGAATATTAGAAAAATGTGGGTTTGAATAGCATCTCTGACATCTCCTATCTATGGAAACTTTGGGTAGGTAATATCTCATGGTGTTCTGAAGATAAATTGAATATCATGCCACATATTTTGTAAGCCTTAAAGTTCATTATAAATATCAATTATTATTATCAATAAACATTTTTTGTAGTTCTAATCTTATGCCAAATCAAAAGTTTTTGAAAACCTCTTATTGTAATGTTCTTCTCTAAAATATAATGTTCTCTGGGACCAGGTTTCTCGGAGGGCTTCTGGGAGCAGCCTTAGTTTCAGTTCTGAGTAATCACCCCAAATGCAGCCAGGAATTAAAGTCCAAGTCTTTTATTTTCTCTTTCAAGTATTGTCTCCTTCCTTGGGCCCAGTTAGGTTTCTTAGAGGCCTATTTCTCTCCTTGGTTCTGAGAGCTCTTGCTGACCCTAACCCTCCCGACTCCCGACTCTAACCCTAAATTCGCCTCCCGACTCTAACCCTAAATCCAGCTTCTGCCTCTAGCTCCCTCCGAATCTCCCCAGCCAGCACAGGGGTGGAAAATGGAATGAATCTGTCTCCTCCTCTAAGAGTGAGCTTGTGTGTCTGGCCCTGAGAGCTTTTTGCTTATATGCTGTACAGTGAGTACACACCAATCATTATATCACTGGGAAACCATTATTTGTGGTAGGATTAAATCAATTCTAAATTAGATTTAAACATTGTCTCCTCAATTCCACTTAGTACCTTGTTTCAACATAACATCTTCTTGTAGGATCAGATCAATTATACTGAACCATGCTAAATTAGATAACTATTATCTCTATCAATCCCGACTCCCGACTTAGTACCTTGTAAGAATCTTAACACTTCCCGCTTTCTTTTGATTTAGAACATAGGTGGTCATGACTTCCCTGACTTCTCAAGGAGGTGAGAACCCCCCAAAAAAGAAGGTGATCACACCTTCCCTGACTGCTCAAAAAAGGAGAGAAAATACCATAAAAAGGAGGTGATCATGATCTCCCTGACATCTCAGGAAGGGAGATGAAAACACCAAAGGAAATGGGGAATCAAATCAGATTAGCAGGTTTCTGAAGGGGCTCACTTGAAACAGGTATACATAAATCTATCAGTATGGGAGGTATTACACATAATCACATAAATTACATAAGCACATAGTAACACAGGCTAGAAGTGATGTAACAAATAACATGAATCAACATGAGGAATTGTACATGTCCATAAGTCCTAGAAATAGTCCAAAAGGAATCTATTGTCCATTAGTTTATGTGCCAGGAATCCAATAATTCCTGCAAGCTTTGAAGTCTTGCAATTTTTCATCTGAAGGAATCCAATGATTCCTGCTGGTTTTCAAGCCCTGCAACAGTCTCATCTTGTGTTAGGGAATTCAATAATTCCTGTTGGTTTTCAAGTCCTGCAACAGTCTCATTATCAGCCATGCTCTTTCAGTGTCAGATATTTCTTAGATTTTCTCCTTTGTTTTGAGGTTCTTCTCCTTTTCTGTCTCTCTCCAGGTGCTCATTGCCACTCATTTATTTCCTTCTCTATCTGTAGGAACACAAGCAAACCCTCTCTCCCAGGCAGTTAACCTATCTAGTTCCCTTTTATTTACCACTTTCTGAATCTCTCTTCATCATTAGGCAATTACATTGTTGTGCTTACACTGGACATTGCCGTTGCTTACACTGGACATTGCCCTTCTGTTGGGTTAAAAAAGCCTGTATTCTCCCCAACTGTAATTCCTTTCTACCATCTGATTGCTTTTCAGTGAATTGATCACATCAGAGTCCTGACCTTCTAAAGACTCTCTGTGTAAACTCAGCTGCCATCATGCCCCACCTGTCTTTTGACTGATATTTTGGAGCTGGGCCCTGCCTCTAATTTTCTGGGTCAATCTGAGGCCCAGTGGAAGCCCTTTTGGCATTTTGGACGTGGGATTTTGGGTTTTATTCTCTCACCCTGTCCTCTCACTCTATACACACACTGGGCTCTCAACTGTCCAACTTTTCCATACTAAAAACATCGACGAGTTTCTCTAGAAGTCCCTTGCCAAGAGGGACCCTGTCTTCCCATATTCATCATAGTCTGAGTATAATAAGCATTTGTGCCCACTGTGGCACAGTGTCTCATGATCTCTAAAGGAGCATCTTTGTCTAGTCCCCATATAATTCCTTTGCAAACTTCATTGGCATTTTCCTTAGCCAGTTGTCTTATCATAATTCTTGTAGATGCATTTTCTCCAATAGTTCTTGTGACAGCTGTTTGCAAACATCCCACAAAATCTGCAAAGAGTTCATTGGGACCTTGCTCTATTTTTGTGAAGGCTTTACCTCCATCTTTCTCTGGGAGAGAATCCCAAGCTTTTGTTGCAGCAGCAGCGATCTGTTCATAAGCTGTTGTGGGGTAATTAATCTGTTCTGAATTCTCTCCATACTGACCATCACCTGCTAGTTGGTCAAAAGTGATTTGTATGTTAACTCCTGTTTGCCTATTGCATCTGGCTTGAATTCTACATAATTCATGATACTCTGAAAGCCACAACAAATTTTGTCCAGGTTCTAAACATGTCCTTGCTATGGATTTCCAGTCACTTGGGGTTAAGATTTCATAAGCCAAACTGTAATGGGCTGAGGCTTGAGTTGATGCACTGAGGTCCCAAGCACGTGAGGCTAAATAGTAATTGGACTACACTCTATTAATATACATGCTTGGATAAAGAATGGCCCCCGCCCACTCTCTGTGCAAGTCCTGATGTGTTGAATAGGAAATGACGATTTTGGTGGGTGGAGGCAGAGAGACAGGAAAAGAAGCTGGGAGAGATTGAGCCTAGGTTCTATGCTTGTAGCTGTTGGTCGTGTGGCTGCTGGTCTAGCTAGCTTCTTGACTCAGCTGCACACATTGCTATTGCCCATTCTCTTCCACCTCTGATCTTTCTTCACTGAGAATAAAGACTGACAATTTTCCCCTAACCTGAATTCCTGACTCCGGCTGATTTTTAAAATACGCGGTCTTCACACCAAACTATCTAGTAATATCTTAACATAACACGATGTAGCCCCATAAAGAGTGCAACCCTTTTTCAAATCCTTAATTTTTTCCAGATCAAAAGGAGTGTATCTTCTTTTTTGACCTGAAGAATCAAATCTTCTTCACATCACAGGGTATGCATTTATTTTTAACTCAGATATATACTGTCTTTCTCTCTTAGCCTTAACCAATGCCTTTTGTAATCTTGTCATAGGCTGCTTAATAGGTGGTTCTGTTTATGTACTGCCTTTCCCCCTCCTCCTTCTCCCTCAACCTATGAAGGGTTAATTGAGGGAAGTAGGTCAGGGAATGGGAAATGCTCCTATTGTGAAGTGCCACACTCAGAATTGTACTTAACTCCATTCTTATCTGATTCTTCATCCTTTTCACCTAGTTTAGTTGGATTCTCCCTCTCCTGCTCTTTCATCTTTTTCCTTATTCTATAACTTGTATAACTTCCTAAAGCCAGTTGTATTAAATTGTATGTATTAAGTGTGTTTTTGGAAATTGAGTCAGATCCATTTTCATTCTAGAATTGATATAATTGCTCTCTTACTGATTTCCACTCATTTGGATCCAATTCTTTTTCCTTAGAGAACCAAGGAGATGTATACTGTACAGTTTCTAAAAGTTCAGTGATCTGCTCCCAAATTATAATCAAACCTTGGCTTTTCATAAGTCTGGCAATGCTCTCTACACATTTTCCTTGAACAGGAAAAGCAGGCTGTTTTCTAAACATCTGTCCCATTTTAGCTGAAATTCTACTTTAGCTCTTTAACAAAGTTTCCTTGTTGTATTTATTCACCCTAATTTCTGAGTCGAGACTTTTCCACTGAAATCAGGATCAGAGGCTTTTCCACTGAGGTCAGGATCATATCTGTCCCACGTTCAAGTGTCAAAATGTAATGTTCTTCTCTAAAATATAATGTTCTCTGGGAGCAGATTTCTCGGAGGGCTTCTGGGAGCAGCCTTAGTTTCAGTTCTGAGTAGTCACCCCAAATGCAGCCAGGAATTAAAGTCCAAGTCCTTAGTTTTCTCTTTCAAGTATTGTCTCCTTCCTTGAGCCCAGTTAGCTTTCTTAGAAGCCTATCTCTCTCCTTGGTTCCGAGAGCTCTTGCTGCTAGTCCTTTATCTCTTCCAGATTCTGCCTCTAGCTCCCTCCAAATCTCCCCAGCCAGCACAGGGGTGGAAAATGGAATGAATTTGTCTCCTCCTCCAAGAGTGGGCTTCTTTCCCTAGCCCTGAGAGATTCTTGCTTATATGCTGTACAGTGAGTACACACCAATCATTATATCACTGGGAAACCATTATTTGTTGTAGGATTAAATCAATGCTAACCTAGATTTAACCATTGTCTCCTCAATTCCACTTAGTACCTTGTTTCAAGTTCTGGCCCATAACATCTTCTTGTAGGATCAGATCAATCATACTGAACCATGCTAAATTAGATAATTATTGTCTCTATCAATTCCACTGTCTTAGTACCTTATAAGAATCTTAACATCTTATGATACTGATCCTTTGTTTTTGAAAAGAAATAACAGACTTTTCCTCTATTCATCACTGGGAAAAATACTGGTTTCTTTTAAATTTCTAAGCTGAGTATTCTATCAGGGTGTCTTATAAATAATGTTTTCTTTGAAAGGTGCCCCATGAACTCATCTCAAGCAAAAGGAAAAGAAGCATTAATCATTTTGAAAGTAAAAGAAAATTGTCAGGCTAAATAGTTTCTTCCAATAGGAAAACAAATGGTTATGTTGATAGTAAGACATTGAAAAAAACTCAGAAAAGCATCTATTTAAAGTAATATTTTTTATTAAAATACATTTAAGACAACAAAATTATCTCTGTTAATTGATGGAGAATCAAAATAAAGAACAGATATAAATACTGAAGTTTAAATCACAAAAAGCTTTTATAACTAGCAGCCAGTAACAAAATAATTCTCTTGAGACATATCTGGTTATAGTAAGGAGAAATGAAAGTCTTATATGACAATTGTATTAGCATAAGTAAAAGAAAAAATTAACACATTATCAATAAGTAGTCTATCCAATGAAGCCAATTAAAATCTAGTCTCTTTTTAAATGCTGCCAATATTCTAAAGATGCACATATCTACCTCACCTCTTCATTTTACATACAATTTTTAAAAATTTTAAAATGTAAAATAATCACAAAAATATGTCACTCCAGCAAATTACAAAAAAAAAAAAAAAACAAAAAAAAAAAACTGGGGATGTTAGCTAATAGCAGTCTGTTAGAAAAATTTCTGTCTTTTTTAAAGAGAGTACAAGAAGAGTTGTGAAGATTGCAAGTACTAATTACTTAAAATCATTCTCATGTAGTCAGTCATCAGAGTACTTTTTCACCTATGAGCAAATTAGAGGTTCTCCATACATTTCTCATACATTATTTAAAATCAATTACGATATATATGGGGTGGTCAAGTTGCTTTTTTATAAAGCTTTTATCTCATGTAAGTAATACATAAAAATCCAGGATGTATATAACCTTGGAGCTCATGACTATCAGCCCCTTTTTAAATGCAATCTACTAATACATGTGGTTTTGTTTGACAAGCTGCCTCACATGGATATGCCCAACAGTAAGAAGTAATACTGATGAAACAAATAAGTCAGCTAACTATATATTCTGTTCCCTTTAAATCAAAGGAATGAAATAAACGTTTATTAAATGCTTACTGTGTGCCAGGCATTGTTTTAAGTGCTTTGCAAATATTATCTCAGCTGATCCACATAACTGCCTGTGAGGTAGGTGCTGTTATTATCCCCATTTTATAGATGAGAAAACTGAGCCAGACTGCGGGGGGGGGGGGGGGTTAAGTGACTTGCCCAAGATCACACAGCTAGTTAAATGTCTCAGATCAGATTTGAACTCTGAATTAAGCCCAGAACACCTCTTTGCCTAGGTTAATCCATGCTGTTTTTTAAAAAGCATGTGTAAAAACAAAGAACTGGACATGGAAATGTCTTGTCAATCTAAACAATATTTGATAAAATTCCAAATGCACCAGAAGTTTGCATACTATTTACATAGATATTAGTATATGCTTTGTATTATGTTATGATACAGGTATATCTACGAAGCTATCCCTCCAATCTTGCTTTCCTTAAATCTCTCTCCTTTCTCAAAATGTGTATCAGAACAAAATATTCACAAGTGGAAAACACATAAAAATTCCTGTCAATAGTATTATTTAGTAAAATGAGCATTTATCTGTTAAGAAAAGTACCTATAAAGCAGGGAAGGCTTGTTCCCCTGGTGACAAAGCATTTCTTAATCATACCAGGAGCATCACTTTCATTTCCATACTGCTACATACTCTTAATGGAATTTACAGGGCAAGCATTAGGTGAACTGAAACTATAAAAGTTTTCAGGATAAAATAAATATATTTTCAAAGACAATGAAAGCAAAATAATCCAGGATCCTGGCCCTCATTGTCATTTTTTAAAAATCTATTTAAATTGGGGACACAAGCTTTTGCAAGGGTAAATGTTGAAATCAATCTATGCATGTATTTTGAAAAATAAAAGGCTATTATAAAGAAAAAAAGAATAAAACTGTCCTAAGTCTTTGGGGGTAGGGAGGAAAAATCTGTTTAAATCGGAATGTTTCCTTTCCTCCTTCCCTCATCTGACAAAAATTTATTTATAGGGAAATGTTATTTCGAGTTTACACTTGAGATTTCCGGCCATTTCCCTAACATCCAATCTAATAATCATTCTCTAGAGCGTAACCAAACAGATTGGAACCTTATCTATCTTTGTGATTGATCACTTAGGAAGAGATCACAGAAGGAAAGTCAGACAGCCAAGGTTTTGGATGACTGCCTAGTGAGAAGGCAACTAACCTTCAAGGAAGGAAGCAGATTTATACTTTAACCCTTAAAAGGATGAACAGTTGAATAGAATTTCTTGGATGGGCCATAGAAATTGAGGGAATTACCATTAAATGAGAACGTTAACTTTATGGAAATAGGGAAATCATCTTCATTAATCAGATATATAATAAGTCCTTTCATTAAACCTATTTATATAAATTTCCAAGAAATCAATGGAAGTTTAGTAAAGAAATTCTTTATTTTACAGGGAATTAACCTAATCTTTCAGCACCTGTTAATTAAACTTCTTGCATCTCCATTTCTTAGAAAACTAGAACTTGTAATTTTCCATGTTCCCCACTACCAGAGTAAGGAGTTTACATATATATATATATATATATATATATATATATATATATATATATATATTACTTCCTTTTCTTTTTCGAACGGGGATTTTTATTTAAAGAAAGTTTGTTTTTTTTTCTTTTTGCAACCTTCCCCTTTCCCAGTCACTAAAGGGCATTTTGTTCCGCACGCACATGCACTGATAAACACACACTGACTATGTACACAGAGAAAGCCTACCCAGAAACCTCCAGCAAACAACTTGACAAGAAAGACACCAAGGCAACACCAACATACTTTGCTTAAAAAACATATGGAATGCGACAGACAAAACAGGTGCCTAACTCACATTTGGAGAGTTCACCCTCTGCTCCTCTATTCTTACAGATGCCCTGTATTTCAGCAATTTTTAAAAGAAAAGAAAAGAAAAGAAAACCCACCCCAGAACCAGTTGCATTTAAATCGCAGCCCAAGCAGAGAAGTGAGTAACATCGCCAGCCCACTGCATAAAATCTCCGGCCCCGGGGAGAACCTAGAGATAACAGAGGGAAATGCGACATGAGAACTAAGCTTGGTTACCGAGCAAGGAGCGTCACAATAAGAGGTAGAATGGTGTTCACCAGGGCTCTGTAATTCAGCGGCATGTGGCACTAGCGTCTCCTCCTGCCCCTACTGCCTGCAGCCTCTCCCGTGGCCCAATGCAGGGGAGGAGGAAGGTGAAGGGCCCCAGTGAGCACTCTGCTCTCTCCACAGCTGCAGCGGCGGCCGCAGCAGCAGAGCCGCCAGCGCGCTCCTCTCCTCCTCTCCCGGGAACGCGCCGCCTCCTCGCACTCTCTCCCAAGCACTGAGCGCAGCCCTGCCTGGCCTTACCCAGCCCTGCCCATCCTTGCCCAGCCCTGCCCTGCCCTCCTCTCAGTTTTCCTGGCAGGGCTCTCGCGGACGCCCGTGCCTCCTGCCTGGAAGGTGCACGCGCTGCCGCTGCAGGTGAGGGCAGGGCTCCCCCTGTTGCCAAGGGCCGGTCTCCAAGACGCAGGATTCTAACCATAAGAGAAAGAGTGGGATAGAAGGAGAAACTGGGACCAACGTCTGGAGGGACTGGGATTTTGAGCACAGTGGATTTCTAGAAATAAGGAGTACTTACCACTTTCTTGGAGGCATCAGGGGACAGTGCGGAGAGTAATCCAAAGGTTATAACTCATTCAGTTCCTAGGAGAGGTGAGCCTTCCCTTCCGATCCCTTCCCCCTTACCGTCCCACGTCCCTTTTCCCTTCCCTCTCCCAACCGACTCTCATCCAAAGTAACTACTAAGCCGAAATAAAAACAAGAAAGTTAGTCTCATCATTATCATTACCTCTGGTTAGTAGTTTATACCTTAGCCTAGTTTGGAGACCATCCTGAATTTTCTAACAGTATCAGGAGGCTCTTAATAGCTTCTACCTAATAAAAAAAGGTTCTATTGTATTTTTGCCAATGGATGAGTCAGCTTTTAAAGGACCAGCCTAGCTAAATAGGTGATGAATTCTTTGGAGAGGGCCATCTCTGAAGTCAATTTAAAAAAAAAGTACCAGCAGACCTGATAGTCCCCTTCCATTTTCACATTGTAGAGATAGGTTAGAAGAACAAAAGATAGAAGATTCCAGGAATTACATTTTTTCCGACCTATTAATATTATTTTAACTTTATTCTAAACGGTATACAGCCGATACTGGAAGAATGTGGGAGTATTTCCAACTCAACACACTGCCTGGCATACAGTAAGCCGTTAATAAATGTTTATTGACTGATTGTCTAGGACATCTTGGGCAAGTCATTCATGTATTGGTTAAGTCATAAGTAAGAGAGGGGGGGAAAAGTTGGTCTAAAAAACTTCTGGGCTCCCTGCCAGATTTAGATTTATGATCCTATGGTCATCCTCTTGTAACTGAAAACTTGGCTTACTAGTAAAAGAAACAGACTACACCAGAACTGATATTCTCACTAAAGGAAATCTGAAAAGACATTTCAGATTTACCTTGAAGAGACAATGGGGTTAGCAGAGTTGGTCTGATATCCCCCAAAAGCAATAAAACATAATTCAAGGAACCCTGAGTCATCTCATCTTTCAGTGCTTGTGAGACAAAATGACCACAAGGAAGAATTTTGCAGCTCCTGCACCAAAACATGCTGCAAAAGTCAAGAAATGCTGTGATGAACTTGACATCTAATCAATCAAGCATTTATTAAACACAAAGTTCCAGGCACTGTACTAGACATGGGAGATTATAAAGACAAAAATGAAATCAGTCCTTGCCCTCAAGGAGTATATAATCTTTGAGAGGTATAATATAATTAATACTAAATTAAATTTAATACAAAGTAAAAATAAAAGTACTTTGAAGGATGACACTAGTAGTTGGGGGCATAAGGAAAGAAGGAAATGACACTTAATCTGGGTTTTGAAGGAAGCTAGTGATTCTAAGAATCAATGGTGAGAAGGAAGAATATATTCCAGATACAGGAACCGATTATGTTTAGGAACAGAAGGGAAATGGAATGTTTCATGTAAGGATAAGTAAACAGGTCAGTTTTGACTAGAATGTTAACTATCTGAAAGGGACTGAAGTAGAATGAATAAATCTGGAAAGATAGGCTGTACTCTATGAAGGACTTTAAATACCAAACAGAGAAGTTTGTATTTTATGTTAGATGCAATAGAGAGCTTTTGAAGCAAAAAAGGGACAGAATCATAGATCTCAAGATTTCAGAGGTCAGCTAGTCCCACTCTTTTAGATAAGGAAGCAGGCACTAGGATGTTAAATACCCTGGCCAAGATCACGCTAATCGTCTTAGACAGAATTTGAACCAGATTCTGTGTTCTCTCCGTATCATCATCAGTATGCTTTAAGAATTAGTATTTTGGCAACTGTGTAAAGTATGGAATAAAATAGGGATATCATTTATGAAGACTATTTAGGATTGCAATATTGTAGTTGAGCTACTTGTGTTGTGTCCAATTCTTAATGACCGACCCACTTTGGGGGTTTAACTGACAAAGCTCCTAGAGTGGTTTGCCATCCAGCTCATTTTACAAATGAGGAACTGAGGCAGACAGGGTTGACTGATTTTCCCACGGACACACAGTGTCTGAGGCCAGATTTGAACCCAAATCCTCCTGATTCTGGGGCTAGTACTCCTATCTACCTTGCCACCCAGCTGCCTCCTCTTCCTGGTTATTTAGTTTAAAGATAAGAATAAAATGAAATCCTTGTAGTCTAACAGTTAAAAAGATTTGTTTACCCATAGCTTGGGAATGATGTTGAAAAAAGGCTATGCAATGGGGACATCATTGTTGATAGAGCTATGTACATCTTCTCTGAATCAAGTTGTCTTCCTTATAGCATAGTTATATAGAAGGATATGCAGTGAAGACATCAGAGTTGATAAAGTTGAATACAGTATCCCAGTCTTTGAGTTTCTTCCCTATGATGTTCTAGGGTCAGATATCAGGGAAGAGTTCCTCATGGTTTTTTGTACTTAGGTGACCAGGAAAGGATTTCAATGGCCTGAGCCTCTGGTCTCTTGAATCAACTTATTGATTCCATATCTTTTAAGAAACAAAAGTAGGCCAAAGGGAGATAGGGAAGGGATTGGATTTTGATGCAGAAAAGTGGGAAACAGTAAGAGACAAAAATATTAAGCTTAATTATCCCATAAAAGAACAAAATAAAAGTCATTCTAAGGAGAATGCCAAAAAAAAAAAAAAAAGAAAAGAAAAGAAAGAAAAAGAAAGAAAACAAAACCCTAAAATCCACACAAAGCAGCAAACCAAGATCTCCTTGCCAATTTCCCAAATTTTTAGACTTAATGCCATTTCCTGGCTTTAAAAACATAACAACTTTGGGGTTAAAAACAACTTTGAGGTTTCTATTATTTTATTTCTTTCATAACAAGCTGTACTAGGCAATAAAAATCTCTGTTTTGGGGAGAAAGTTCATTCAATGTTAGAAAAGTATGAGCGATTTTATTAATTCTATAAACTTTTATGTATTTTTAAAGATATTTATAGTTATTTTGTTTTTTTTCATGTAAAGAAATTGTACTTTGATGTACTTAACACAATTATATATTTAATTTTTTATTCTAGAGAAATATGTTAAGATGTGTAGTTTTGATTAGCTGCCTTGGGGATACAAGTGGAATATTTCAAAATCTCATCAATTCTGCTTTAGTAGGAGTGGTAAGAACTAAAATCCAAAAATAGAGATAAACAATAAAAAGCAACCAAAATTTAAATACAAACTTATTTAATAAAAAGCAATCATAATTTAAATACAAACTTATTTATAATGTAATTTGTAATTTTTAATAATATGGAAGATGATAGAAAATTAAAGTCATCTTTTAAAACAGTAGTAAAACCAATGAATAAGCATCAAGTCCTTTATTTCAAGTGCTGAAGATTAAAAAAAAAAACAACTGAAAACAGTACTTGTTCTCAAGGAGTTTGCATTCCAATGGAAAGACAATATGCTTATAAATATGTGCAATTCACATGCAGAGGACAAATAAGATAGCCTTAGACAAATGAGGGAAGGTCTGGCTTCTCAGGAAATTGGGAAAGGCCCTCTTGCAGTCTGAGTCTTGAAGAAAGTGAGAAATTCCAAGAGGGAGAAATGAGGAAAAAAGAGTAAATGCATGGCAGACAGCCAGTTCAGACACCTGCAAAAGTGGGAAATTGAATATTCTCTGTAAGAATGAGCAAGGAAGCAAGGAAGACCATAGAGTGAATCAAGGGAATGATTTATAAGAATGATGTGATTAGTGGCAGTGCAGAGAGTTGAGGTATGAGAATCCCCTTCTAGTCGGTGCAGGTTCAACATGAAAGAATTCACAAACCAGAAATATTAGTAGCAAAAAAGGAAGTTTTATTGGCACTGAGAAGCCAGTTTTGCTAGGAAGACTGACTTTCTCTATGACAAGGTCCTGGCAGAGAAATAACCAAAGGTTTTCACTAAGAAGAGAATGTCTTCACAGTGGGAAGGAGTCCTGGCAGGCAGCTATGTCAAGGAGAGAGGTTCCTTGACAAGGCATAATCCTGCTTCAGACATTCTACAAAGAAATGAGTTTAAAATTGTCTTTTTAATAAGAAATCAATTAAATGAGATTCCTTCAATGTTGTCATTGCCTCCAGGCCTAGATTTCCAGTTGAATGAGACCACTCAAGTTTGAACTAAGCAGGAGTGATCCTGAACTAATTTTCAACTCAATAGAGGATGCAGCTAGACCCACCAAGATAACAGAATGAAGTCACTTTATCTTGATTCCCTGAGACGGGCCTCTCCCAGAGGAGAGTTCACCCCCATGGCTTTCCCTTCATAGTCAGGGAGGACAGTTTCAGGGTTCCCTCCATCAAGAAGAATTGGAAGGATAGATGGGACCAGGTAAAGAACTTTAAAAGCCAAAAAAGAAGAGTTCCTGTTTGATCTTAGAGATAATAGGGAGCCATTGGAGTTTATTGAGGAGGAATAACATCATGAAATCAGTACTTTAGGAAAATCAATGTCAGTTTTAAATTTGATCTTCACTCTTTAAACATTTCTTCAAGGACAAATAAAGTCACAGGTATTCAAAATTTGTATGCCTATCTTTTTTTTTTATTTTTAAAGGGTTTTATTTCCAAAATATATGCACCAATAATTTTTCAACATTGACCCTTGCATAGTCTTGTGTTTCAGATTTTCCCCTCCTTCCCCCACCCCCTCCCCTAGATGTATGCCTATCTTTTAAAAGTAACTACAAAATATTTTCAAAAGCACAATTTTTTCTTTATGTAAATTATGGCAAAAAAAGGGGTTATCGTTCATTATTAGTTTCATACAACACATTTTCCTTCTCCCACTTCTCCCTTTATTCCTCCTATGCACTCACTCTATATACCCATGCACTGAATGTATTTTCTAAGGTTCAAGTACAAATCCATCATGCACATTTCTAATTTGACGACACAAACATTCTGATGCATATAGATGCAAAACTGATGGTCTTGTCATTGATAAAATGTAAAATCAGATTATTTTTTTAAAGGTAGTCAAATATCATAACAGATAACAGAGGGGCAGGCTCAGAGAGGCAGAGATAGGACCACAGTTCCATAAGTAGTAAGTGACAAAGCTAAGATTCAAACCCAGATATTTTTAATCTAGATGTGTATTCCCATACCACTTAAGACAAGTTTCTCTGGTCAGGTTTTCCATACCAAATGTGAAAAAAAAAAAAGAATGGGTTTCTTTGATAGATTGTAAAAGAAGTTTCTTTTACATAGCATAAGTTAGAATTTTCAAGGCTTTAGCAACTGTACTTTTTAAAAAATCATAGGAAAGAAGGAAGGAAGGAGCAAAGGGAGGGAGAAAGGAAGGAAAGCACAGAGGGAGGGGAAAAAGAAAGGAGCAGAAAGAGGGAGAAAGAAGGAAGGACAGAGGGAGGAAGAAAGGGAAGGAGGGAGGAGGGGAGGGAAGGAAGAAAAGAGGAAGGATCATAGAAAGGAAAAATGGAAGGAAGGACTTATTAAGCACTTACTATGTGCTGGTGCTGTGCTAAGCATTTTACAAATGATAATTAATTTTCTCTCAAAATAACCCTGTGAGGTAGGTGCTATTATTAGGCTCATTTTATATTGGAGGGAACTGAAGCAGAGAGTTAAGTGACTTGACCAGTCACATAGCAAGTAAGTTTCTTACTAGATTTAAACTTGGATTTTCCTAATTACAAAGCCAACACTATCCATTTTGCTATGATAAAATAACTTTATAGATATTAAAACTTCAATTATATGTCAACAGTCTGTGATTTCATTTGGTGTGTTTCCTGCATCCTTCCCAGATGACAACCCCTCTATGACTTAGTGGATAACCTTTCAAAGTTTCTGTGACATATATACACACACACACACACATACATATATGCATATGTATGTTTGTGTATATGCATGTGTGTATGAGCACACACATGCATATGTGTGTTAAAATTACCACTCAGTTCGTTAATGATTCTGTCCAAATATAGCTAATTTTATCCTCAACCAACCCATTATTATCTGTATTCAAAGCCTTTCTACCTTGATAAAGCCTGTTAAATGTTGTATTCTTGCTGACATGACCTTAGGGTTCAATTCCAAACTATTTTGAGTTTTTTTTTAGAATAGAATTTTAATAAATGATTTGGGGCTTTCAAAATAATTAGCCTTGAAAACATTTGCTCCCAGTGAAAAAATTTTTTTGTCATTTTCAAAATTGTCAAAATTTTGACAATTCAAAAATGTCAAAGATTTTCAAAATTCTTTTTTTTATATAACTTTTCTTATGCAAACTTTAAACAATGCCATATTCTGACTTTGAAAATATAACTACACTAGAGAGCACTAGTAAAAGAGCTTTTGGGGGTGGAGCCAAGATGGCAGAGAGCAGACACATATATCTATCTGACCACCTCCGAGCTTCCCTCAGCCGATTAAGCCTCTGAATTGGTTTTGAAGTAACAGAACCACAGATATTTGGAGGACAACAAATTTCCAGAAGAAGATACTTTGGAAGAATTTCAGAAAAGTTTTATTTGAATGGGGCAGGTGCAGAGGCGCTGTCAAGAGTGCAGGACCCCCTGGGGCAAGGAGCTGGGGTGGGGAGCCAGGGCTTTGTGGGATTTCAATATTTCACTAAAAATTAGAATTGAACAAATGGAAGTGAATGACTCAATGAGACTTCAAGAATCAGTCAAACAGAAGCAAAAAAAAAAAAAAAAAAATAGAAGAAAATATAAAATACTTTTTTAAGAAATAGAAGGGATTTTATTTTATTTTTTTAAATAACTTTTTATTGACAGAACCCATGCCAGGGTAATTTTTTACAATATTATCCCTTGCACTAACTTCTGTTCCGATTTTTCCCCTCTCTCCCTCCCCTAACTTTGGGGTTAAAAGATAATACTTATATTATTATTTCATTCCCCTTAACGATTCAAGCTGTACTAGGCAGGAAGGATTTCTGTTTTGGGAGGAAAGTTCATTCAGTGTTAGGAAAAACATCACACAAATTTTATCAATCCTGTAAGGTTGCTCATATTTTTAAGTTATTAATTTGTTTTTTCATGTAAAGAAATATTCTAAGTATTTAACACTTTATAAATTTAATTTTGTTGTTCCAGATAAACATGTTAAGATGTAGATTTGATTAGCTGCCTTGGGATTGCAATTAGAATATTTCAGAGCCTCATCAATTCTGCTTAATGAGGTCTGTAAGAACAGAAATTAATTTTAAATAAAATGCTTACACAACCTAAACTCCTTCGAAAACCTCTGCCTCCAAAATCCCAACTTAAACCACTTCACCTAAAGAAAGGAAAAAAGCAGACAGGTATGTAATATTAATCATAGAACTCCTCAATCTCGATAAAAATAGAGTTTCAGATAAACACCAATGATAGACATATACACTTCAAGTGAATATAAACTAAATTAAATAAATACTTCCCTGACACTTAGTCTGATTTCAGTTTACATCTCCAAATTTCAATCTTATTCCTAATCCCAACACAAATTCCCCTTTAGATAAACTGCTATAGCATGTTTTCTAAACATTCTATACATGTATCTTTATGCCATTATTTACACCACTAGCCCTTCCTATGTTGGTCACTCATCCAGTTGGCCTGGAAGTTTGATTTCTATGAATTTCTAAATACAACTAACAAATTTATCTTTCTAAACCATGTTTAATCACATCATCCCTTTTTTCCACCCCAGCTTTATGGAACTTTGATACTAAAGGAAATGTAGATGTCATTAAATCTTGACTTTCTTCTCACCACAAATTAGGAAATTTACAGAAAGGTTGGGTTAATGATTGTATTTTGTCTCCCCTGCAGGATAAGTCTCTTAAGCACAGGGATTATCATATTTCTTTCTATCTCAAAAAAGAGATAGGTAAAGAGATAATTAGAGCAAGCCAAGCATTTATTAAGCACCTGCTATGTACCAAGCACTATGCCAATTTTAGCAAGCACTATGCCAATGTCTGAGAATATGAAGAAAGACAAAACTTAGACTACTCTCAAGGAGTTCACAGTCTAATGGGGAAGATAATATGCAAACAACTATATACAAATGATAGATACCTATATAGATGATGATAATTTAAATGTACATATAGATATTGAAAGAGGTTGATTCTGTCTTCTTAATTGATCAGATCTACAATTAACTGACTTTTGTCCTGCAACTGCCTGCTATGATTCTTTGTCTCTGAATTTAATTCAGAAGTTTAACTCTCCTGTAATGAATTGAGTTTAGAAATCCACTTTTCCTGTTAATCATTGTTCTATTTTTGTGTCAAGGAAAATAGTTACACTTGAAGGATATAGATGGACACAAGGGATTCTGGTCTAGAGTTTCTATACAATTAAGCTATCGTTCAAGAATGTCTGGTTTTATAATCAAAGATATCTGATTCACTACCTCTATCCTTGCAGATGCAGCTGGATTCAAACATTTCTTAGTCACAGATGGGAAGGAGGGGGTGTGGCTAGCCTTAATTTCCAATTTCCATCCAATTTTCTTCTATCTGTGATGCTAACGTTACTGTTTATGTACTCCTTGAAACTATAAAAAGTGCTATAAACCCCATAACTGTTTTTTGCTGAGGAAGCTGAGGTCCTATTTGCTGGTAAATTCATGCTTTACTAATTAATTGTGTCTTCTGCTTGGAACTTTGTGTCTCAGTCATTTATGTTTTTTTAAATTGTTAACCATATCCATTTATCCCTATTAATATCTATTATTTGTATATGGTGGTTTGAATGTTGTATACACTTATTCATCTATATAGATATCTCTATATCTTTGTAAGATATTTCACAATATTTAAAGCTATTGTTATTATTATTAATATTCATGGGAAGTAAGACTATAAGGCCTAAAGGAATGGATGGATCATGAAAAATGAATTGAGGAAATAGAGATAACACATGTAGTCTAATCATTTGAAGAGATTGAGAGTGAGTGAAAGGAAACAAGAAGCAATGTGTACATGTACAAGAGGATATGATTGAAATCAGCGCCTAAAGTCTTTGAAATATATTTTACTGAAGTCTAGCATGTAATTAAGAATTTTCCCATGCTCAGTGTTCTGGTTGATATCAAATGATCACTGATTCCCAAGGCTTTCATCATTTCCATTTGTCAGTTAGTTCCTCTTTACTGGTCAGAGTATAGTCTAAATTACCAGTTCTGTATTTGCTTCCATTATTTTCTAAAATCTAAAACTATCAGTAAGAGAAATAAAAGATATGTGTGATGCTTTGGATTTCTAACTTTGATCCAAATAATTGAAATGCTTCACCACACCATGTTTTGTTTTTTTTTGTGCCAACCTACTAATCACCACATAATATATGAATTATTTGAGCAATTTTAGTGCCATTTAAGCTATTTGGAATATCCTGCATATGAATTCTCAGGTTACTACTTCCTGATATACCTAAGCACTACCCACTTCCATGAAAAAGCTGGAGAAAGGGAAGACATCTTTCTACATAAAGAAAATGTTATGAAACATGTAGCTAGTAATGAATATTTTTCTATGTAATTATCAGCAAAAAGAATAACCTGATTAAAACAGAGGGTTTCATGTTGTGGAATAGTGGAAAATGAATGAATAGGTAAGATGGGAGCAGCTACAAGATGATAAGGGACTACAGTTTATCCTCAACTATCATAAGGGTAATGTTCCTAGAAAACAGTGCAAAAGTAAAAAAAAATGTGTATGTATATATATATATATATATATATATATATATATATACTATGAAAAACAGGGTTTAGGTTCCTGTGACCATCAAAAATTGTAATTTTTGGCTAGAAATTGAAAATACTTTTATGCTTACAACTATTTATAACAAAACATTAATTCTGATCATTCCTAACACAGTAATCATGAAATAGTCTGTAAAATGCAGTACACAAAATAAAATTACATACAAAAACATAACAAAACATTTTTTTCTCTCTAGTAATTCCCTAGCATTCTGTAACCTTTTATACTGACATTTCAGTTTAAAAACTGATTTCAGACAGTATTAATTTATCATAACACATGGAATCTACAATCCCAAATATACTATATGTAACAAATAAATTTCTTAGAACTAAAACATTTTAAAACTTGATTACCTTCCACTGTGTCAGGTAACAGTGTGAAAGCACTGTATTGTTGACTATGTTGTAAACCTTTCTGCCTTGCCACCCTGTGAAATTCAAAGAAGAGGAGGCTACTAATAGTTTAGTTGATGATGTCAGAAGACCCCAAGATCTCAACATAATCTTTGATACTCTGTCCTTCATGACTGGTGGATATAATTGGAGATCATGCACTATCTTGAAATAAACCAACAGGAAGTCTGCTTTGTGAGCTAATTGAGATCCTGAAGGGTCTTAGAATATGGGAACAAAACAGAGCAGAGGCAAGTTGACATTTAACCTTGAGGCTGTGACCAATGATAGGACCAGTAAAACATCTAGTAGTATACTTGCAGCTTCACACACTTGTGAATGGACCTCTCTTTTTTCTCTTCTGTGTATAGCTACAAATGTGCATGGTTGCCAACATGAAAGTGAAAATGAGGTTATTAGCAAAGCACACAAATGCTTGAAGTTGTGAAAGTTAAACATATGTTGAGGATTTATCATATTTATAATTTAAAGTGGAAGAGTATTATGATCAAAACAATATATAAGGCAGATGATTTTGGTTGCCATTTTTAGGCTTATTCTAGGATGGAGGGAAGATAAAGCTGTTTTATAATTATAAGAGTAAGGGAATTAGAGTTATAGACTAGGGTGGTATTGATGGAAATGAAGAGAAAGGAACAAAACTATAAGAAAAACTGATAGGATTTTGTGATTAGTTGTGAGGAAGCAAGAAATGGATGCCATTGAAGAATTGGGAGAATTATTGTTTTGTGAACAGAATGAGGATTCAGAAAAGAAAACTAGTTTTGAAGGGGGAAAAAGAATTCCAATTTAGACAAATTAGAATTTTTATCAAGAAATATTTACTTAGGATTGAAAGGAAATGACAGAATCTCAAATGTGAAGTGTCTTGAAGGCAATTAGACATATGGAACTAAAAATCTGGTCAGTAGAGAAGGACTAGAATTATAAAGCTGAAAATTAGACACATGAATATTGTAGATAAAGCTATAGATGCCCTACCTCTACTTCTTCATTAGTTCAAATCCAACCCTTCCTTTCATACCAGATCCTTCATAAAATTTTTCTTAATGGTTTACCTTAAAGTAAATTTCTCATTATGATGAGTGTTTAGCTTTGACTATACTATTCATTTGTCACTTAATCACTAACTGTCCTTTGACCTCTCTTCTATTTTTATCTTATGTAGATATTTAATTAATTTTTCTCCCTGATCTTTCTTTGTGTTCATATTTATACGTGTGTGTGTGTGTGTGTGTGTGTTTATGTAATAAGTTCATCAAGGGAAAGGGCCAATTTGTATCTATCTAAATAAATACAAAATTTCATGGATGAATAAAATCTCAGGATATATGCTATATTAATGAAGTGATCTGTTAGTATTATATTTTCTTGACCAAAAAACATATTGATTAATAAACATAATTCAATATTTTTTTTCTCCCTTTCCCTTCTTCCCACACTGCAATTTAGGTTTCACCAAGCAAGTATCCAAACAAAAAGATTTTCTTCAACCTTGTCCCAGTAAAATTATTCCAACTGAAATAGAGAAGAATGGCTTTTTTGGAAGATTTCCAAAGAGAAGAAAGCAATCCCGGATCCATATCAAAACCCTTCTTCTTAAATGGCATGCAAAAGGACCTATAGATCCTGCATCAAGGCTGTTTTTAAAGAAATATCCAAGATTCTATATGCTATTTTCAAACATTAAAGATAGTGGTTCTTTCTATTTGCCAAGTGACGATTTGATAAAATATGGAAGTTCAGAAAAGTTAAGTGAGCAACGTAAAATGAGACCCTCTTTAATGGATTCAACCATGTCTTCTGAGATCTCAACATCAACAAGTTCCCAATTAGAAATGTCCCAAGTAGGACATTCATCCAGCTTCATAAAACCTGACCTTGACCATTTAACTACACCAGACTCAAGATGCTCTTCTAGATTTGTGGATAAACATGAAACTGAGTCTAAGAAAGAAAAAGTGAAATGGTATGAAAAACTGAAAGAACCTCATGATACAATGAATAACCAAATTTTTTCATTTGATGATCTACCAGCAACTTTAGAAAGAAAGCCTATTACACAGTATTTGTTAGGTAAAATTCATCTAATCCTATAGATAATTTTTAGTTTTTCAAAAATTTTGTGAAATTTTCTGTAAGATCTATATCTTATACTTCCAAGGAAATATTCCTTCTCTATGATGATTTACAATAAGTATGGGACCAGTCATAGGGAGTATATGAATTTCCTCCAAGTTCCCAAGCCCCCACCTAAACACAGCTCTCTTTTTTTTACTCTCCTAGATGTTTATCGTAAAGAAGAGGAAAAAATAGACTTTAAAGAACCCGTACCAATAGAACAAATGACCCGTTTTCCAGGTAAATTATTTATATTTACATTTCTCATAAGACAAAGTAAGAAAAACTACCCAAGGACAGGCAAGGAGTGAGGAATAGCAAAATCTTCAAACTTTCTAGGGCACAGGAATATTTTTCTTTGGATATGTATTTTCTTTAGTGTTAAATAGCATATATCATTAAGCATAGAACTATGTAAAAATCTTGGTATTTAAATTTTAATTTCCACTGAAACTTGGATTCATATATGATGTGAGTAACTGAACATTAGCTCTTCACTGGGTATTAGTACTTATTTATATTTAATGTTTAATCAGTTCAAATTTTGATGTAGCATCTCAATGTTATTTTTTCTCAAATAGTTATATTGTTTCTATGATGTGTTAATTATTCAGAATATTATTATTTAGTTTCCTTTTGGGTTTGTATCTTTTTCATTATCCTGTTTCAATTACTAATTTTTCTTTTATATTGTCTTTAAAGAATATATTTGAATTTTCTCAACTCTTTTAAATTTGTGTAGATAGTAGTCTTCTACAAGAGATTTAGCAAAGTTGATGGCTAATAGGTGAAAGGCATTGAAAGGTAAAAAGAGGGATTTGCAGAGACAAAAAAAAAACAAACCTCTTTTACCTTAGAATCTGATTTACTGTTACATATTTTAAATCCTCATGTTTTGTTGTGCACATGACAATGCTTTTTATATTTTGGTTTTTTTCTATTTCATATTTTAAGTTTTAAGTACATTGAAAAAAGAAGGAAGGAGACTGAGTTTTGAATGTTTGAATTATATATGAAGAGTCCAGTAAGTCAATTATAGACTGTTTTGTTATTTTTGTTTCTAGACATTTATCTGTACAGTGAAAGCAATGAATAGTATTGAGAAAAAAGCCAACTTTAAAATGGGAAAATGGGTTGTCTTAAATATTGTGACCTCAGCCACCTAAACAGTTGATGTCATCCCTACAGAGTGCTCCCTGGCTCATCTTTCAACTTATATTCAATATGATTTAGCATTCAGATCTTTAAAACCATGTTTTTGTTTTTGTTTTTTAGATTCTACAGAATCAGCAGAGTCTGAAAAAGATCTTGTTGTGTATGGTGAAGGTTATTATAAAGAATCAATGCACTTGTTAGAGGATCAAAAAATAAATCTTGCCAAATTAGCTATCTTGAAATGTCAAGAATTTGGAAGAAATGCACTTAGTTTAAAGGTACAATATTTTTCAGTGGTTATATTTTTTTGTATTTTTTTCTTTAATCGTTAAACTTAAACTACTTTAGATGATACTTTGTCATTGTAAATGAAATTTCCTTTGAAATGTACACCTAAATTTTGATGGACCCATAGTATTACATAAAAATATTACTCTCTAATTCATCTACTTGAATAAATAAGAGCTTAAATTTCAGTTCTGTGCATTTAATATTTGGTAATTTCATTTAAAGTAACTTTAATGAACTCTCCATTATCCAATGTGTTGAGGTAATAGTGGTCTTGCGTAGGTGACAACTATGAGTTGGAAGCCAGCTGTGAGACAACAATTGATAGACCTCAACCTTCCTTGGCCCTCAGTTCTCAGATCAGCCTGAGTTTGGATACTTCTCTCATTACTACTATAATTTCTTCTTATCTTGTTAGAAATAACTATAGGAATATCAGTTAGGCCATAAGGTGAAGATGATGTTTGGAGATTTTTCCCACATGTACTTTGGGGAAGTTGTGGTAAATTAGGACCAGAATGCTTGTTTTTATCTGTTGAACTGGTCTGTATTTTGTGAGGTTTGCAATGTAAGTTGAGAGAATAGAGGAAAAAATGGCTAGTTAAGATTGTGAAGGTGGTAGCTACTTAACCAGGGAAGACTATTGTTTCTGTCTCATGTTTGTTAACTAACCATTGCTATAGTCTTTCTTTTTGACCTAATTTTTCTAATTTTCATGTCTTTCGGGAATTAATTTAATGCTTTTTTAAAAATTGCATTCTTGGTTAATTCTCTGCTTTTCTGTTTTATTAGTATGTGTATATTGTATCTAGTATATGTATACTGTATCCTTTTCCTCTATGATATAGCATGTGGTCCTAACTGCTGAATTTCTGGAGAGTAACTGCTCACATTTAAAATTTGCAAAATGATTTTCTTGCTCAAATGTGAGGAAATGATAAAATTACTACAACATTCATTTTACAGGTGAAGAACTGAGATCTAGAAGTGTCAAAACTCAGGTCTTTTGATGTTGAGCTCAGTAATTTTGCCACTCACTGTTCTTTGGTGCCACTAGCTCATAAAATATGTCTGTGTCCCAGATGTTTATTTCTAGGTCACAATTAGATACTCAGACTGCTTCAGATCTTTGAAACAGAGCATATAAAAGAGTAAATTTCTAGCCACAAAATTTTTAATCTGTCCTCTCTGCTCATATGATCACTCTAGTTAAAGGTCACTTGAGTTGAAAGGAAAATTCTTCATTTGGACTAATGAGGGCAGAACTCAGGAAAAAGAAAATTAAATGTTTACCTGTGACAAATTTACAATGATCATTCTTTTTGGCAAAAGGTAGATTTATTTAGGGAAAGAGGCTACAGACAAAATGAAGGGATGCAATAGGCACCAGGAATGGTAAATATAAAATAGTGTTGGGAGAGCATATAGTTAGCAAGGAAAAATACAAGTTTCCTGGAAACTCACAGTTAACCAGGAGAAAGGGAATATTTCATGAGGTGGGAGAAAGTCATTGACTTTAGATTAAACTGACCAGAATTAGCTAGAATAAGGAAAAAGGAAAGGTACTTTGAGGGAAAGAAAGAATACCTCAGAGTGCATTTAGTCCTAAAAGAACTTATCAGAGATCTTCCTCATAAGCAGATTTTATAGGGGAAATATAGCTTTGTGAGTTTTTCAGGGAAACCAGAGAAGTAAAAGCATGAAATCAAGAGGGAGGGGTCAAGAGCCAGATGGAATGTACCTGCCTAAAGATATGCTAATATCTCAAAAGGCTGTTTTAAGATACCCATAGATTAGGAATTGGACAAAGCGGGTAGATAAAGAATTCCTTCCTAGATAGTCTGGAAAAGTTAAGTTCCCATCAAAGTTATCTCAAAGGTTGTTGTGAATGTCTTTAAAGATGCTAACTGGTTGGTTGGTTGGTTGGTTGTTGTCCTTCATACTCAAAAGAGAGAACCAAAATGACATAACTATGTTAGAGTTGAGTTACAATGTGTCTGACTGTGGCTTATCAGATCAATACAAGATTAGAATGCTCTGTCACAGTAGGACACAAATAGTTGCTATGACCATTTGGAGTAGTTTCTCTAATTTGCACATCTCACATTTCATTTGGGGTAATTCAGTTCTGCTTTGCTCATAGAACATAACATCTTCTCTGATGAAGACACACCATGATGGGTGGTCCTGGGACAGCTAGGTGGAGCAGGAAACAGCACCAACACTGATCTCAGGAGGACCTGTGTTCAAATATGACCTTGGACACTTAACACTTATTAGCTGTATGAAGATGGGCAAAGATGCTCACTAGATTGGATACAGGATGGATGAATTAACAATAGACTCTGATTTCACAGGATCTGGGCTTTTTCCTGACAGGAAGAGAATAAGGCACATCAACTGAAGATCAGTGATAGCTTCAAAGTAGGACTAACATGTAATGGGAACTTTAAAGATAATGAATAGTTCCACCTCAGCAGAAGAATTTGCATCCTTGAATTTCAGTGCCTTCTCAAGATAGCAAGAAACATATCAATTTGTAGGTAGGGGTACATACTTCATACAAGGGTGGTATGTGACAAAGAGCAAGCAATGCAAAAAACTGCAGACAGTAAGCTGTTACCTTCCCTAATAGACCTCCCCTAACAAATGATATACAAGCAGACTTAGAAACAATGGGTCACTGAGTCAACATAACTTTCAATAATACCCCATTTGGTGCTACCCATCTATAAGGAAAAGATTGAACAATAAAACAAAATATATGTAGTTCAGCATCACATTCAGTCATCTATCCCACCTTTATTCCCAATTGTAACATTCTCATGTCTGCTGCTGATTATGTCAAATTAGTGGCTATAAGCTAGGAGACACAATAGAAAACAAAAATCATAAATCATAATCCCATGTTTCCATCAGTCTTATAAAAGTTCAATAAATTTAGATAGAGTCATAATCTCATGGACCAAAAAGATAAGGCTTGTTAAATAGGCCCTGGGTCTAAGCTAAGGCATGTTACAGATTAAGCCACTTAGAGAACATACCACATTCTTGTTTTAGAGGGAAGATATGCGTATCACCAAAGTCACCAAGAAAACTCAGTAGACATAAATACCATGAAACAAAAGACTAAAGTAATTCAATAGTCATCAATATCAAATAACAGCAATTCTTCTTGTATCTTAGTAACCCAGTACAAATAATTCAGTTAATCAGCACATTTCATCTTGAATCCCAGAGTCCCATGTAGGTATCTGGTCTCTGGAAGCATCTTCCCCTGGATTTCCCAGCATAGGTGGTCTGCTCAAGCAGCTCTAGAGTGATCTTCTTCTAGTAGATTTGTTTCTCTGGCTCCAAGTCAGCTGCAAAATCATAGGTGACTCTGGGAACAACTTTTGCAAAACATAGTACAATTCTCACAGCCATACATTGTTACTGAAAAAAACCATAGCTTTGACTATACAGATCTTTCAACAAGGTGATATCTTTGTTTTTTTTAGTATACTTGTCCAGCTTTGCCTTAGTTTTCCTTACAAGGAACAATTTTTTTTTTTAATTTAATGACTTCAGTCTCTGTCTGAAGTGATCTTTTGAGCTCAAGAATATAAAATCTGACACTGTTTCCATTTCTTCTCCATTTGCCAGGAAATAATGAGACCAGTTGCTATGCTCTTTGGGTTTTATTTAGTTTAATTTCTTTTTTAATGTTAAACCCACTTTTACACTTTTCAGTCTCCTATTTTACCCTCATCAAGAGGCTTCTTAATTCTTCACTTTCTGTCATCAGATGGTATCATCTGCATATCTGAGATTGTTGATATTCTCTGGGCAACCTTAGTGATTTAGGTTTTTGATTTATCCAGCCTGGAATTTCACATAATGTACTCTGTATATAAGTAAATAAAAAAGATGAAAAGATATATCCTTGTCCATTTCCAATCTTAAACCAATCAGTTGTTTTATAGGTTTTATAGGTTTAAGTATTACTTCTTGGCCACCATATAGGTTATATGTAAAGTCCAGGCTAACTCTCTGGAGGGCCTCAGGATCAGTCAGAGTCTGGATCAGTCAAAGTCTTTGGTCTTTAGGGGGAGAAGTGAAGGAGGCAGGCAAGCTGCCACGTGGTTTACCAAAGATGTGTCCTGGATTATGGAGTATGGTCTCTCCAGCCTCTCTCCTCCTCAACAGCCAATGACCCTGACCTCACTTCCTCAGCCTGAATCCTTTTCTACCATTGTAATGGGCTGAAGCTCAAGTTGATGAACTGAAGTCCCAAGCACATGAGGCTAAATAGTAATTGGACCATACTCTATTAATGTATGCTTGGAGAAAGAATGGCCCCCCTCCACTCTTTGTACAAGTTCTAATGTATTGTATAGGAAATGATGTAGGGACGATTTGGGTGGGTGGAGAGAGAGGGGATGGGAGAGAGGCAGAAAGAATGCTGGTCTGGTTCCTGTCGAGACTGCTCACATTGCTATCGCCATCCCACTTCACTTCCACAAAGAATTAAGATGGAAGATTTTCCCTTAACCTGAATTCCTGACTCTGGCTGATTTTAAAATACATGGTCATCACATACCATTACCTCACTACCACACATTCAGCAAGCACCAATGGTGAAGAGAGCCATTACATTACCATATCATCTAAGTATATGCTTATAGAACCATTATCTCACAGCAAATAGGTAATTAGCCTTAAGTGCTCTGCAATCTGATTCAAGTACACCTTTTCAGGGTTTTAGCCCTCTACAATTCCTCAGGAGAAAAGTAAGATATATCTGGTATTCCCATCTCTTTGATGACTTCTCACATTTTGTTGTGACCCACACAACAGCATCATCTTTTAGAGTTAAATAGCTTAGCTGGAATTCCATTACCTACATGAGCCTAATTGTTAACAATGCTTCCTAAAGTCCATTGACTTCATTTTCCAATATGTTTGGTTCTAGATTATGCTAAGCGATGATTTTAAGATTTTTCTTATATAGTTCTTTTGTGTATTCTTGTTGCCTCTTCTTGATCTCTTCTGCTTTTATCAAGTAAGTCCTTACCATTTTTGCCTTTTATCATTCCAATTTTTTCATAAAACATTCCATTCATTTTTTTAAGAGATCTCCATGCTATTGCTTTCTTCTATTTCTTTGCATTACATACTTTAACAAATTTTTTTTCTCTGGAATTCTTTATCAGTTAGATATAGCTTTTGCTTTCTCCTTTCTCAGTTTACTTTCCTTCTCTCCTTAGCTAGTTAAAGTCTCATCAGTCATTTTTCTTTCTTGCTCTTCTTTTTCTTTGGATTTTTTTTTCTTTTTTTTGCTGCTGTCTCCTATAGTTCTGCCTATAGATTTTGCCTAATCCATTCATTGAAATATATTTATCACCTTCACTTCATATTTATAAGAGATATTTACATCATGCTTATATGGTCAGATGGTTTTCCTTACCGTCTGTTTTCAAATGAGATAGTGTTATGGGCCAGAACTTGAAAAAAGGTACTAAGTGGAATTGAGGAGATAATGGTTAAATCTAGTTTAGCACTGATTTAATCCTACAACAAATAATGGTTTCCTAATGATATAATGATTGGTTTATACTCAGAATAGAGCATATAAGCTAGAAGCTCTCAGGGTCAGAAAAGATAAGCTCACTAGAAGCTCTCAGAGGCTGAGACAGATTCATTCCCACCTTTGTTGTGGCTGGAGGTTGAAGTACAAACCTTTGGATTCAGAGAGATTCAGAGGGCAGAGAAGGAGGCAGGAGCTCAAACTCTGAATCAAGGAGAGAGATAGGCCTCTAAGAAAGATGGCCCGGGGCCCAGGAAAAGAGATAATAAAGAATTTGAACTTTGGATTTTAACACCTGGCTACTCGTGTGGTGATTACTGAACTCAAATGAAGGCTGCTCCCAAAAACCTCCAAGAAAACTCAAAAGAGAACATTACATTTTGGCATCTGAACGTGGGGCTGACACAATCCTGATTTCAGTGACAAAGTCTCTCTGACCCAGAAATTAGGGTGAGTATAAGAAGGAAACTTTGTAAAGGTCTAAAATAGTATTCCAATTAAAATGGGACAAATGTTTAGAAAGGAGATTTCTCCACCAAAAGGAAAATTTGTCAAAAGCTTGGTTAAACTCATTAAAAGCCAAGATTTGATTGTAATGTGGGAGTAGATCATTGAACTTTTAGAAACAATACAGTACACATCTCCTTGGTTTTCTAAGGAAAAAGAATGGGATCCAGAGGAGTGGAAATTAGTAGGAAAGCAACTATGTGAATACTACAATGATAATGGACCTGATTCAATTTCCAAAGAAACACTTTATACATATAACTTAATCCAATTGGCTTTAGGAAATTATATAAGTTATAGAATAAGGAAAAAGAAGAAAGAGCAGGAGGGAAAGGATCCAGATAAACTAGGTGTGAAAAGGATGAAGAATTAGACAAGAAAGGAGTTAAGTACAATTTTGAGTGTGGTGCTTCACAGCAGAAGCCATTAGGGCATTCCCTATCTCATGACCTTCTCCCCTCAATTAACCCTTCATGGGTGGAGGGGCAGTGACACAATCAGCACTACCTATGAAGCAGACTATGACAAGATTACAAAAGGCACTGGTTAAGGCTAAAAAAGGACAGGATATATCTCATTTAATAAATGCATAGCCTGTTATTGAAGATCTTGACTCTTTAGGTCAACAAAGGAGAAGATACACTCCTTTTGATTTGGAAAAAAATCAAGGATTTGAAAAAGGGTTGTACTCTTTATGGGGCTATATTGGCTTATGTTAAGATGTTACTAGAGAATTTGGCTTATGAAATTTTAACCCCTAGTGATTGGAAATCTATAGCAAGGACATGTTTAGAACCTGGACAAAACTTGTTGTGGCTTTTGGAGTATAGTGAATTATGTAGGATTCAAGCCCAACACAATAAGCAAACTGGAGTTAATATTACAAATCACCTTTGACCAACTAGCAGGTGAAGGTCAGTATGCAGAGAATTCAGCACAGACTAATTAGCATAGCAGCTTATGAGCAAATTGCTACTGTTGCAATAAAAGCTTGGAGTTCCGTCCCTGGGAAAAATTCAGGGGAAGCCTTCAAAAATACAGCAAGGTCCTAATGAACCTTTTGCTGATGTTGTGGGACATTTGGAAACAGCTGTCACAAGAACCATTGGAAAAAATGCAGCTACAAGAATTATGATAAGACAACTGGCTAAGGAAAATACTAACACAAATATGCTTCTTTAGAGGAGATCATCAGAAGCTATGCCACAGTGGGCACAAATGCTTATTATACCCAGACTATGATGAATATGGGAAGACATGGTCCTTCTTGGCAAGGGACTTCTAGAGAAACTCGCCAATGCTTTCATTGTGGAAAAATTGGGCATCTAAGAGCTCAATGTAGGTATATAGAGAGAGTTAGAGGACAAGATGAGAGAATAAGACCTAAAACCCTATGTCCAAAATGCAACCGAGGTTTCCACTGGGCCTCAGAATGTAGATTGACCCAAGGAAATGAGAGGCAGGGCCTACTTCCAAGATATCTAACAAAAGATAGGTGGGCCATGATGGCAGCAGGTCTCTGATGTGATCAATCAGCAAAAAGCACTCAGATGGGAGAAAGGGATTACAATTGGAGAGAATTCAGGCTTTTTTAACCTAACAGAAGGGCAATGTCCAGTGCAAGCAGCTCCAATGTAATTGCCAGTGATGTGGAGAAATCTAAAAAGTGGTAAATAGAAGGGACTAGATAGGTTAACTGCTTAGGAGAAAGGGTTTGCTTGTTTCTCTACAGATGGAGAAGGAATCAGATGGGTGCCAACAATCACCTGGAGAGAGACAGAAAAAGAGAATAAAGAAATATCTGACACTGAAAGAGCATGACTGATATTGAGACTGTTACAGAACTTCAAAGCCCACAGGAATCATTGGATTCCTTGAGATGAAAAATTGTTGATGAGACTGTTACAGGACTTCAAAACTTGCAGGACTTATTGGATTCCTGGCATAGGAACTAATGGACAATAGATTGATTTTGGACTATTTCTAGGACTTATGGACATGTACAATTCCTTTTTTGAGCAATCAGGGAAGACATGATCACCTCCTTTTTGGGGGTTCTCACCTCCTTGAGAAGTCAGGGAGAGCATGACCCTCTCTGTTCAAAAAACAAAAGAAAGCAGATGTTATGGGCCAAAATTCTTAACTTGAAACAAAGGATTCTTACAAGATACTAAGCGAAATTGAGAGACAGTGGTTAAATCTAGTTTAGCATTGATTTAATTTTACAACAAATAATGGTTTCCTAGTGATATGATGATTGGTTTATACTCAATGTAGAGCATATAAGCTAGAAGCCTCAACTAGGTTGATTTGGAGAAATTGACAGCAGCAGAGACAGTCATTCCATCGTTCACTTTTGTGGTGGCTGGAGGCTGAAACACCAGTCCTTGGACTGAGACAGACTGGAAGACAGACTGTGGTGATGGTCCTCCTGCTAACCCTACAGAAACCAAGACTCATTCAGGAGAACCTCAAGAAAGCTGGCCAGGGCCCCAGGCAAAGAGATAATAAAGAATCTGGACTTTAGACTTTAACCCCTGGCTACTCATGTGGTGATTACTGAACTGAAATGAAGGCTGCTCCAAAAGACCTCCAAGAAAACCCAAAAAAGAACATTACATTTTTCAATTTCAGTCTGAAGCAACAATAAGCTCATGATCTGAACCATCATCAGCTCTATCTTTTTTTTTTGCTGAGGCAACTGAAGTTAAGTGACTTGTCCAGGGTCACACAACTGGGACGTGTCAAGTGTCTGAGATCAGATTTGAAGTTAGGTCCTCCTGACTTCAGGGCTGGTGCACTATCCACTGCACCAACTAGCTGCCCTTCTAAATTTTATTTTAACTGTATAGAGTTTCTCTATTTTGGGGTACAAAAAATTGGTTTTATTTTGATATTGACCCCTTTGTGATGTGTAGCGACCATATGTAGAATTGCTTTTCAAGTCAAAAAAAGTATTTGCTATGACCAGTGAGTTATCTTGACAAAACTTTGTTAATCTTCATTTTGTACTCCTTGGCCAAATCTGTCACCGAGATTGTTATTTCAATTATCTTTTGATTTCCTACTTTAGCATTCTATTCCCCTATAATGGATGTGACATTTTTAAAATTACTATTTCTAGAAAATGCTTTAAGTCTCCATAGAACTGATCAACTCTGGCAATCATCAGCATCAGTGACTTGAGCAAAAATTTTATTGTTGTGATGTTGAACAATTAATTTATCTTGGATTTGAATAGATATTATTGTGTTATTTTCAAGATGATACCCCAGTGCTGCTTTTCTTTTTTAATGACAAAGAGGGCTACTCCAAATCTTCTAAGGAGTTCTTGCCCACAAAAGTATATGTAGTGATCACCTGAATTAAATCCCCCCATTTTATCTATCTATTTAATCTATTACTTAATCCCCAAAATGTCAATGTTTAATCTTCTGCACATCACTTTATCTCAGTTCATAGATCTCACAAGTACCTATACAATATTGATATTTGCAACATCAGATTTTATTTTTGTCATTTTTGTAACTACAATTGAATCAGTTGAGTTTGGCTCTGCTGCTTTATTAGTAGTGGAGGTACTTAGACTTGTCTTTTGCTTTTCTTCAATAGCACTTTCTGTCCTAAGGAGCTTATCTCCTGGTATCATATCTTTTTATCATTTTAATACTATTTTTGGGGTTTCTCAAAGTATCTATAAAACTTAATGTAAAGTTCTATGCCAATATTTTATTAAATTAATAAATGTTAAATTAACATTGGTTTAACTGTTATCTTCAACAGATTTTAAAGAATTAGATGATTTTTTAAAAGGAATCTGAACATCTTAAAAGTGATTTTATATCTATTTAAGAATAATAGTATGTGAATAAACTTAAAAGTTAAGAATTTTTTTAGTGAAGAAAAAAACTAATATATAATATATTATTGATAGCTTTTTGTTTTTAATTTCTTCTAGGGTTTCTTTATTGATAAATGTCCAGACTTAAGTATTTTGGCAGATCAATTGGTATATCTTAACTTGTCCTACAATAATTTATCAATCTTTCCCCCAGAGGTGAGTCCATTTCTAATTAGAATTATTGTTAAAATTTATTGATATTCTTGTTAGCAATCTATTGTTAATTAGTATCACAAAACTGGGAAGAAATTCATTATAGTGTGCTGTATGCTTACTATCTACATTTACTGGGGAATGGAGCTGATAATTAGTTTTGAAAGGCAGGAGAAAACCTGAGCATATTTAAAGGCAAAAAGGAAAGAATAAGTAAGGCGAGATTAGAAATGAGAGGGAAAGAAGGAATGATTAAAAGGGTTAACCTTCTGAAAGAGACAGGGAAAGGGGATCGAGATTGAGGCCAGTGGTAGAAGGGCTGCTTCTATTAAGAAGAGGCACCTTTTCCTCACTGACAAGAGGTCTCCAGGAGAAGAAAAGGATCAAGTCTGACTTTGTGATATAAAAGAAGGAGGATTAGATTTGTTCATGTTCCTCTGAGGTTCAAAATTAGGGAGTAAGTAGATGGAGAGAGAAGTAAATTGTTCCCTTCACTGAGATTATATGTTAATGCCATTTTTTTCTTTTATTGAATTCTTGCTGATCTTTTGAGGCCCAGGTCAATGGCCATCTCCTTTACAATAATAATAGTTAATACATATTAAAACTTTAAAATTTACAAAATACTACATAAGTTATATCATTTGATCTTTACAAATATTCTTGTGAAGTATAAAAAGGGAATGAAAGTAAGAGCACCTCTTGTGAAGTAGGTGCTCTTAATTTCATTCCCTTTTTATAGATAAGGAAAACGAGTCTGGGAAAGGTTGAATAATTTGCCCAGAATCACACAGGTAATCAATACTTGAGATAGGATTCAAATTCAAGGCTTCCTGATCTGTGATGGTTTTCCTGAGAAGCAGCCTTAGTCTCAGTTACAATCAATAATTAATCCAAAATCGCAACCAGCTGGTAAAAATCCAAACGTTTATTTCTCCTTCCAAATTAGCCTGGTTAGTTGAGGCCTATCTCTCTGCCTGGCTCCAAGAGATTTTGCAGCTTTGTCCTTGGCTTCTGCCTCTGCTTTCTTCAGCCTCCAGCCAGCTCCAACTCGTGGCTTCTCAATCTCCAGTCTGTCCCAAGCTCCAAGAGCTCCCTCTATTTATGTGATCTCCCAAAGGTTAACTCCGCCTTCTGGAGGGAGAGGGATTCTGGGTTATCTCCCAGAGTGCTCTCTGGTTCTAAGGGAGGTGTGAATTCAGATCTCATACTAGCCCTGAACTCTCCCAAAGGTGTGAACTCCATTGAGTACTTAGATACTTATGAGCTCTCTAAAGGTGTGAACACAAGCATTGTTCAATCAGTTCCACTTAGTACCTAGTTCAAGTTCTGGCCCAAAACTCTTTCTAAGATTAAATTAACTCCAATGTCTTAACACTTTGTAAAGATTCCAGCACTGATCTAAATCCAAAACTCTTATTTTCTTTTCTCTTTTCTTCTTTCTTCTTCTTCTTCTTCTTCTTCTTCTTCTTCTTCTTCTTCTTCTTCTTCTTCTTCTTCTTCTTCTTCTTCTTTTGCTGAGGGCAGTTGGGGTTAAGTGATTTGCCCAGGGTCACAACAGCTAGATGTGTTAAGTGGCTGAGGCCAAATTTGAATTCAGGTCCTCCTGACTTCAGGGCTGGTGCTCTATCCACTGCACCAATTAGATGCCTCCCAAAACTCAATTTTCTAGATCACATATCAGCCTTTTGACAAATCCCTCCAAATACCCCTCAAATGGACATAATCTCTTCATCTTAATTCCCCTTAGCGTTCTTTTTGGATTTTCTTTTAGAAAATCACGTTCTTCCTTATAATGTACTTATTTTATTTCCCCTTATTAGATTGCCATGTTCTTAAAAATAGAGACTAAGATACTTTTTTTTTGTTTTGTTTTCCCAAATACACATTGTAGAGTAACTAACAGATTATAATTGCTCAATTAGTATCCATTATGTGAACTGGCAAACCCAATTTATCAAGTATTCTCTAGATGAGAGAGGCATCCCTACTCTGGGATACCTGGTCCAATTTCATAGGCTGTAATTTTTAGCTGGGCACTGTTAATAAGCCTTAATTGGGAGCATAATATAATAAGAAAAGTAAGAAATCAAAAGTCCTCTACTTCATTGACTTTACACATTTTACCCTGAAGGATTACATTCAGTTTTGCTGGATAGGTGATTCTTGGTTGTAATGCTAGTTTCTTTGCTCTTTAGAATATCATATCCCAAGTGCTCTAATCCTTTAGAGTGTAGAAGTTGCTAAAACTTGTTATCCTGACTGTGGTTCCATTATACTTGAATTGTTTTTTTCTGGATGCTTGCACTATTTTCTCCTGGACCTGTAGTTTCAGAATTTGGCTATAATATTTCTGAGAGTTTTTATCTTGGGATTTCTTTCAGGAGGTGATAGATAGACTCTTTCAATTTATTTTCTTACCCTCTGGTTCTAGAATATCAGGACAGTTTTCTTTGATAATTTCTTGAAAGATGATTTCCAGGCTTTTAAAAAAAATCATGATTTCCAAGTAGATCCATAATTTTTAAATGATCTCTCCTGTATTTATTTTCCAAGTCAGTTGTTTTTTCATTGAGATATTTCACTTTTTCCCCTGTTTTTCATTCTTTTGGGTTTTTTTTTATTGGTTCTGGATTTCTCATAAAGTCATTAGCTTCCATTTATGCAAGTCTAATATTTAAACAAGCTATTTTCCTCAGTGAGCTTTTGTACTTTTTTTTTCCCATTTGGCCAGATTAGCTTTTTAAGGCATTCTTTTCTTCATAGACCTTTTGTACTTCCTTTTACATCATTCTCATTTTTCTTCTCTATTTTTCCTCTACCTCTTTTACTTGACTTTCAAAATCACTTTTGAGCTCTTCCATGACCTGAAACCAATTCTTATTTTTCTTGGATGTAGAAGGTTTGATTTTATCTCTTTCTGAGTATGTGTTTTGATCTTCCTTGTCACTATAGTAACTTTCTTTGGTCAGAATCTTTTCCCATTGTTTGCTTATTTCCTCAGCTTATAGCTCCACTTTTAACTCTTTGTTAAAGTAGGGTCCTATTTCCAAGGTAGAGAGTACAATATCCCAAGCTTCAGGAATTTTGTGCAACTGTTTTCAGAGATCCTTCTAGGAATGTGTAAGTTTTCAATTCTTCCAAGGTGGTATGATCCAAGGCAAAGTATGTTTACTATTCTCCTAGCCTATGCTCTGGTTTATGAGTGACCACAAGCATTCTTTACTGCCCTATAACAGTGAGAAGAGTCCACCATCTACTCTGGCTATAAGTTCTAATGTATTAGTACTCCTCCTTGCCCTTTCCAGACTGTGAACCAGGACTGCATCCCAGATCTGTTTATGGGCAAAACAAGAGTCCTTTCTCAGTATTAGTAAAGAGATTTCCTTCTGACTAGCTATTCAATCCTCTTTCTGTCTGTGAGGTGAGGCTTCCAGAAGCCACTGGTGTTACCACTGCTGCTGCTGCCAATTCAAGACTTCCACAGCCCGCTCCTGGTTTGCTGGTGTCCTAAGGCACTCTCACCCTTGTGAGACAAATCTTACCTGCTGACCTTCCAAGTCATCTTTTGTAGTCTGTGGGCCGAGAGGTCTGGAGACAGCCAGTGCTGTCATTGATTCTGACACTGCAAGACCAGCTAGCTTGTCTTAGGTTTACGGGGCCCAGGCTGACCTGGTGCAGCTTGAACAGAATTGTACTGCTTTCTTACCTGATGACCTTTTCTACTGACTTTCTAAGTGGTCTTCAACTGGAAAACTGTCAAATACTTACTATCTTTTTGTGGTTTCGGACACTATAAAATTTGTTTAGAGTTATTAAAGTTCAGGTCAGTCCCTATCTTTGCCATCTTGGTTTCTACCCAAAAGAAAATTAATGCATGATTTTTCAGAGTCTGAAATATACTGGAAAGGGATTTATTTTAAATTTCAGCTGTTTTATATTGAAAGGATTTCATAGTATTTTATGAAGTTTGACGATTTCTTTAAATATATTGACAATGTTCTAATAATTATATTATTATACTAAATCTACTTCATTGTACTGATGCTGCTTATTCAAGAACTATTATTTAGCAATTAAAAGGCAAAGAATAAATCATATGTATATTTATAACTATTTCTTGTCCCTTTTCTGTTTTGTAGGTGATAATTTTAATCAATTTACAAGTTCTGATCATGAAAAATAATCCCATCAAAGAGATCCCTTCTACTATTGAAGAATTAAAACACCTCACAATATTTGTCATTTCCTTTAATTTGCTAACTTCTCTTCCAAAAGGGTAAGGTGACAGATTTTAAAGTAATTAGATAAAGAATTTTTGGTTCAGCAAGGAATTCTATTGATACAGTACCTTACACAATAGGTATTTAATTTTTTTAAAAAAAGAAAAACCTCATTGAATAAATGTGACTGATTTAAAAGTAGACTTTTCTTTGAATGACTCTTATACAGATGCAGCTTGGAATAATGGAAAGAGTACTAGTTTTTGATTTGGAGATCGTGAACCCAAATCCACTTTTTTTTTTTTTTTTTTAACATATTAAGTGTATGGTCTTAAGTCATTTACATCTCTGGGCCTAAATTTTCTCATCTGTAAAAATGATCCTGTGATGTAGTTCTCTATGACCTAGTTTTCTGCTTTGCTTCTTAATAATATTATGCAATCTACTGACTGCATATACATACAATTAAATGAAGCTAGGAAATGCACATAAAGACATCCACTTTCTTGGCAATAAATAAATAATTTGAATAAATCACATGAGAAGAATTTCAGTTTATTTGTATGTGTATACTCAAGCAGTCTGTGACTTGATTCTTCTGATATCAAATGAGATAATATTTCTAAAGCTTAAAGCACTACATGGGTACTACCTCTCTATATGACCTTTTAAATACATTATCTTAAGACTGAAGAATTCATCAGTTCACGTTTACATCAGTTATATCCTTAACCAAAGCAGATCCTCACATCACAGACATACAGTCCATCATTGGACCATGCTGAAAAGACTTTGAGTTTCATAGGATCTTCCAACACTTTAAAAAATCTGGGCACAGGGCAGGGGGCAGTTAGATTGCATATTGGGCAGAGCACCCAGCCCTGATGTCAGGAAAATTTGAGTTCAAATCTGGCTTCAGACACCTAACTCTTATTAGCTGTGTGACCTTAGACAAATCACTTAACCCCAATTGTCTTACAAAAAAAAATTAATAAAATTCTATTTTATATAACACTTGAATGTTAATTTTTTTTAAACTTTGTAGTGGAGAAGTTATAAAACAGGATCGTTTACATAAGCTAACATGTATAGTTTATTTTGCAAACCTTAAAGAGGTATTATAGATAGTATTTCATTATCTGAGATAAGTCTTACCATCATCACAGTCTGAGGCTCTCCTTTTATTTTTGTAGTTCTGGAGCCATAGAAGTTACAAAGTTATGCAAGAATAATTAGACCCCCAAAAATTATACCTTCATATCTTCAATGAACCCATGAGTATTCAGACCACTTCTCTGCCCTTTATCGGGCAACTTTCTTCTCATGCTTGCTACATCTCCACTTCTGCAGTCTGTTCCTCTAATTGGTGAATTTCTCCCAAACCTCAATTTGAGGAATTATATCTATTAACCAAGTTTTTATGTTTTGGACAGTCAATGAGCTCAGCCCTGCTTTGAAAAGAAAGAAGAGATTGGGAATAATTACATTTCAAAAACAATGCAGTGCTATCCAAAGCTATTCAGTGCTACTAAATCAATGATTTTTTTGTTGATACTCATATGACTATTAATCATAGAATATCATGGTGTCTAAAGAATTAAATTATATGTGATCTAAAAGACAAGGGAAAGGTACATGGTAGGCATTAATAGCCTGCAAAATGTTGCCAATAATGACATCTGTGCAAGAAGTAGTGTAGCACAAAAACATAGACAAGGAAAGATACATTTGGAAAAGGATATGAGCTAGTTATATTGTGACAAAGAATATTTTTAAAAATTGGAGGGAGGGCTCCAATGCATTTTGTAGATTTTCCATAAGGGTATATGAAAGGATAGGAATAAGCATTCTATATCTACATAAAAAATACAATTCTGATCATTCATCATGGCATGGAGGTAGCTTTGGATTCTTCAAAGCTATACCAGAAAATCAGAGAAAAGGAAAGGACAAGAGGCAAAGAATTCTGCAGGAAGAATCATAACCAACCTTTCTTCCTCAGCTACTCTACAAACATTTTTTTTAATGTACTGTATGAAATAACATAATTCAGTGTACAAATAGAATACCATACTAATAAGAAGTTAAGAAGTTAGAGAAGAGTGGATCAGGGGAGACTTGAATTTTATCCTAAACTGATCAAAGGAGATGTAAATGGAATGAATTTACCATAAAAAAGATGATAGCAGCAGAATAGACTAGAAAGCACATCCAACTACATATATAAATATGCATATCTATAAAAGTAATCTATATTGATATATATTTTTCTTTGCAAGAAGTATGCTTGAAGCATAAAGATTTACTAAAGTAAAACAGATTAAAGCAAATGTACTATACTTCGAGGGGTAGGGGTATGGGGGAATGGGGAGAGTAGAACTCATGATCCCATATAAGGAAATAGTAAACATCACAGTTTGCTGAAAGGTCAAAAACAGTATTAAGACTAAACATATATGCAATGAACAACACCCAACAGTATTGAATTGTCATCTAAATACTTAAAGAAAAAGTTATATGAATTATTAGGAGAAATAGAAAGTTATAATAACAGAGTATAAATTCTGGTAGGTTCTGCCAAGTAAAGACTTTCTATGATAAACTTTTGGCTTAGAATGGGCCAGCTGTGCAAAAAGAAAAAAAATAACAAAATTCATAATCAGTCTGCCACTAAGTATAAGGAAAAGTGCAAAATGACTTTGAAGCTCATGTAGATCCCATCTGTTTCCACTGTAATAGTTGTAACTGTAACACAAAAACAAGTCTTAAAGTGTTTATTCATCTTTGGCTAAGTCAATGTCTTTAAAAAAGTTTGCATCAGAAAAGACAGAGTTCTGAATATAAGATATAATTTCAGTGACATCAGGATAGAAATAACTAAAGTTTTTCAGGTATTCAGAATTTTTTTCTTTTCAAAGTAATTGACAGGATTTTGTAGCTCGACTCCATCTTGATAAAGTTCTTCCCCCAAAATTTGAAAGTTTATAAAGCTATCAGCTTCTACTTTCTTCTTTTATATCAACTTCTTAAACAGAAATATTGTCATTTTTTTAGTAGTGTCCAGATCAGTGACTTCAGTAGCTTGAGTAAAAGACCCTGGGTAAATTGAGATTCTGGGTATTGAATATCACTTGTACATATAGATCCAGATGTAATTGAATGTATTCTAGTCTTATCTTTAGTGAAATGTGTTCTTGTGTTAGGATAATTATAATGTTTGATCTTTTATTAAAGAAATCAGACCTTAATGGAAAGGCACATTTCCTTTCCATTCCATTCTAAAGCTTAAAGCACTACATGGGTACTACCTCTCTATATGACCTTTTAAATACATTATCTTAAGACTGAAGAATTCATCAGTTCACGTTTACATCAGTTATATCCTTAACCAAAGCAGATCCTCACATCACAGACATACAGTCCATCATTGGACCATGCTGAAAAGACTTTGAGTTTCATAGGATCTTCCAACACTTTAAAAAATCTGGGGTCACAGGGCAGGGGGCAGTTAGATTGTATATTGGGCAGAGCACCCAGCCCTGATGTCAGGAAAATTTGAGTTCAAATCTGGCTTCAGACACCTAACTCTTATTAGCTGTGTGACCTAAGCAATATATCCGTTGTTGTTATTCTGTCATTTCAGTCATATGTGACTCTTCATGACCCCACTTGGAGTTTTCTTGGCAAAGACACTAGTGTAGTTTACCATTTCCTCCAGCTCATTTTACAGAAGGGAAATTGTGAAAAACAGGGTGAAGTAATTTGCTCAGAGTCACACAGATACTAAGTATTTGATGCCATATTTGAACTCAGGTCTTCCTGACTTCTGGCCCAGCATTCTATCCACTGAACCACTTCATTGCCTAGGCAAATCTTTAGAAACTGAGGAAGTAAGTTTTGTTAAAGGTATAATGGATCAAAATTACTCTTTATTGGTCTTGAATGCTCTCAGTACAGAATACCAAAAATGATAAAATGAATGAAATGATTTTCTGTGTCAGATAATTTGGAAATATATTCAATTGAATTGATGACATCTGACTGATAATAAGTTTCATTTCAAGTTTTAAATACATGATATCTTGTATGTTATTATTGTTTCTAAATATTTTTTTCTTATAATGTAAAATTTGGGAAACCATAGTATCAGAAGTGTTAGCAAAGTAAATTCTCTTTAATATGTATTATTAGATTATGAATTGAGCTGTTAAAGAAATGTGGTCAAAATGTTTGAGAAATATTAAGACATTTGATGGGGTATTTTTTATTATAAAATCGACAGTCAATAGCTTACTATTGGGGGGGGAATAGCAAAGTCATCTTTAAGTTATCGTTGAGGGACATGTCTCTTGAAGGATAGTCCTGATATCATTTTAACCTCTCCTTTCCCTTTCATAACAAATTTCTATATTCAAGATAGCTAAACTAAAAGTTTGTCATTGTATTACCAATTAATTAATAGATTGATATTAAACCAACTCTGCTAGTTGTAGCAATATAGTAGTAGCAATCCCTACTGTAATAGGTTGCATGTATAAAAGATATTATTATTTTTGAAGTTGGGGTCAATTCCATAGCTTAAGCAACTAAGGAAATGAGTTCTTAGACTTGCCATCCCCTTGCTAATAATTATATACTCATGTATAAGATTAGGCCCTTGAAGTATCTCATTTTTCCAGGATCAACTGAGGATAATACCCGCAAAAATGAAGCAATAAATGTTGATAAAGCAACAGACTCTAAAATAATTTATACACACAGATACATTTGTGTATAATATGTGTATGCATATAGTGTGTGTGTGTATATGTATGTATGTGTTCAATTGGTTTCTAAATAATTGTAATGGAATATAGAGGCCTTGAGTGTCTTTTAGTAACAAGTTCTCAAAATTGGATTAAGTATTTTACAAATAAAATTATATTTATAATTGTAAGGAAAGTGATATTAATTTTCCGCTAAGTTTCTCTGATTATTTCAAGAGATAAAAGGGCTCATTTTCAAAACTAGACCCTCATGGTTTTGCTTTGTTTTTAAGATTCTTCCTTCAGTCTGCTGATGGCAAGCCTAATATGATGGCATCATATTAGATACAGTTTTTAGGTAAAGATAGAAAGAGTATATGATATTAAAAATGGAAAATATTTGAAGTTTCAAGTAAATTATAGGTCCTTAATTTGATGCTCTTCTTATAGTTCTGTTGTTAATAGGATTAGAACCATAAGATTTGAGCTGTTTTTCACCACATGAACTAATTATTGGAAAAACAAAATTTAGAGGTTGTACTAAATTATATTGACTCTTGTTACTGGAAGATTTTAGCAAAATTATCTAGGAATTTCTACAAGTGATTTGAAACTAGAGAAGTAGATCCTTTAGGAGACTTGGTGTCTTTATTCCACTGGAAAACTCCTGTTCCTCCTCTTAGAAAATATTAGGTTCACATTTTAGTTCAATCTCTCTATATTATAATCTCACTAAATTACAGACCAAATTCCTTCTTTGCCTTGAGTCGGAGGGACCCTGATTTCTTAGAGCTTCCCTGAGGGGCTAGAAGGCTACAACATTTGGTAGGGAATCCTCCCTCCAATGTTACCATGGCTTGAGTTCCAGGGTCCAGTGGGAAATCCAGCACCTATATCTAGAATTAGCCTCCCCTCCAATTCCAAACTTATTTCTCTGTGCCATAAGATTAAAAAAAAGGAGGAAAAAAAAAAAGAAATAGTCTTTCCTTCCTTAACAATTTAGATTACAGCGTTTGTGCCATGAATGAACTTGAACCTTCAGCCTCTCTGAAAACCTTGCAAAAAAGTACAAGTGTGAACCAGTCTGGTCATTTTAAAGATACAACCTGTTCTGGGTATGTAGCCAACTGAAAGTAGCTACACAAGGTAGGGGAATGTAAAATGTTTTCTCCCAGAAGTCCCACCTTCTATTGTATGTGATATGGACATGTTCCAAAGCCTTGTTAAACAAATAAAAGAAAGAACTTTCTTGATTTACAGAAATTAAAAGACTATGCATATCATCATTCAATCTGTTAACAATTATAAGCAATTGCTTTAAATAATATACTTTCAGCATTTATCTTTTGATAGTATTTAAACTTAATTCTACACTTATAGACCAAGTGCCAATCCATGTTGCAAAGGGTCTCATTGCCTTGCAAAGAGTTCAGAATTCTCATTAAAAGTCATTTAAACATTTAAATTCTCAGTTTTGCAGAACTTTTAACAATAAAAAAGTCAGTGTTCATGTAATGCTTTAAGATTTACAAAGAATATTAAATGTGGTAACTCTTGATTCTAGTAACAATTCTGGGACATAGTTTTTACTGATGAGTAAACTGAGGCAAAGAGAGGATAAGTGACTTTCTTAGAATCACACAGCTGTTAAGTAGCTGTGGCAGTACTTAAACTTAGATCTTCCTGACTTGAGCTATTAACTGAGCCATCTGGTTTCACCTCCTTCTATATCTTGATCACCAAACAATTAAATATAAATAATAATCAGAAGCAACATAGAGGATTGGGTCACTTATGTAAGATCAAGTAACTTCACTCTTTGTTGGCTGAATGTTTATAACTGCCTGAAAGGTGCCCAAAATATATCACATAAATGTTGGTGGACAGGAAAATTGGGATGATATGCCATCTAGCAGAGGGTCTAAAACCTTTAATAATTTCAAAATAGGGATATGTGTAAACAATATTTTGAAACATCTGTAACAATTATAACATGATATGAAATTATCTGTGACTTTTATCTCATGGTAAAATCACAAATACTACTAATAACCCTCGTTGTCTATATTCATCAGTTTAGGAAATAGTAAATTTCATTTATTGTTATATATACAGGTAGAACCTGAACTCAAAACTTCCTGACTGAGGCTAGCTGTTTAATTACTATACATTGCTGCCTCTCTTTAGAAAAGAACAATGTCTATTAACTTTTTTACATTTAGTGAAATTCCTAATATTCTCTTAATTCTCAATAAGTGACCACCACATAATTATTTTATAGCTTGCTGATTTTCTCTCCTTTTAAGATTATTTACATTGTCTGAACTTGAGTTCCTGGATATCTCCTACAATGAAATACCTGTTATTCCAAAGGAAATCCAATATCTCAGGTATTTAAAAAGCAGTAAATACAATAAAGTTTATGTATTTTAAACATGTGTTTAGTCACAAGATAGAATTGTTCTTTTGGGTCGAATTTAATTCATATAATATTTTTAAATAGTAATTTGAAAGCAAGTAAACATAGAATATATAAAGTATCAATTCGGGAAGAATGTAAATTGTGATTTCTCTGTGGGGTACTAATTAATCAGGAAATATTTATAAAATGCATATTATGTGCCTGGCACTGTGCTAAGCATTGTAATAAAGAGAAAACAAAATTTTTCAAAACTGTTTGAAAAAGAATTTTAATGATTGTCTAACAATACTGTTACCTTTATTCATATTTAAAAACTAATCACAACTAATTTCAAAGGACCCTTAACCTTGAGATAAAGCAATCCAAGACTAACAGGCTTTAAGTGAAAAAGCAAGAACATATAAAAAGGACTTAGTTGATCTTAGTGTACATTTTTTTAAACTGCTTGATGTCTAATGTATTAGCCAAATCTGACTTGTTTAATTTTTTACATTTTCTCTATGCATAACTCTTCCAGATGCTTTTCTATCTGTTTCCAACACTAAGGGGGGAAGAGGGGAGTGTGGTTTTGTACATGAGAGAATTGAGATAAGTGAATTTTTTCAAAAGAAAATTAGTAATGTTCTTTTTAACAAGGGGAAAAGAAATTAGTAGAAGCAATTGTTACCATATAAACAAATATATTAAGAAAAGACCTTTATGGTATTAAGGCCAGGAATATCCTAATTTGACTGAAATTGAGAGCTTGTCCCTTAAATGTTTAAATTAATTTTATTTTTAGAGAGATATTAAAATATTTTACTGGTTAAAATATAACTTCAAAGCTGTGGGGTTTTGCTGCTGACAGTATACTTGAAACAAAAGCAAAGGATGTAGGCTAGATGAATGAAGAGCAATGACCTTTCCTCCACTTTTGGTTCTAGCTCAAATTTATTTGTATAGTAAACTAGAGAAAATATTCAGAGAACCCTAACCATAGGTCAGACAATTATTGTTTGTGACAAGAGACTGTGATTTCTAATTTAGCCATAGAGATAAAGAAGAAATAACTTCATGTGAACTCATTTTGCCATTTTTTAAACGTGCATATAGTCTTGTTGTAACTTAACTAGTTGTCCAACTGTACTTATTAGGAAAAACCTTTTAGTTAGTACCTCGTAATGGACCTCAGATGAGCTAGGAGGTAGTTCTAAAGAGACATAGCCCAAAAGCTAGTGAAATAAAACATTGCCCAGCAAACTCAAGGAAAACAGTACAAAGATATGTCTAGTGGATATTGGAGGAGACCCTCAAGATTAACAAGAAGCAGATGTTGATGACCAGGCTGAGAGAGTAGTGATTTCACCATTAGATACCAGAAAACATGTAGGTTGCCCTTCATGCATGTACTTTGATCACACATGTTCCTAATATGCATGTCCCCTTGTGAGTGCTTTATACTTAGAATATAGGTATTTGTGGCAGAGATTTTTCTTTCCCCAAAGACTGGGGAAAAGATTCTGTTATTATCCTTCTTACTATGCTATCTTCTTAAATGTCTTTGCTTTGAATTAATTGTATCCATAGACCAAGGATACATATTTACTATAAAATGTAAACATTAGGTGGGAGCCATGGTTTTGATTACATTTGGACCCATAAAATATTGAATAACTCAATTGCATAAGGAAAAGGACAGCCAGACAATGAACTTGCTTTGAGAACATAGATGATATTCTCACCTTTACGCTTAACCATCCATCTGCATAATATCCCAAAAGAACATGAAAACTGTAAGTGACTAAATTGGGACTTATCACTCCAAGGCAAGATAAAGTGCCTCAGTAAGGAAAGAATCATTTGAACGAGGAAGGATGACTGAACAGAAGAGTTTATCTCTCTTAACGCCTCCCTGGAGGTGAACAAACATTAGAGCCAAGACACTGAGAGTATTAAGGAGAAGAGGCCTCTGTCACTATCAGACAAGAGCATTATAAAACTCCAGCTAAAAAAAAGCAGGGAACTACTAATCAACATAGTGATTCACAAGATATACCCATCCATAGAGACTGTGTCCTGTAAGGAGCCAGCTTAGCTGAACAGTGAACAACTCATCCATCATTAGCATCATGACTCATCTTGAATGTCATGATCTTATGGAGAAATAAAGGATGTTGAGACCCTGACCTTTTGAAGTTTTGACTGTGTTTAAATTCATACTTATTCTTCTCAAAGACTGTGGGAAAGTGTGCACCTGGTGCCATATAACTACTCTTTTTGCAATTTTGCTAAATTCTTTTGTCAAAGAATTAAATTTTTTGGATGATTGGATGATTAAGGGAATATAAACTAGTGGGGGTTCTTAATCTAGTGTTAAGAGGATGACCATACACAGGTTATCTACTCTAGAATCCTAAGAGTTTGGAGCGTCTTTCCCACAAGGGATTCAAAAACCTCAGGTGCAATTTGGAAGGAAAGAATTTCTAAGGATATTACCTTCAGCTATGGTAGTCCTTGGGCTTTAGACAGTTCATTTTTAGCCCCAAATTTTAAGCCTTTCCTGTCTGGGAAGACCCTCTACAATTAGGTTTCTAGTTTACATGGCTTTTGAGAAAGCTAGGGCTACCTCCAATTCATGGGTGTGAATTCACAGTGATGCTTTACCTGAATACTTGATTACTCCTATAATGCTGGATTCCATTTATTTTGCTTTTTAGAAATTAGAGGTCTACAAAGGTCGTTCATATATTAATATACACATTTCACCTGAACTCTCACAGAAACTTTTTATATGGACTAATACTTTGACTTGGTTGCAAGTGAAAACATGGTTCTCAGACTAATTTTGAGTCACATTTTGACATAAGAATTCTATGGTTCTTATATAATTCAAAGAAAACAACTGTGTTTATTTTTTGTCTTATGTAGTGGTCATAAAATACAGTGGGAATTATTAGTAACCATGGCTCTAGAATCTGAATATAATCAGTATTTAGCTTTAGTAATATGAATTGCATAGGTTATTTTTAATGATGTTCTTTTCCTGCAGCTCCCTTAACTATTTGAAACTTGATGGAAATGAACTAACAACTTTCCCACCTGAAATTTTGAAACTTTCACTGGACAAATTTTCTTTAGAAAATAACTTCACCCACCCTTTGCTGTGGAAAGAGAATTCTAAAAATGATGCTCAAACTCTCAAAGATCTAGCTCTTTTGTCCTTATCTCAAAATGAACTATGGAAAGTTTATAAGAACCTCGCACCTGAAATTAAGCAACAACTAAACACGTAAGCAAACTATGGAAACCTTCTATTATTGACAATTATTTTTCTATTTTGTTTTAAACCAGAATATTCCATGTAATGGAAAGAGCACTACATTTGAAATCAGATGATTTGTATTTGAATTTAGATCTTCCACTAAGTTACTGATATGATCTTGAACAAATTACTTAACTTCTGGTTGTTCATATTTCCTCATCTATAAAATGAAAGTGTTGGATTTCACTAAGTGTTTCTATTAGGTCACCTTATTAGACCCAGATGACTAATATACAGCACATTTGATATAAGATTTACGAGAAATATATCTCTGAGTTTTCTTTCTGATATCAAAGAATCAACCAATGTAGATGCAAAGAGTAGGGAGAGAAACTTTCCTTTAGCTACATTCCTCCATTGTTTTATGAATAATGACATGCCCTATGTAAGCTGCAAATCACTTAACTATAGTAGGTAGACATTGCATGATTACCAGTTAAAACTTTTGACTGAGTGAGTCCCTGAAGATGAAGAAAGTATTGGAGTGGATCCATAGGAACCATTTTTCTGTCTGGAAGACTGTGCAAAGAAACCTGTACTACTTTGTTCAGAAGGATTCAGTAATGAGTAAACATGTATGCAAAAAGCCACCACTATTCTTTAAGGGGAATTCACAAACTCACTACCACACTCTGATAAACCCAGAAAGAGCTTTTCATCCATAGTTTTCTGAGGAAAGCTTATTTTTCTCTAATCAGTTAATTAACTAAATTCTTAAATACTTAATTCTTAAAATTCATAAGCACTTTTTATATGCTAAGTGATATACAACTCTTTTTAATTGATTAGTCTTTTTCAACAGGGGTGTTGATGTATTCAAGGAAGGCTAGTACTTTCGGGTGAAGCCCTTTACAGGACTTCTTTCCATCTTTGATGTCCATCTAGTTCAGGGGTCCTCAAACTTTTTAAATAGGGGGCCATTTCACTGTCCCTCAGACTGTTAGAGGGCCGGACTATAGTAAAAACAAAAACTTTGTTTTGTGGGCCTTTAAATAAAGAAACTTCATAGCCCTGGGTGAGGGCGACAAAACATCCTCAGCTGCCGCATCTGGCCCGGCCGTAGTTCGAGGACCCCTGAATTCTAAACCATCTAACTCTCACCTCTGGCTCCAAGAAGCTGTAGCATGCACAGTGGCCACATGTCATTAAACCAATTTGGCAGAAATGCTAAACTAGATTAATGGTAACCAAGGAGTCTAAACCCTATAGTGAGTTAGGGGGTGTCCCCAAGCATATGAAGACTGTCCCTGGTGGAATAGACAGATGAGAGCAATTTGTTCCAATGATCATGAAGGTAAGTGAAGCAGGTGCTGTGGTTAGACATTAAAGAGGGTCATCCACTGCATCTGGAGTCATCTCCAGTCATCTTAACTTTTTTCTGCCACCAGACAGTGATGACTTTGGAAAAGAGAGTGAGGCTGATGACTTCATGTAACTCTGCCTCACTTAAATCCAATTTTCACTTGAATCAAAAGACATCACCATATAATTTTACCATTTCTATCTCAAAGTCCTGTAGCAGTGGACAAGGATGTGGATACAATATGTGGATACAATAGGAGCCGTAGTCACAAACCTGCACATGAGCAGCCCAGGTATAGAGTGGTCTTATCACTGGAAGCAGTAATAAGATTCTGCAGCCCCCTGGGTGTCTGAGCAGCCTTTTAAGGATTCTGCTCACTTCCAGCTGTGAGGAAAAATCTAGAAAAAGTGCCCTAAAAATGCTTACTCAACCCTGGCCTGATTACCATGGCAGGCCTAGGGATCCCACCCTGCACTTGAAACTCTAAATATATAAAATCTTCTTCAGAGTTGATTCCACTCACTATCAGTACATGGAATGTGCACATACTTATAAAGAATACAAATTCAGCAAACCTGAAAAACAAACAGCTCTTGTTGCTAGAGAATTCAACAGGCATCATTTCTAAATAGCAGCCCTGAGAGAAATAAGGTTGACAGATGAATGTCAGATTAGTGATGTCAGAGCTGGATATACATTTTTCTGGAGTGGCAACAGTAAAATGGAATGCTGTGAAGCTGGTATTGGTTTTACAATCAATTTAGTAAGCAAACTCACATGGTTTCCAAAAGGAGTGAATGACAGGCTCCAAACAATGTAATTGCTACTTTTCAGGAAATGCCATCATCATCAGTTCCTATGCTCCCATGACAAACTCTACAATGATAGCAAAAAGATTTAGAGATCCTAATCATAATTGTGCCAAAAGAATACAAGCTAAAAATTCTTGGTCACTTTATTGTTAGAGTAGGTTCAGACTACCAGACATGGCAGGGAATTCTTCCAAGGAATGGAGTTGGAAATAGTAATAGCAAGGGTTACTTCCTATGAAAGACTTGTGCATCTCATGACCTCATTACTAACATTATATTCCATTTAATGGAGGCACCCTCATAGCAAACACTGGCATTTAATAAACTTATGTGACTGTAAAGAGAAGAGACTGAGACAGATAGAATATGAGAACAACAAAGGCAGTATATGGCGCAGAATGCTGGACTGATCATAGACTAATCCTTTCCAAGCTGAATATTCACATTCAACAAAAGTTAAGGTTCTAAGGCAAAAAGACTACCCAGAGAATTAATGTCAACAGATTAGAATGCTTCTCTGAGAGGGAACAATTTGATGCTAACTTGGAGGAAAAGTTGAGCCAAAACACATTTGGCAACAATGGAGCAGAAAGGTAATTGGCAGCTTTGAGAGATTCGGTGTACAGCACTGCATTTGCTCATCTGAGTCAGACCATTCACAAACATCAAGACTGGTTTGATGAAAATGATGGTGAAATTCAGAAGCTGATAAATGAAAAATGAGAACTCCACAGGGTGTACCAGCAAGATAGATGAACCTTCTCTAAGAAGGTAGCATTCAATTCTCTCAAAAAGTAAAGTACAATCAAAACTTAGAAAGATTTATAATTCTTGGCTCAGTAAGAAAGCAGTTGAAATTCAGTTTTATGCTGATAGAAACAATTCAAAGTGCTTTTATAATACACTGAAGGCTATTTATGGGTCAAAGACCTATGCCATATCTCAACTATTCAGTGCAGATGGAGCATATTGATTAATGATAAAAATATTATCCTAGAGAGGTGATCTGAACACTCCTATAATGTTCTTAACACATTGTCATTGGTCAATGCTGAAACCATTGATCATTTACCTCAGGTTGAAATCAATTTCTGTCTAGCTGAAGCTCCAACTAAACAAGCGGTTTTGAAGGGTATTAATCTACTTTCATGTGGCAAAGCACCTGGTGTTGATTCTATTCCAGCTGATATTTACAAAGTGGGGATATCCATTGTTTGTACAAAAACTGACTGAAATTTTTCAGATTATATTGGAAGAGAAGATTATGCCCCAGGAGTTCAAGGATGCCTCCCAATCTCTAAAGGCAGAGAGAATAGGCAATCAAAGGAGTGTCTCTCCCTTAGTCATTTCTGGCAGGATTCTTGCCAGCTCCCTCCTTAACGAGCTGTTCCTTCACCTATAAGAAGGTCATGTACCAGAGATTGTGTAGCTTCAGAAGAGATGAAGAACAGTCAATATATGGTTTTTGCTGCCTGACAACTCCAGGAGAAATGCCAGGAGCAAAACAGAGGTCTGTATACATTTGTAGTTTGCCTTTCCTGTCATACATGAGGACTTAAAAGAAAACTGTTAAAATTTGATTGCCTAAGGGCAATTAGGTGGTGCAGTGGATAGAGCATCAACCCTAAAATCAGAAGGACCTGAGTTCAAATCTGGTCTCAAGACACTATTTCCTAGCTGTGTGATCCTGGGCAAGTTACTTAACCCCAGTTGCCTCAGCAAAAAAAAAAAAAAAAAAAAAAAAAAAAAAAAAAAAAAAAAAAAAAAAAAATTGATTGCCTAGAGAAATTCATCAATATAGTACATCAATTTCATGATGTACTTGCTCAGTCTGTGGACAAATGACAATGTTCTCAGGCTTTCCTAGTCACTGGTGGAGTGAAAAAAGTAGAGTGAGTGTTGGCACATGCTTTTTTGTTTGCAGATAATTGTGCACATAATTCAGCCTCCAAAGCTGAGATGCACAAAGTATGGATCCATTCTCTCCTGCTTGTGCTAATTTTAGCCCAGCAATTAACACCAAGGAGAAACAGTGCTCCATCAGTCAGCATCCTGCCATCCGTATGTGGAATCATTATTTATAGCAAATGGAGAAGTTTTGAATGCTGTGGATAAGTTCACTTTAGCAGTATACTTTCCAGGGATGTAAGATCCACAGCCACAGTTGGGCACACTGATTTTAACATAGTGATACCATTTTGTATTGTATATACATTGCAGACTCTTGATCTTAAAATTTTGTTATACATATATACATATACATTCATGCATATCCATATGTCTGTTTTCATATATATATATATACACACAATACACATGCATATATATAATAAGATTTTAGACCTTTAGACACAGAAAATTGTTTTCTGCAAAGATTTTAAAAAGAAAATTTTAAAGTTTCTTATTGGGTTCCTCTGCAATTTCCAATCAATTTCTGCTCACTGTGTTTTCTTTGCCTATCCCTACCTAAGCCATATACTTGGTCTAGAAGTGATCTGTTTTCCTCTATAGAATGGGTCAAAGCTAAGCAAATAAACTTTAGGTTAACTCTGCCTTTATCTCAGGACAGTTCCAGGGCTAGGAACTATAATTTTCCTGTTGTTTTTGTAATAAATGAATAGCTTAGAGACTTAACTGATAATTCAGAAACTCTGGAATGGCATAGGCCCTCATTTGATGGATGAAGATAAATTACAACTCAAAGAAAGAGCCTATCTTCTGAAAAGGGTATACAAAATGGCCTTGTTAACATTGGAGTGGGGTAGAAAACATTACTTCTTATAGGAAAGAAAAAGGAGACATTTCAGCAGCATGTACAGGCACTAAACTATCATGCCTCCTGATTCTAGCAGAGTTTACACAAATTGCTAAGTCAGTTTCTTCATCTATTAAATGAATATGACAACAACTACTGGATGTTATAAAGACAACTTGGCTTTCAACAGTTTTTTTCAAACTCTCCCATTTGTGCCAACAAGGAGTGCAACTATCCAGGATACCCTGCCTTTAACAATAGGCTAAATTTACTATCTGGGTATTAGCAGGCATCTCTTCCATTAGGGACCCTCGGAATTTATTTACCAGGTTCTCTCTAGACCAGAAGATGTCTAACCTAGTAGGAACCACAGTAGTTATTTATACTAATGCCCTGTAGTTATTTATACTAATACATATACTAATATAAAAGTATTGTATATACTTCTACTTGTGTACCATGATTATATAATTTCCCCTACTCTTCCTTTCCTTTCCACCTTCCACCTTCCCCCCTCCCCCCATCCCTTTAAAATATATTCCCTTTGCCTTTCTTTCCACTCATTTGAAGATCATTAACAGAACTACTTCTCGACCCTCTGTCTAATTAAATTTTTTCTGTTACCCCTTAAGATACTAAGGTTTAGAGGTGATATATAAACCATCTCATATTAAAATATTAGCACTTTACGGTTGTTTAGTTCTTTATCATTGTTTGTTTACTTTTTTATGTTTTTCCCTCCTATGTTTGAACTTCAGAGTTTCTATGTAGCTTTAGTTTTTTCATTAAGAATGGTTAGAACTCTCTGTTTCACTGAATGTCTTTTTTTTTCTCGTATGATCACACTCGATTTTGCCGGGTTAAATTATTCTTGATCATAAGTTTTCAACTTCTGCAATATAATATTTCAGGCTCTCCAATCCTTTGTAAAGGTTGCTGCCGAACTGTCTCGGATTCTGATTGTAACTCCTTGGAGTTGGAACTTGGCTTCTTGCAGTATTTTTTTTCTTTCATATGGAATGTCTGGATTTTGGCTATAATGTTCCTAGGAATTTTCCTTTTGAGATTTCTTTCAGGTGGTGACCAGGATTTTTTTTTATTTTCACTTTCCCCCATCCTCTCCCTGCTCCACTTGGATTCTAAGAGTAAAGTAATTTTGTTTAAACATTTCTTTGGATATAGTACCAAGATTCTTTTCTTTTAATCATGGATTTCTGTTAATCCAATGAGTCTTACTTTTTTTCTTCTCAATTTGTTGTCCAGGTCAGTTGTTTTTGCTGTGAGGTACCTTACATTATCTTCTATTTTTTCAGTTTCTGATTTTGTTCTGATACTTCTTCTTGTCTCACAGTGTCATTGTTGTTTCTTTTTCATCCCTTCTAATTTTCAAAGAGTTCAAAACAAGGCATTGCACCTCTTATTTTAAGCTGTTATTTTGTTTTCCAGTCCTTTCTTCTATAACTTAAATTTCTCTTCCCATTTTTTCCTCTAACACTACCATTTCCCTTATAAGAACATGCCATACTTCCCCTTTCTAAGTCTTGCTACATCTCCCAGAAATTCTAGTCTTATTCATGCCTAAGATGTGTTTTTTTGTTGGGGCTTTGCTTACAGATTTTTAAAGCCATCCTCTTCTTTCAGGTTTGTGTCTTGAATATCCCTATTACTACTATGGTAGGATTCTTTTGTTTGTTTGGTCTACTTTTTGACTAAAGACTTTTAGAGTCAGGTTTGCTCAATTTTGGGGGAAAGATCTGAACTGGTCTTCTTGTTGCTTTCATAGAATATTGAGCGTTATATTATTACAGGCTCTCAGAGAAATCTTAGGCAGGAGATTTCCTTTCAATGTTCCCATAGTGGTATTATCCATAGCGAAGTATGATCCTATTACCTCCACTATCATCCCACCCCACCCCCGTCTGAGATCTGCAAGTGCCTGACTTGGACTTCAGTCTAAGCAACAACAGAAGACTTCTTGTAATGAGTTACTGTTAACTATCTGGGAAGCTCTCCTGATTCAAAGGTCCTGTTTATGGTCATAATAATATCTCCAAACTACTTGTTGTTATTTGCCCTTTATTCTCAAAGATGACCATGATGGCTGGGACATGAGAGGTAATGACTGGACATGCAAGCAAGTTAAACTTAATTGAGAGGACAGATGTTTTATATCTCTCACAGCAAAATGGCAAAGATGATAAAGGATGGTAGTTGTTAATCCTGGAAAGACTGGGGAAAGAGACACATAAAACTGTATGCTGTTTGGTTGAGTTATTAATTGTCCTACCAATTTATGTTAAGAAGTGACTAAATTTTTACACTCTTTGGTCCCAGAGATCCCACTGCTGGTATCCACATTAAGATGTCCAATGAGAGAAAAAAAAGTCTTTTATGGTATTACTTTTTATAGTAACAAAGAAAAAGAATGAAGGAAGGAAGCAAGCACTATATGTCAGGCACTGTGTTAAATGCTATACAAATATTAATTTGTTTGATCTTCACAATACCCTTGAGAGGTAGGGACTATTATTATCCCTATTTTACAGTTGAGGAAACTGAAGTAGTGGTTAAGTGACATATCCAGGGTCACATAACTAGTAAGTTGGAGGCTAGCTTAGAACTCAAATTTTCCTGACTACAGGCTTAGCACTCTATCTATTGTGTCACTTAACTGCCTCTAGGAAGCAAAGTAGATATCCACTAATTGGGAAATGATTAAACAAATTTTATATAAACATATTGTAAGAAATGATGAATATGAATATGAATAAATATGAAGAAATGTGGGAAGATTTAAATAAACATAGAAACTGAGATAGGCAAGTAAACAGTATACACAATGACTATGGCAATGTATATGGAACGAACAAAACAATAAAACTGAATGCTGTATAATTGCATATATTTTTTCTTTTTTAAATTTCCTTGCTAACTCTTCTATTTTAATTCTGCTCTTTAACTTGTCTTGTTATTACTAATATATATTTTTAATTTTTTCCTTTTTTATTATAGCTTTTTATTTACAAGATATATGCATGGATAATTTTTCAGCATTGACAATTGCAAAACCTTTTGTTCCAATTTTTCTCTTCCTTTCCCCTCCCCTTTCCCCAGATGACAGGTTGACCAATACATGTTAAACATGTTAAAACATAAGTTAAATACAATATATGTATACATGTCCATACAGTTATTTTGCTGTACAAAAAGAATAGGACTTTGAAATAGTGTACAATTAGCCTATGAAGGAAATAAAAAATGCAGGTGGACAAAAATAGAGGGACTGGGAATTCTATGTAGTGGTTCATAGTCATCTCCCAGAGTTCTTTTGCTGGATGTAACTGGTTCAATTCATTACTGTTCTATTGGAACTGATTTGGTTCATCTTATCACCAAAGAGGGTCGCACCTGTCAGAATTGATCATCATATAGTATTGTTGTTGAAGTATATAATGATCTCCTGGTCCTGCTCATTTCATTCAGCATCAGTTCCTGTAAGTCTCTTCGGGCCTTTCTGAAATCATCCTGCTGGTCATTTCTTACAGAACAATAATATTCTATAATATTCATATACCACAATTTATTCAGCCATTCTCCAATTAATAGGTATCCACTCTGTTTCCAGTTTCTGGCCACTACAAAGAGGGCTGCAACAAACATTCTTGCACATACAGAATTTGTTTGTGCAACTTTCCCTTCTTTAAAATCTCTTTGGGATATAAGCCCTATAATAATACTGCTAGATCAAAGGGTATGCACAGTTTGATAACTTTTTGAGCATAGTTCCAAATTGCTCTCCAGAATGGCTGGATGTATTCACAATTCCACCGACAATGTATTAGTGTCCCAGTTTTCCCACATCCCCTCCAACATTCCACATTGTCTTTCCCTGTCATTCTAGCTAATCTGACAGGTGTGTAGAGTTATCTCAGAGTTGTCTTAATTTGCATTTCTGTGATTAATGACTTGGAGCATTTTTTCATATGACTAGAAATAGTTTCAATTTCTTCGTCTGAGAATTGTCTGTTCATAGCCTTTGACCATTTATCAATTGGAAAATGGCTTGGTTTCTTATAAATTAATCATTTCTCTATATATTTTGAAAATGAGGCCTTTATCAGAACCTTTGACTGTAAAAATGTTTTCCCAGTTTATTGCTTCCCTTCTAATTTTGTCTGCATTAGTTTTGTTTGTACAATAACCTTTCAATTTGACATAATCAAAATTTTCTATTTTGTGATCAATAATGATCTCTAGTTCTTCTTTGGTCAAAAGAATTGGTTGAATGGTTTGAGATTCTACCATATACATACCAGATTGGCAAAGTCATCAAAAAAAAGGAAAATAGGTCATAAATTCCTTCCTCTTCCACAGGTCTGAGAGGTAAACTATTCTATGTTGTTCTAATTTGCTATTACTAATCTTTTCCCACCCATAGATCCCTCCCTTGTCTTCTTCCCTCACCCTTTTCATCCCCACCACCCGCCCATCCTTTCCACCCTTATTTCTTTATAGATTTTGGAGAATGCTTTATCCTTCAAAGTATATATGTATGGTGGCCTATTTAATCTATTCCTAATGAGCCTTCTCTCCCCCCTCTAATGTTTCTATGTTTATTCTTCCTCTGCACCTCGTTTGTATAATTTTTTTTTGAGCTACTCAAATTACTGATGTCAAATCTTAAACATAGGGTACACGTTTCCATGTAAAAAACAAACAATTTGTCCATGTTCCTTGAAATTCATTTTGGATATTGGCTCTTATATTTTCTATTTTCTATTGATCTTGGGTTTGGTTGAAAGTCCTGAAAATCAATCTGCCAGTTTGCTGAATGTCTTTTTTTTTTCATTCAATATAATGGATAATTTTGTAAGATATGACATTTTTGATCACAAGCTTTTTTCTTTTTTGATCACTGGTATATGATTCCAGGATCTGCAGTCTTTTATTGTAGATGTTGATAAAACTTGTACAGTTTTAATTGTAGCTCCAATATATTTGAATTTTTTTTCTTCTTTCTTGTAAAATTTTCTCTTTGATCTGGGGGTTTTGAAAATTGGCAGTAATAGTCCTATATGTTTCCCACAAAGGATTTCTTTGAGGTGATGATCAGTGGATTTTTTTTTTATTTCTACTTTCCCCTCATGTTCTATCACTCTAGGACAATTTTCAAATGTTTATTGAATTAAATTACCTTTTCTTCCTCACATTTTCCTCCCACATGCTCACACTAAAAAAGAAAAACAACACTATCACCTCCTGTAGCAAACAGCTATATCCAAGTAAAGAAATCCCTATATTGACCATGTCAAAAGAATAAAAGTTTTAATCTGCACTTCAAATACACATCTCCTGACACCCTGTTTCCCCATAAATCCCCTGGAATTATAATTTGTCCTTGTATAATTCATAGGTATTTAAGACTTTTAAAGTTGATTTTCTTTATAACATATTGTTGGATGAATTGTTTTTCTGGTTCTACTTTTACTTTATTTTGCATCAGTTCATACAAGCCTTCTCAGGTTTCGCTGAAACTATCCTCTTCCTCACTTTTTATAGCATGATAGAATTATATCACATTCATGTACTATAACATGTTCAGTCATTCCTAATTGATGAGCACATACTCAGTCACCAATTCTTTGCATCACAAAGATTCTATAAATAGTCCCCCCTTTCTTTGATCTCTCTAGAGTATAGACCTACTAGCAATATTGCTGAATTAAACATTACAGAGTTTAATAACTTGAGAGGCCTATTTCCAAATTGCTTTCCACAATGTTTGGACCAGTTCATAGATCTACCAACAGTATTAGAGGACCTATTTTCCCATAGTTGTCCTATAATTTGTAATTTTCCTTTTTTTTTGATGACTTTGCCAATCTGGTATGTATATGGTAGAATCTCAAAGCTTATTTAATTGTATTTTTCTGATTACTAGTGAATGATAACTTCTTTTTCAAATAGCTATTATTAATAATTTGGATTTCTCCCTTTGAAAATTCTTTATTCTAATCCTTTAACCATTTATCAATGGGGGGGTGTGTGTGGCTCTTAAAACTTTGAAGCAGTTATATCTTCTATAAATGAAAATTTATCGGAGAGATTTACTGCAAAGATTTTCCCCCACCCCATTTACCTTCTTATTTTCTGATTTTAGCCACATTAGTAATCAAAAATGTTCATTTTGTCTTCTGTGATTTTCTCATTCTCTCTTGTTTATGAATTTTTCTTTTTATATTAAATCTGACAAGTAATTGCTTCTAATTTGTTTATAGTTTCATCCTATATATGTTTTGATCTATGGTGTAAAATGTTGACTTGTGCCTAATTTCTTTAAATCTATTTTCTAGTTTTCCCCAAATTTTTTCTAACAGTGTATTCTTACCCCAAAGACTATGATCCTTGGATTTACTAAACTCTAGGGCACTGTTCTTAGTTACTTCTTTATGTTATGTATTTAATATCTTCCACTAATGAACATTTTTTTTCTTAACCAATTTAACCAACCAAGCGTATTGACTAAGTTTGCCCTCAAAAAAAGACATATGAGAATGTACTTCCCTAACTTTTTTTGCAGAGGTAGGAGGTTATGTGCATTGAAAATCATTTTCATTTTTAAATTCCTTTGACATATTGGTTAGTTTTGCTGAAATGCTTCTCCTCCCCCTTATTTCTTTTTTGTTGTTGTTCTTTGTTAAAAGGTATGCTAGAGGAAGGATATATTTGAAAATGATCATAATATAAAAACAGGAAAACAAATGAAAAATTTGAATTATAAATTATTATTTTTTTGGAAATGTGCATAGCTTTAATGCCAGAAAATTCTATTCTCTATGTCTCATACTTATGTATTTTGTAAAGAATAAAATTACATACATGACAGTGAAGACTCCAATCATCCTGTAGACATTAGCAGAGAAGAGCCACAAATTTCAAAGGCAGGAAGAAGGTAAAATTTCTAAAACACATAAATTCCTGGTTTCTGCTTTATTTTGTTAGTGTTCTGCATCTTTTGAGTTCTTATCAGGATGTGGAAAGTCTCTTAATGTTTCCATTGAGATAAGCAAAAGCACAAACTCATAGGCTTAAAAGCAATTATTTTTTCTCCTGAAACTACTTCCAGTGCGAATTTCCTAGAGTTCCTTTCTTTTCTTTATTCCCCTAAAATCTTGTCAAATCTTCAAATCTAACCTAACCAATGCATGCCTTAACACCTGTATCAATGTCTCTAAACTCATCTAACTTCATATTGACCTCTGTAGATATCAAGAATCATCTTCTTTGATCAAGAACCAAAGAGTTGTAAGAAACTTCTGAGAGATGACTCATTCATTATTTTCATCTGCCTTTCCTGAGTTAGAAGTCCATAATAATTACAATTCATTCATATCAAATCTTTAATCAATTATATGCTTTAAGACTCATCATTAGTTAGCACTACCACTTTTCCTCTTCTGTCCACTTAACTTTCCATATTTTCTATTACACATCCCCTTGAGGTGTCCATTCAAATCAAGCCTATCTGTTTGTCCCTGCACATCTCATTACAAGATCTCCCTTAGGAAGGGTCAATGGTCTATTTGTCATCTTTGGCATGCTAATTGAATTTTAATAGTTGTAAATCCATAGAATTACAGTTTGCAATAATAGTGGTGATGTCAAAGTTGATCACTATGATACGCAATATAGTCATATAGTGGTTTTGTTTTCTGAATGTGAAATATTTATTCTGGATATCGTTCCTTTAGAAATTAATCACATGCTGCTTTATGACTTCTTCATTATTGCTATTTTAAATTGTTACTTAATTTTAACTCTGTTTTCTATTCACGTGCACATAGGTGGCTCAGTAGATAGAGCACTGGCTTTGAATTAAGAAGACCTGAGTTCAAATCCAGCCTCAGACATTTATTAACTATGTGACTCTGAGCAAGTCACTTAACCTCTGTCTGTCTCAGTTCTCTCAGATGTAAAAGGGGGATAATAGTAGTAGTATATACCTTCCAGGGTTATTATAAGGCACAAATGAGACTATATTGTAAAGCATTTTGCAAGTTTTGGTCTATAATTGCAAGTACTTCTTTTTGTTATTACTATTATTGTTATTATTTCACTGAGGTCAAGGACCATATCTTTTGTTTCTTTGTATTGTCTAGGGCCACATTGTTGGAATACCAAATGTATGCTTGCCAAAAAGATTATTTTATGGAGAACTCACACTGGGTAGGCACTCAACAAGATGGTCAAAAAAAGTGATTTAAGGATACCCTCAAGGTCTCTTAACTTTAAAATCAATTGTATGACATGGGAGATACTGGCACAGGACTTTCCAGCATGGTGTGCTCTCATCAGAAAAGATGCTGTGCTCTATGAGCAAAGCAGAATTAAATTATCTCAAAAAAGAAATGTGAAATGCACACAGAGAAGCCACCCTCAATGTTCATAGGGACTATTTGTGTCCAAACTGTGAAAGAATTCTGAGCTCATAATGGTCTGATCATCATAGTTGGACACACTGTATCTCTAACATAACTGATGTCATTTTGGTCCTCTTTGGGAACAAAAGACAACACCCACCATTATCTATGGTACTTAAGAACATCCTATGTAGTAAACATTCAGTAAATAAAATTTTTTTCCCCTCTATTTCAGCTCTAATTTGTGTGAATATTGCCGAGGCCCTTTGTATGGTAAAGGACTTCGTCTCATTCGACCCTTCGATGTTTTTAATAATTCACTTATTCCCATCTTGCTTAAAGTCTGCTCTTCAAAATGTTTTATGCATGCAGAAAGTGATCCAAATGTCTTGACTCTTTTGACCAGATGATATTAAAGTCATGGCTTCATTAAGAAAACTGTAGTTCTACCGCCAAATCAGGAAATTTTGCAATCTACAAGTTCTATTAACATCTCTTAGAGAATCTAACTTTGGTGAAGTTGCTATAATACAAAACACAGACCTCTTAACCTGAATCTTCTGTGTAATCCAGGAGTTTTTCACAAATGTATTACTAATAGCAATGACTGGCTTTTTCTCAAAGAAGAATCTGTAAGGGGCTACTGGAAAACATGAAGTCAAGGACAAATTTTTTTTTCATTATGTGTTCTACATAATAAAAATGTATTATAATCTCTACAATAAACATTTTTCTGCAATTAACCATTTTACCTATAACCTGCTTCTAAGTTAAGAAAAAAGTATGTGAAAATGAAACGTGATTTATGCTCATTATAGTTTATTTATTTGTGCTCATTATAGATTCAGGCATCTGAATCTGTGATCTCATCATTTTTAACTAATATTATAGTATTAATGTCTAAAACATGGGTCTATCCAGTACCATCTATCTACTTAATAAATTTTGTTTAGCTTTTTTTTTGTTTTTATTTTTTAAAAAAATACATGTATATGCATATAGCAAATGGCAAAGGATAAAACCAAAAGTATATTTACAGTTCTTTATGCTTAACAATATATTCCAATATATAACAATATAACAATAATAGGTCCATAAAGCTTTTTTCCTCCCATTCTGTTACTTTATTTTTGTATTTCTGGATAATGTATATGCATTTTTTCTATTTACATAGTTATAATTAGTATGTGTGGTGTTCTTTTAGTTATGCTTTCTATTATGTATTAATATTCCTTTATATATATTAGTGACATCTATACATATATTGATATTCTAGATAAATGTCATTAATCAAGATTTATTCTTTGCTATATTATATACTATAAGATAGTATTTTGATAAGAATAAATATAAGGACTAGACCCATGGTTTCATTGGTATGGGAATTCAATGTAAGGGATTTCAAGAAAATCTAGATTCTAATCCTGCATCTAATGGGTACTGGCTATGGGACCCCTAAAAAGTGTTTTGATATAATATAAAACTGAAAGATTTATTATGCCATGGAATCAAAATTGCAACTAAGGTGGGTCAACATGAGTTCTGTCTTAAGGTCCCCAATTTGGATGCCATTCATATCACTTAATGTCATTCAGAACTAAAAACAAGAGAATTTAGTGCCTAGTTAGCAAAAATAATATATTTTTTAAAAGGAATCAATCAACTGTGGTAAGTTCTTTTCACTCTTCCTCTTCTCCTCTTTACCTCCATCCTAGACTTGCCAGAAGCCCACTCCTAACAATTACAAGCAAGAGAGAGAGAGACAGAGAGACAGAGACAGAGAAAGAGAGAGAGAGAGAGAGACTGAGAGAGACGGAGAGAAACAGAGAGACAGACAAAGACAGAAACAGAGACAGAGATGAGAGAGAGGGATGGATGAATAGATGGATAGAGATAGGTGATAGATAGATAAACAGACCATTTATTAAGTGCTAATTGCTAAGGACAAAAATACAGCAAAGCCATACTCTCACTAAAAGAACTTAATTCTAATGGGAAAGACAATACTGGGGAGCTAGAGGAAGGAGGGAGCAGATAATCAGGAAGTGGTATAGAGGATTTGTTCTATGACAGACAAAATAAAAGGTCATCTATAGAAATCGGATTCTACTCCTTGTGGTATGGTCTTATCTTCTATGGGTCCACACTTGGCTGTAGTTTTTGGGTGGGATATTGTTCTGTTCTTTCAGAAAGAGCTGGGACCTCTGTCCCTAAGCCTAGCAGAAGCCTTCTCTGTTCTGCTCCCTGGGAGCCTATGTTGATTTCCACTGTGGCACAAGCATCACATCCAGTAGTCTTGGTACTAGCCTTGGTCAACAGCTCATGCTTCCAAAGAACACTATAGGAGGGGATTTCCTTACTGTTAAAGCACAACGTTTAGGCCTTTGCTCTCTTTGTTAAAGGCAGAAAGTCCTGCCAGTGAGGGTATGACTGAGAAAAGTCCTACTACCAATCAATAAACATTAGACATCTATGTGCTAGACACTCTACTAAACATTGGGATGCAAAAAGAGAGGGAAGACAATCTCTGTCCTCGAGGAGCTCACAATCAAATGGGGAAGAAAATATGCAAACAAATGTGTGCATATATATATATATTCATATAATAAATGGGAGGTAATGCTCCTGGAGGCAGTTTGAGACTTTATTCAGTAGGAAAGTAAAAGGATCAGTCCTGGTTTTAGGAAAATTTAGTGGCTGAATGGAGGCGGGATTGGAGTGGGGAGAGACTTGAATACAGTTCTACCAGCAGCCGATTGCAATAATCCAGGAGTGAGGTGATTAGGGCCTGCACTAGAGTGGTGGAAGTGTCAGAAGAAAGAAGGGAATATATTTGAGACATTACAAAAGGGAAATTGACAGGTCTTGACAGATTGGAGATGGGAAGAGGGACTCAGCGGAGAGGGGAAGAAATAATGAGGAATCCAGATAATGAATAATTCTTTGTGAGCCTGAGTGACTGGGAAAATACTCTCTACAATCATGGGGGGCGGTTTTAGGAGAGAAATGAGTTCTGTTTAGGACATAGGGACTTTAAGATGGACTATATAAGTCAGGAAGTATGGGGAAAAAAGAGTTTTCCTATAAATGAGGCTTCAGGTTCAAACTTTTTGGTGAAGGTCAGAGGTACCATACATGGAGGTATGGCTGCCAACAATCCTAGCTCCAGTCCAGGCTAGAGATTATGGATGTAGGAGGAAAGATCTAAAAGAAGAAATTCAATGATTCAGCCCCTGTTTTCTCTGGAGAACAACGAAGATGACCCCATGGCTGCCTATTTCAGCTTGTCCACAAAAAATGCAACTGCCAGGAGGTATAGTCTCAGCTTTGATCAACTCTCGAGCTAAAGGGAGGTCCTAATGGTCCAGGCTTAACCTATTCCCCACTCAGGTTCAGTAGGATTTTGAAGAAAATAATGGCTCCAAAGAAGCTTTATTGGCATATATACACTACTAGCAGAGGCCACTGGTGGATGTGAGCAAGGTCCAGAAGCAACAAAACTCATAGAATGGAATAGAGAAGGAGAAAGAAGGCAAATAACTTGGGGGAAGGGAGTCAGAGTATTTCAGAAAGGTTCTACTCAGAGAATTAGGCAACCCCAGTGGGATAAAAGGCCTAATCTCCAAAGCATTAGCTGATAGTAGGGGATAACTGCATGTACATGTACACTCAAAGCAATGGCAGATTGCTCCACTGACAAAGATTTCATGTTTTTATAAATATTTTCAAGAGCATTTCTCCATTTATCTGCAAGTGGTAAGGGCTTTTCTCCCAGCACATGGTAAGCAAAAACCTACTCAGTATTCTGATCTTCGGCATCTCAGAAAGGGAAACTTATCTTCCAGAGAAGGGTAAGCAAAAGCCTAGCCAATATTCTGTGCCATCTCATCAAGCCTTTACATCAAGAAACAGGTTAAGGGGATGATCTATTAAGTTACATAGAGAAAACCAAGGCTTTGGAAGAGGAGTGAGAGCACCAGTTAGTTTCCATGGCAAATTAAAACCACATTACGAATCAGAATTATAAAATGGAACCAATTTCACTTTAGGGCCTCAGTTATGAATCCTTCCATCTCCCAAGTAAGGTACTCCCAGCAAACTAATGCACCATTTAAGCTTGGTCTTTTTACTTTTGAAAATTCTTCCAGGTGTAGGACTGAGTCCTCTTGGTAAAAACCCTCACCTTATTTTATGGTGACACTACAGTTCACTTCCAAAATCTTCATCTCATTAGGCTAGGTCATACCAAGTCAATGGCCAGTTCTTCAATAATTACCAAACAGCTCTAGGATATAGGGTTCCCCAATTTTTTATCTTGAGTTGGTTCATACAAATGAGTATGATAGTTCATACAAATAGTTAACAGGATCAATTAATGCCTTGTGGTCATGTTCAAAGTCTTTACTATGTTTATTGTTAGCTCAGTAGCTTACCTGGCTTTTCATATGAAAATAAGCTACTCAGAATCTCTTTACATTCTACATAAACAATTAAAATTTTACACTCTATGAGATGTAAAATGATTCACTCATTTAAAAGATCACCCTTTACAAAGTATAAATGCAATTTGAGCGAGATTGAATTTTTACTTTATAAAAGATGAACCTAGTACATAAAATGATAAAAATCTACAATAGACAGAAAATATAATAAAGTCTGTTACTAGAGGGAGGGAGAGAATTCAGGACTTAATATTTTTTTACGGATTGAAAAAATCTTAAAGGGAAAAAAAATATGAGGATGACATCTATACCGGCAACAGCAAGTACTGGATATGGTTTGTATTTCACTAAGTCCATCAGAGAACTACATTTAAGAACTTCATAAGGCTACTACCATGGGAGAAAAGAATTTCTAGTCATCAGAATGAATGAAACCTTTGTCCTAATGTCTTCTCTCTGTCCTTCACTACCATTATTGTTACAGACTTGAGCACCTTAGCTTTCCTTAGGCACTTTGTACATGTGTAAAGTGAGAGAGCAATCCCAGTTTGGAAAATTTTTTTTGTAACAACTAAATTTTCTATATCTATTTATTATATATACTTTCTAAAAGCTAAAAAAAAAAAAAGAAATTCTGTTACTTGTCCAAATAAGAAGAGATTACTTTATGGTGTGGCTAGAGGCTTCTTATGGAAGGTTATGCAATCATAAGTCACTTTGACATCAACTGAGATTTAAGATGTTTTGTGGGCTATACAGAAGTAACTTTGTAGCAGAGTGGATAAATTTGGGACTTGGAGTAAGGAAAACTAGAGTTTAAATATCTTGAATTCTGAGCCAAACTTAAATATCTTGAATTTTGAGCCAAACTTATTGTCTATTTTCTTTATCTGTCCATGACAGATATGCCAAAGAATAAATTCTGTGGTCCACAAGTGCAACTCTTGTCATAATTGAGCAATATAAACTTTTCATCCACTTTGTGGATTCATGTGTACAAAAGATTTAGCAGTTTTGCTATGGTCATATGAACAGATGCTCTAAATCATTATTGATTAAAGAAATGCAAATTAAAACAACTCTCAGGTACTATAGAGGGCCAGTATTGAATAAGTCCATGTACAGGAAAGAGTCTGGTCCAGGTATTATTTGAGACCTGTTCTCTGTAAGGGCTAATCAATTCAAAGCATTGGTTCACCATCTCCCTAACAATGAATGAAAGACATTTTCTAGACAAATTTAGGATAATTTTGATGAATAATACATATGACAGGAACAAGGCATCACAATTATGCTATTTATGATTCTGTCTTGATAAATGCATTGTTATGATAATTTCTGCTATTTACAACTGTTTCAATAAATACTTTGGTATTGATAAACATTACAACTATTTATAATTCTGTTGGTATTGATAAATACAATTATTCTAGTTACAATTCTATTTTGATAAGTACCTTGGTATTAATAGTTAAGGTGGATATTGAAATGTCAAAATATGGTTTATACATTAACCCTGAAATGTATATGATATCACCTGGAGGTAGCTAGTGTTAATGTAACATTAGCTTAAAGAGCATATAAACCCTGGCTCTCAGATTAATAAATGGAGATTGCAAAGCATATCTTCCCCCAACCTTGGATATTCATTTCAGATTCACACTCTCGGTTTTCACTGGAGCTGACTCTGGTATAGTACAACCTCACACCTATCAGATTGGCTAATATGACAGAAAATGAAAATGACAGATGTTGGAAGGGATGTGGAAAAATAGGGACATTGATGATTAGTGTAATTGTGAGCTGATTCAATCATTCTGGAGAGCAAATTAGAACTATACCCAAAGGGCTCCAAAATTATAATACCACCTACTTGTAGGTCTTTAACCCAAAGAGATCAAAGAAAAAGGAAAAAGACATCTATGTATATGATTGTGATGTAAAACTATAGTAGTCTGACATGATGAGAAGAATGCTTTCAAAAAAACCTGAGAAGACTTATATGTACTAATTGTAAGCTGAAATGAGCAGAGCCAGGATAACATTATACATAGTAACAGCAATATTGTAAGATGATCAGCTGTGAATGATTAGCTGTTCTCAGGATTACAGTTATCTAAAACAGTTCCGAAGAACTTATGATGAAAAATGCTATCCACCTCTAAAAAAAGAACTGATGGGGTATGAATGGAAATTATTTTTGGGTTTTTTAGTCATTGTTTTCATTTGTGATGTGATTAACATGAAACTGTTTTATATGACCAAATGTGTATGATCTATGTCAAATTGCTTGCCTTTTCAAGGAGGGGGGAGGAGAAGGAAAGAATCTGGAACTCAATTTTTTTTTAATTAAAAAAATTTTACATGTAATTGGGGGAAAGTTTTTTAATGAAAAAAATTGATTTAGCAGTTATTAGCCATAAAGAAATAAAGAACATGAAAAATGATAGTCTGAAAAGCAAATAATATAGACTTACAATCATGAATGATTTATTCAGAAAATCCTGCATAGAGAAAATGAAATTTTAATTAAATAGAAGAATTCCAGAAATTCCTAATGAAAAGAGTAGAACTAAGTAGAAACTTTGAAATACAAACTCAAAAGTAAAGAGAAATATGAAAGTTACATTTGAAAGCAATCAGGAAAGAGATGATACAAACAATCCTTTTTTTATTTACTTTTTTTAATTAAAGTTTTTTTTATTTACAAAATATATTCATGGGTAATTTTTCAACATTAACCCTTGCAAAGCTTTCTGTTCCAAATTATCCCCACTTCTTACCCCCACTCCTCCACTAGATGGCAAGCAGTTCAATATGTTAAATATATTAAAATATATCAAATATCCCTTAAGAACCATGTTATCACAGCCATTGAGGGAATCAAATAAAATGGAGGATTTGAAAGTGATTTTTGTCATATTTCAATGATCTTAAAAGAAGAAAGGAAAGAGAGAGGGGAAAAGATACACCAAGGAAGAAAAGAGGAATGAGAAGGGAGGGAATTTATGATCTCATAAAATCAGAGTGTGAAAGCAGAAGTTTATTTGAATGAGGTCCAGACTTCACTTAAAAATTCACCTCTATCTGGACTAGTCAAAGGTGATTAGGACACACTTTTTTGGTATAGAAATATATTCTCAACATTGTATACTGTAACAAGATTATGTGATGATCTTGACTTTTTTTCAACAATGAGGCGATTCAAGACAATTCCAAAAAACGGGATGGAAAGTGCCATCTGCATCTACGGAGAAAACTATGGAAACTCAATGTTGACCACAGCATAGTATTTTCACCTTTGTTGTTATTACTGTATGTTTATTTGCTACTTGTTTTTGTTTTCTTTTTCATGGCTTTTTCCCTTCTGATCTGATTTTTCTTGGGCAACATGATGAATATAGAAATATGTTTAGAAGAATTGTACATATTTAAGGTTTATCAGATTGCTTGTTGTTTTGGAGATGGGGGAAAGGGTGAATGGAGGGAGAATAATTTGGAACACAAGGTTTTGCAAAGGTGAATGTTAAAAACTATCTTTGCATGTGTTTGAAAAAATAAAATACTACTGAAGAAAAAAGAAATGTATTCTTAAAAAGGAAACTGGGAGAAGAGAAAGGGGGTGATGATATGAATATTTAAAAAGGGAAAAGAGAAAAGAGAGTGCTAAGTATCACACAGTTTCAACTGCCATTCTTAAATCATTCAGTTTAAGAAAGGTAGTAATGGGGCTTATTAGGTCTGACTCTCTACACTAACAAAATAAGAATTCTTTTGAAAAAGATGTGATACTATGTTAGTTGCCCTTAATTGATTTAGGAGTCTGCTGCATGTTGGAAACATAGAATATTAAAATTGGAATTATCACCGATTCCAACTGCTTCCTTTTATATGTAGGAACCAGAAGTACCAAAAGATACAATAAGTTTCCCGTGTCCTTGTTGTTCCATCATTTCAGTTGTGCCTTATTCTCTGTGATCACATCTGGGGGCTTCTTGGCCATTGGTTGCCATTACCTTGATGCTCTAGTTCTGCCATTACCTCGATGCTCTAGCTCTGCCATTACTTCGATGCTCTAGCTCTGCCATTACCTCAATGCTCTAGCTCTGCCATTACTTTGATGCTTTAGCATTGTCATTATCTCGATGTTCTAGCTTTACCATTACTTTGATGCTCTTTCTTGCTCATGTCAATGCACTGACAAACTTGGAACTCAAAAACAAGTCCTTTGACTCTTAGACCAGTGATCTTTTCACTAGACGTCACTGATAAGTTCTACATTCTATCTACCCATTGTGTGAATTTTCCTGTCACAGCTCTCAAGAGCTGCTGCCCAACAGAGTTCTTTCTTTCAAACATCAGCACAATACTTTCTATGCCCAGAAAACTGGAAGGATAGTGGAAGGATTCCAATATCACCATTTCTGAATTATTATTAAGCCTTGAATTGGTGCAATCAGAGGTAACTTATAAATAAGAATATATATAGTCCTTGCAATATTCTGGATCTGTTGTGAACAACTTTAAAATACTTTAATATATAGTAAAGGTCACCAGCATCATTAAGTAATGCTAATTACTCTCAATAACCCTGATGACATGTCTGGATGTTTGATCTTGTGGTAAGAAAAGAATATTTATTATATATAATAAGATTTTCTCAACATTAAGACTTCATTTCATTTAATTAATATGTTCTTTTGGGTGTCATTTTATTTATAAAATAGAAGAGAAAAGTTCTGAGACCAGTGGTTTATCCTGCCTGAAAGATCACAAGACATGGAATCAGAAGACCTTGTGGCTCATGTGCTTGTTTTAATATTTGTGAGTTGTGCAATCTTGGACAAGTTACTTAAACTCTCTAAAACATTATTAATTTCCTCATCTGTAAAAAGGAGCTAATAATTACTGGTTGACCTCTCTACCTCACAGGCATGTTATATAAGTCTGTGCCAGTGGAAATATAGGTTTAAAAGTATTTTGTAAATGTTAATTATCATAGTCATCTTATAATGTGTTTCAATTATTGATAGCAGAATTCACCCTGATTTTGTAACATGATTTTTCTGTGAGTTTGGTTTCACATATCTCTTGTATAATATATATTCTCTATTACTCCAAAGTGGAGTAGAGTAAAGTACTCAGAACCCTTCATCATTTTAACTTTGTCCTTGTGCTTTTAATTTGGGGACAAGTTACTAAAATGTAAGAACTGTCTGTGCAATTTATAGTAATGTAAAAATTGGCTCCACAAAGCAGATCAATAATCTCCTGTCTTCAAAAGGGATTGGGTCCAGACTCAGAGAGAAATAGAAGTCTCCATAATGCACCCACCTTCTAATTGGAGAATACTTTGCTTAGGCACAGAATTTCCTCTTAACCTCAGCTAAAGAAACAATTCTCTTGGTCCAGAAAGCAAAAGGATAGCTGGTCTTATGACAGCATTCTGCCCAGGACATTTTTTTTCCATCCTCTTGGGAGAGTGGGCAGCCTAAATGGACTTTTCCAATTTCATTTTCTCTTTCTTATGGCAACATACCAAGAAATAATCACAAATTGATCTACAGCCTCTCTCTTGGCAATACTCAAAAAACCTGAAATTGTCCTTGCATTCAAATTATAAGTGCATCCTTTCTCTCAGCTGTATTTGTCATCACAGCTAGAAGATCCATAGCCTCTCCTCCCACCAGGACAGAACATATGGGAGCACAGACACTTAGTATTAAAAGGGGAATAAAGGGGAATAATATATTATATGGAAAAGGCAAAAAAGACAAACACAGTATTATTTACTTGCTGAGTTGGTATAGAAACAAGTCAGAGAAGAAACATGAGAATATTTGCTTCATAAACACCCAATGCTGTTCTTAGAACAAAATTTCAAGTTCAAAGGATCTTTAGAGGTCATCTAGGTTCACCCACATGTTAAACAGACAAGGAAACCAAGGTTATAAGAGCTTAAGTTCATACCATTAGCCAAAAGCAAAACTGGAAATAAACCTTGAATCTTTTTATTCTTTCTTAGATCAGCAGACTACTTCTCAAAGGTTTTTCTTCTAAAAGTAGGTGATTACCTCCCTGGAGTGATTTGAATGGCTCCCAAAAAATCTGTGTCCTCATAATCTTATCTGCGAAAATTCCAAATTTGGCAACAGTAAAAGACATCAAATATTCTCACAAGAATTCTTTAAAGTAAATAAGTACATTCATCTCATTAGTATGCAACTTGCTTTGTCTATAGTAAATCATAAAATTATATGTATCACAAAAAACTTTCAAAATAAATTTATGGTTTATGTTTAATAATTTAATTTTTTATATTTTTATATACCTATATATCTGGAGTTGCATAAAAATTTCTTGAGCAAAAAGGAGTCATGATCCTGATCTAGGATATATTTTCACTGTTTATTTTTGCTTTGTCTGATAGTGATTAGAACACCTGTTTTTTTTTATATTTTGCTGATATATGGTACATTTTTCTGCCTTCTACCTATTCATTTTTTATTCTGTAAATTTCTTTGTTTTTTCAACATGTTTTTAGTAAGCAACAGTTGTGGTATTTTATTTTCTTACCCAATTTGTCATTCTTTATTGTTTTATTGGATAACTCAATCCATTCATAATCAAAGTTATGAGAATTAGGCTTGTACTTTTCTCCCTATAGTCTCTGATTTTTTTTTTCCAAATTAGGATTTTCTTCTTAAAATACAGTTCCCTATCTTTTCATCTAGTTTTATTTAATCTTTTTTAAAGCAACCCTATTCCTACTAGTTCTCTTCTCTTCTCCTTCAAGCCTGTCTCTGTATCAAGATAAATATTAAGATGCTCCATTCCATGTCTTTAACTGGAGTTCTACCTTTGTGTGTGTGTGTATGTGTGTGTGTGTGTGTGTGTGTGTGTGAGAGAGAGAGAGAGAGAGAGAGAGAGAGAGAGAGACTGGCTTTGAAATTATATCTATTATAATCAAATATTTGACTTATAGGGGATACGATTCTTTCTGGAATTTAAGATAAAAGCTATTTCCTTAGATACTTGGGGTTTTAAAGATAGAGTATCGACCTGCATAGTAACAAATGATTTATTCTTGGCCAACTTAATTTTTCCTACCATTACATACTTTCTTTTTAAAAAATTATTATTATAGCTTTTTATTGACAGAACATATGCATGGTTAATTTTTCAACATTGACTTTTGCAAACACTTCTGTTCCAACTTTTCCCTTTCTTCCCTCCACCCCACCATCCCCTAGATGGCAGGTAGTCCCATACATGTTAAATATGTTAAAGTATATTTTAGATACAATATATGTATACATATTTATACAGTTCTCTTGTTGCACAAGAAAAAATGGATTTATAAAGGTAAAAATAACCTGCGAAGAAAAGCAAAAATGCAAGGAAAAAACAAAAGGAAGAATACCACCATATACTTTCACAATCATATAAACATATTTATCAAAGTAGATATTAAGCAGTAATCAGGGAAGTCTTACAGATAGGTTTAGGAAATAGAATGCACAAGAGTTTTGTGGGTCTCTGAGATTTAAAAGTGAGATGAAATCTCAGCTTATTTGGAGAGAGAACAGTCTCACCCTATGAGTTCACTTTTAGCAGTCTCTGGGGTTGTAAGCACTCAAAATTGAGGGGCATATTGGAATATCACTTTTTTCCTATATGCCTTAAGTTTTAAAGGAATCTCCCATTTGCCATCCAAAGGATGTGCCTTCTTCTCTTGTTCAGTCTCTCCCTCTTTCTCCCCTTCTCTCAAAGACTCTTATTCAGTCAGGAGTCCTATCTTCCTCTATCTTCTCAGTATGTCTAAAAACCTGGGAGTAGGGCTACATAAAGCTCTGAGAAGAGAAAGGGGAAGACTACTAAAGACTACTACTACTCATTGGCACACTTAAATAGGGCTTTACATTTTTGCAAAATGCTTTAAAAGTATTATCTCATCCTCACAACATTTCTGTGAAGTAGGAGATGTACTACTTCTCCTCCATTTTACAGAAGAGAAAACTGAAGTTGAGAGAAATGAAGTCACCTATCCAAGGTCCAAGTAAGTGTCTAAAACAGGATTTGAACTCAAGTCTCATCCTCTATCCAAAGGACCAAGGCTGACTTTAAAAATTGTATTTGTTTACTATTTGTGCTTATAGGATATGATTTCTTCCCCTTACCCTGACCTTTTTACTATTTGAGGAAAATTGCCTCCTTTGAATTTTACTGAGACTTATTCTAGAAGTATTAGCTGTAAATAAGTGGAATATGATTTACTAAAGGACTGCCCATACCCTGGGAATGGGGAAAAGTGACTGATCTAGAACTCCTTAACCTCAGTTACTCAATAAATGCTCCTGGGGTGTGTGTTATCTTGACTTCATATCTGACCTCATTATACTTAGCACTTCCCCACTCTGGGGCCCTGTGCACTGAAAATGTTTCATAACTGAGAGCAGTGGTTTCCAAACTTAGTGTAGTCCTATATATCCCCCCCCCCATCATTCTCTACCATGGCTACATAAGCCAAAGGTACTACAAAAGACTAAAAATGTCAGACAGAAGCAAAGGTCCAGCACATACCAAAATATTCACAGCAGCATCCTTTGTGGTAAAAAAGAACTGGAAACAAAATAAGTGGTCATTGACTGAAGAAATGACTAAGTCATGGTCTTTAAATGTAATGGAATAAATATTATTCTGTTATAAAAATAAATTTGAGATTTTAAAGAAATATGAAAAGACTCTATGTATTAACGAGGAGCAGAATAATTAGAACCAAGAGAATATACACAATAAGTACAAGAGTGTAGAGGAAATCACTAAAAGGAAGTTAAACTGAATAATTCAAAAAAGGAAAAAAGTGAAATTCTCATGATTTACAATCATGTCTGACTCTTTGTGACTCTAATTAGAGTTTCATTGGCAAAGATAATGGAGGGGTTTGCCATTTCTTTCTCCAGCTCATTCTATACATAAGAAAATCAAGGCAAAAAGGGTTAAGTGTCTTGTTCAGTTAGTAAGTATCTGAGGCTGGATTTGAACGCAGGTCTCCCTGATTTCAGCCTGGCATTTTATCATGCCATCTACTTGTCTAAATTCTCAGAGAAGAAATAATGAAACATGACTTTTCCAATAATAGCAGAAGAGGAGGATCCAATTAGAGAGAAAATTAGAATGCACTGTGAGATGCAGACACTGGGAATATTTTTGTTTGCTTTTCTTTTTGTCAAAAGGGGGGAGTCAATCAAGAAAGAGGATGTGAAAAGAATGTATCATTCAAGCAAACAGCATCAATTTATTTGTTTTCAAATGAAGAAATTTGGCCTTGACAACTTCCAAAGTCCTTTGCAGCTCTAGAATCTATGATCCTATGATTGTTGATTAATTTGACTTAGCAACAGCCATAAATTGTTAGTAATTGGGCAATAAGAGGAAGATCATCAAAATGATTTATAAAGAATTGGTTACTTTGGTGGGTAAAAGATGAAATAGCTGAGAAAAAAAGGTTCAAACTTCCAAACATAATGATTTATTAAACAATGCATGCCATTTGCAAAGCAAAGACTTTCTTCAGCTTTGGCATTTGACCTTGAATACAGGGGATCAAATGAGACTAATTAGATAAAAGAAAATAATTAAGAAGGAATAAATAAATATACAAACTTAAGTAATCTGATTTCAAATTGGAGGGAAGAATTGGACTTTCTGTGTTGGAAAGAGGAGAGCTAACAGGTGTTAATTCCCTGAAATCAGAAAAAAAAGGAGGTGTCCTATTTCCCCCATTGTCTCTATCAATCAAAGGAATGTGGAAATAATAACTGATTGATCAATACAAGATCAAATTTAAGATAAGAAATATGGTTTAATTGAGATGTATAATCATGAGAAAACTCCTTGCAATATAATTGGATCTTATCAGGTTGGGTCAACATAACCTAGCTTCTGTGTTAAGGGTCTCTAAGCAGCAGGGAGAAGCGGTCCAGCTTCCCAGCTATGCAGGGATGTTCAAATAATACAATAAAGTTCTCTCACAATTCCCACAATTTAGTAAAGTTTTCTCACAAGACAGAAACTGGCAGATCCATAATTAAATAGAAAGGAAACTGAGCTAGTTCCAGTATTGAATCACAAGATGGAATAAGTATGGTTTGTTCAATTCCCACAACTGACCACTCATTGTCCTACTCCCCTCTGTTCCCTTAACACTAAAAACAAAAATTAGAAATAAAAGAAAAACAGAGAAGTAGCTGGCTTGGTTGTTTGCCTTATTAATGTCTTGTGCTTTTTATATCACACTTATTTCTTAATATCCCCCATACTTTCACATGCTCTCTTTAAAATAACAAAGAAAAAACAATTGAGCAAGATAATACCATTCTTACTTGACTTTTGTGCTTGAATTTTGTGTTGTTCCCTGTAGGAATCTCCAAGGACCAAGACCTGTCTGTGCTTTCTGCAAGGGTAGAAGTTTCTAGAGTCAACTTTTCCTGCCTATGCCTATGACGGATCCTCAAGATGCTGAGAGATCAGAGGAGGGGTCCTCATAGAAGGATAACCGATCTCAGATTTGTGGGCAAGTCCAGATGCAAAAGGGACTTTTCAGGGGTTCCTTTTTCCTCAGCTGAAAAATAAGAGCAGTAGAGTAAGTCCAGAACTTGGAATCTCTTTCCCAGAGTAACCCCACCTTCTCAATGAATGAGATAAGTGTTCACAATCTAAAATTAGGCTCTAAATTGCATCTGGAAGTCCAACCTACACCTGAATAAGATGATTGCTAAGTTTCCTTCCAACTCTATGATTTGTGTGACTTTTTATTTTGATTTGGCCATTCTTTAATAATAATAACAATAATAATAAATAACATTTATATAGCATTTACTATGGTGCCAGGTAAAGTGATAAACAATTTACAATGTTCATCTCATTTAATCTCAGAATGACCCTAGAATGTTAGTATTGTTTTTGTCCTCATTTTACAGATGATGAAACTGAAGCAGAGTGATTTGTTTCATATGGCTAGTAAGTTTCTGAGGCTGGATTTGAATTCAGGTCTTTGTAACTCCAGGTCCAGTGCTCTATCCAATAAACAACCTCTCTGCCCTCTTTAATTAATAGGACCATAGATTTAGAGGGAGAAGGGAACTTCTAGGGTATGTAGTCCTGACCCTTCATTTAGCAGATGAGGAGACAGAAGTCCAGGAGAGATCAAATGATTTGCCCAAGATCACATAGATAGAAAATGTCAGAGCTAGGATTTTAACCCAGGTCATCTGATTCCAAAATCTGCCCTCTTGTCTTTAGGCCATACTGCCTCCTGAAATATGGAGTGCAGAGTTTCACTTAATTTCAGTGAAAGTGGGTTTCCTACATCCATTTATTTTAGCTTAAAATACTGTCAGCACAAGTGTTTGGAGATTTTTTTTTAATTGCACAACAGAATTCTAATTTTTAATAAAAACTGAGAGTATTGCAGAAAGGGGAACAGAAAAATTAACTTAATTTCCACCACTGAAGAGTGAAACAAATAACATATTCTCTGTTTCCCTTTAAAACTTTTGAGGTAATATCATACTGGCCTCCCTTGCTCACATATTGCTATTGCATTGTTAAGGTTGTGAAATTAGACAGGAAATGCAACAGTGATAACTAATTTGAAATATAGTCCAGATAGCATTCATTTCCTGTAACTGAGGTTAATAGTGTCTGATGGCAGAGAACATCCTATGAGAAACTGACCCTTGAAGATCTCTCACCCTTAAACAATTCTCCTCAACTCTCAGCTCCAACCCAGGTTCCCCATCTGATCTGCTCTCCTTTATATGTTTCCATAGTAATGATGCAGGTCATTCATTGGACCTTCTGTATGGCTGTATGGCTGCCTTGTTATACATAAGGGAAGGGTGTAAAATAAAATGGAAGTGGATAAGGAAATGGGTCAATAAGTTTAGAACTTAAGTGAAAGAGGATGGGATATATTTCGATTTTTTTTCACCTTACATCTCTAATATTGACACAGGGAATACTTCCACCAATGTAGATTGTATTGCTTTGAACCTTGAGATAATGTGATTTACTTATAGTCACATAGCCAGTTGGTTGATTGTTGTCCTTTGCTTTTGAAGCAATCAAAATGACCACACTGTGGTCGTGTGTCCAACTATGGCTGATCAGACCAATACAAGCTTAGAATGCTGTACCAGAACCAAATAGTCCCTATAAACATATGGGGTGGATAGTCTAACTTTGCACATTTCTTCTGAGCTAATTTGATTTTGTTTTGCTCATAGAGCACAACACCTTTTCTGCTGAGGGCACGCCATGCTGGGAAGTCCTGTGCCAATGTCTGCCATGTCATGCAATCAATTCTAAATTTCATAAGAGAGACCTTGAGAATGTCCTTGTATTGCTTGTATGAGTTCTCACATAGTGATTATCAGAGGAGAGACCTGAATCCAGTCTTCTTAAAGACTTTTCCTATGCCTTACGTAGACTTGATTACTTAGACTGTATAATAAAAACAGAGCGTCCCAAACAAGTAATACCATAATTTCAAGCCTCACTGAGATTGAATTTATTGGGAAAAAAATCTTAAAATGGTGGTTAGTTCTTACTGTCACATTTGAAAAGGGATAAAAAATCAGCTCAAAATTAGCCTAGTCATTAGACAAGAAAAAAAACTTATCGACATGGTATTTTGATTTTAACTTATTATTCATTATTATCTTGTTTTTACTGTTATTAATTTGATAAGTGTGCACAGGCATTCTCCTGGGTCCTTATTGGTCCTTCTGTTAGTACTAACACCTGTGATATCTCCTTATAAAGATATAAGTTCTCATTGCCTTTCTGATAAGATTTCTGATGCCTTCTTGATAAAGAATGATATCTTTGTCTTGGTTGGGGTGTTTGTTTATCACATTAATGAGGACTGATTTATAACTGATTGATTTAGTCAGTTTATATATCCCTAGTTTTGGCCATTTAAAGCAGACACAAAGACATTAAGACTAGAAAAAGGACCTGGGGACAGAGAAATACAGAGAGAAGAGAGGCTGTACAGAAAGCTACTTGGTTCCTCAAGATACCTTGAGATATCTTGAAGGGATATCTATACTTTACAATCCAGTGGTTCTCTAAAAAAAAAAAAAAAAAAAAAACGAATAATGCAGGTCTAGGAATGGAGGAAAACTAAAACATCAGCAGAGTGATATATAAAGGATTGTGGGCCTTTGCTTCCTGATTTGCAAAGGTCAGGTTTGCTCTTCTCCACATTAAGCCCCTGATAACCATCTAGAATGAGGAAGTGCCCAAGGATTATGGACATAGTAAGAATTTAACGGGGTAAAAGCAAGAAAACTAGGTTAAAAGGGGGAAAGTCCAAAAAAACAAGATTATAAAATAGGAGAAGGGAAAATCCAAAGACACATAGCCCCAAAGTCATAGTCCTTGTTTTAACAAGTGCTTGGTTGACCACTCACTTCCCATCCCCCAAACTGACAAGACATCCAAAATTTGGGTATGAAAGCATTTTCAGGGGGGATATTATTTTTCTTCTAACAGAATAATATCCTAGCCATACCTGCTAGCTGCTATTGACACCCAATATGAGTCTCTGTGGGAAAGATGAAGAGGAGAGGGGAACCCACCCCCTTATCTGACTGCAATTGCTATCTTTTAGGTCTTCCTGCATCTTATCAAAAATGTTCTTGTATGCTTTGATGACCATAGAAAAGCACTACTGTAATGAAAATTCATTTTTTATCTGATCCTGAACCAGAGGCCTCTCCTGTTTAATTTAAGGATGTAAATTAGAAGATGGTAATATACCTTCTAAATCTAATTTGAATTTCTGAGCATTTCCCAGGTAAGTTCAAGAACTGAGCCAATAGAAGAAGTAGGAGGTAGTGAGTGAAGGCCAAATTCCTAAACCAACAGGGGATACCTCAAAGTTCTTTCACCCTGTAAGGACATCCAACACATTCTCCCAACACTATGTGCATTCACATCTAATTCTTTTTTGATGGAGAATTCACAAGAGTGTTATTGGGGCCTTTGAGAAAATCCCTACTTTTTTCTGCCTTTCAGAGGATATAACAGTTTTAGTACAATTCTTGGGACATAGTAATCATTTAATAAATACTTGTGGACTTCATAACAGTGCTATGTTTAATCTAGTATCTTTTAAACTAACCTATATTATGGACAGAATAAGAATATTGGAAAAAAGAATTAGCATTTCTTAAGCATTTGCTAAGTGTGCTAGATTGTGTTAACTGATTTGATCCTGAAACAACCTTGCGAGGTATATGTTATTTTCCCTATGTCAGTTAAGGAAACTGAGGTAGAAAAGTTTAGCGACTTGCTCAGAGTGACACAGCTAAGAAATGTGTGAGGTCAGATTTGAATTTAATTCTTCCTGATGCCAGCCCCAGGTTGCTAGCCACTTAGATTTACCATTTTAATCTTTATCACCTTTCCCCAAGAATTCCTTTTCCTCACTGCCTTAAATGTTTCTCAGAGGTGTGATTATGTCCTCTTATTTAATCCTGAGCCTTTTACCTATTTCATGACAGCTTGGCAACTTTATGTAAATGTTTGTTTCATTTGTGCTTTTCAAAATTTCCTTTCATTCAGACTAACAAATAATAACATTCACACAGTTTATACTTCAATAGGATTAAATCAGACTTAATTTCCCCCTTGCAATTCCTATGAAGATTCTATAAAAAGAACATGCTACTTCAATTATAACGATTCATTACTGTTTCATTAATGAGGAATTGATTTTAGTTTATGGGTTACAGTTATTGATGCAAACGTTATTAGGCTATTGCCCATCACAAAGGGATGTTGATAAACTGGAACAGATCCAAAGGAGATTGAAATGGATGTGGCAAGGAATGAGAACAGTCAAGTATACATCAATTGATGAAGACTGCTAGCCTGAGGTAGGAACAACTTAAGGGAATGAAATGTGTAACTATTTGAAGGACTATCCTGGGCCTATTGTGGGTAACGCAATGGTCAAAAGAACTTTAATAAGCGTTTGTAGAGGGTAATTATGGCATTCTCATTTGGGCTTGATTAAGGTAGGATCAGGGAACTTAGCTAGGTGGCTAAGTCTCAGGGGTCCTCAAACTATGGCCCACGGTCCAGAAGCAGCAGCTGAGGACGATTATCCCCCTCACCCAGGGCTATGAAGTTTCATTATTTAAAGGCCCACAAAACAAAGTTTTTGTTCTTACTATAGTCCGGCCCTCCATCAGTCTGAAGGACAGTGAACTGGCCCCCTATTTAAAAAGTTTGAGGACCCCTGCTTAGAGCATCAGGCCTGGAATCAGAGAGAGTTGAGTTCAAATCCAATCTCAGATACTTATTAGCTATGTTATCTTGGTCAAGCCACTTAACTCTGCCTCAGTTTCTTCATAAAATAAGCTGGAGGAGGAAATGGCAGTATCTTTGTCAAGAAAGTCTCAAATAAGGTCCTAAAAAGTTGGACATGACTGTGGAAAACAATTCACCAAGGGAAAGAACCTGTTATTTCATTGGTATATGGATGGATAGTATATGGCATATGGCCTGTATGAGGAAATTCCATTTACAAATGCAGTCACAGTCTTAGTAGGCTGCCAAGAATTGTAAGATGCCAAATGACAAGCTCAGAGCCACATATATGTCACTTGCAGGAACCACATGAGGAATCCAGGTCTTACTGATCTGCTTAGATCTGCTTATATATGAATGGGCTGCCTTATAAAATACTGAGTTTTCCCCAATTACCGTATTTAAAGAGGGGCTAGACATCTGCTGGCCAATGATATTGCAGAAGGTACCAGATAATAAGGAAGGAAAAAGAGTATAGAAAGTACAGGAAAGGAAGCATTGTAAAGTAGAAAAGACCCCTTGTCTGAGAAATCAGAAACTTGGTTTCAGAGTCCATTCTGCTATTACCAGTGTGACTTTGGACATCTTATTTCATCTCTTTGCTGGATCTCAGCTCCTCATTGTTAAATGAAACAAAAAGGCTAGAGAATCTCTGTAAGCATTCAATAATTCTAAATTCATGTACAGGGTCTCAGATGGGAATATATGTATACATATATACATATATATATATATATATAAAATCTATGAAGTCTCTCTCAACTTTATGAAAATAACTTAAAATTATCAATTTTTGGTTGTATTGTAGCAATAATCGCTTCCTTTTTCCATTCTATTCTTTATAATCTTTATAATCTCTGCCATCCTTCAAATGACCTATCACTCATGTTTATGGTAACATTCAATCTGGATTTTCTGGTAAGTTGAATCACTGAAACTTTGCAAAAATAATAGCCTTTGAAAGAGCCTGTGCCCTTATTTTTGTTTCAGGAAATATTATTTTTTTGCTGTCTCCATGTAATTTACATAGTCTTCTGACTCCTTAAAGTTAGAATTTTGTAACATAATTGAGATTTGTCATAGCAGAGAGTAGATAATGGAAGACTGGGGAGGGAGACTTTCTTCAACTATGACCTGGATAGATAAAATTTGCCTTTGGTGATGAAAATGAATGAGTAAGATCTAAAGTTGTTATTGTTCAGTCATAGGCAACTTCTCTTGACCTCATTTAAAGTTTTCTTGGCAAAGACACTAGAGTGGTTTGCCATTTTTTTCTCTAGCTCATTTTACAGATGGGGAAACTGAGGCAAGCAGGGTTAAATGATTTACCCAGGGTCATATGGCAAGTGATGTATATGAAGACAGATTTGAACTCAGGAAGATGAGTCTTCCTGGCTCCAGGTCTGGCATTTTATCCACTGAGTCCTCTGGGTTAGATTAGATTATCTAACACAGAGGCCTCTTCATCCCCTCTCATGGAGTTTTAAATTTCCTTGATTCCAGTCCCATATTTTATTCACTAGTGCACTTAGCTGCCTTTGAAATCTAAGATACATGGTGATAAGATTGTATATTTCTATAGTACTTAACATTTGCAAAGTGCTTTCTTTACACTATTTCATTTAAACAAGTATTATCCCCATTTTATAGATGAAGAAACTGAGACTCACAAAGGTGAAAAAAAATTGCCCATATTCATGCATTTAGTAAGAGTTGAGGATAGGCTTTAAACCTTGGTCTTCCTCACTCTAAATACCGTCTCACATGATGAATGTATGAAAGGTATTTGTTAAGAATGTTCCCTATGCCATTTATTATTCTACGAATACAAAAACAAAAGAAAAAATAGTTCTTACATTCTAATAGGGAGAGACAATATATAAGGTAGAAGTGGCCAAAGATAGATATTTTAGTTTCGAAAATTATAGTAATGATGAGCAATTATATTCTCAATATTTGGTTGTATCACAGAGATAATCTCTTCCTTTTTTCACTCTACTTATCTTAAGTATAGTGACACATCCCGGTAGGGGCAATTAAATAGTTCAGTAGATAGACAGCCAGACTTGGACTCATGAAGACCTGAATTCAAATCAGGTCTCAAACACTTCCTAACCATGTGACTTTGGACAAGTCATTTAATATCTTTCTGATTCAGTTTCCTTATCTATAAAATGGGATAAAAATAGCACCTTTCTCCCAGAGTTATTTTAAAGATCAAAGGGGGAAAAAAGTATTTTTGAGGTGCTTAGTACATAGTAGGAATTATATTGAATGCTTGTTCCCTTTCCACCACCATTTTTCACTTCCCTTTCCTTTCCCCCGAGTAGCAGTGACCATAAAATGGTAACAACTACAGATAGAGAATACTGATAGAACTTTGTACTAAAAATGAATTCAGGAAGTTCCACCCAGACCCATGATACAGAGGAGGGAGTATTTAAGGAGATAATGGGGTCAGCACAACAAAACAGCAAAAGGAACCAATATCAAACCAGATAATGTTTCATCATATTCATTCTGCAGTCTGTGGAAGAGAGGGAGAACAAATATCTAGATCTGGCTCTGGGTGGCAGTGCAATTAATAAGTTGTTTGTCTTTCATTCTTGAGGAGGATCAGTAATATCATCAAGTAATATCTTGATTTGCTTGTGAATTGCTCCAGAGTTGCACAGTCAATAGTCTCACTCTTTTTTCCAGAGTCATCAAAGTCCAGTTTCAGGACAAAAGTCAAGATAATTGATGAGGACCAGGATGAAGGGGATGAGTCCTTGACACATGACCAAACTCCAAGCACTCTCCAGCACCTGCTTCAGCTATCGTGATGGCTATTGGAACAAACTGTTCTCATCTGCCCATTCACAGAGGGAAGTCTTCCCATGAGGGGGATGGACATCCCCCTAATTCCCCAACTATTTTGAAGCTTGCTGATTACCTTCAGTCTGATTTAACTCATTGGCCCACACAATTTTACTAGGGTGTGATTGCTTCTTGGAGCTACAGGTGAGAGTTGGGTGACAGGAGGACACCAAAGGTAGATGAAAAGCATTCAGCAAGACCTCACACCAGAGGCTTCAGACCCCTCTGACCTTGCCATACACCCTAATTGTCAAGTAATAGTAATCTGGTGATCATTTGAGCTTTCCTTTGTACTTGTTCCAAATAGATATGGCTACTGACCTCTGGGACAGACATTCAGAAGCCTGTCTTGGTATGTGAGTCTATGGTAGCCTCTGTATTCGTCTGGATTTAGACGGAGTATATCCCCAAAAAGAATCTGAACAAAGATATGAGGTATGTCATGTATTTAGCCTGTATTTGTATGTCAAATCTTTGGTGACTGAACTCAATCCTCCTTCCTTAGAGAACAGGAGTGGGATGCCAATGAACAAAATATGAAACTATAAATGCAGCTTTTTCAATAATTTTTCAAGGTTAATCATCTTGATATCCTAGATTTCCCAAAGAATTGACTGGCCAGGGCACTACCATAAAATTTTCTTAATCTAAGGCCCCTCACTTTTCTAAGGGAACACATTCTTAAGTAAAACAAATATGCATAAAAAGAGACATTTTCTAAAAAAATTAAAAAGGCATTTTCTATTTTCTCTATGGCTATAAATGTAAACATGTGCATGCTCACACACACACACACACACACACACATCTTTACAATCAGAATTCCTTGATACTTCATGAAATGACAAAATTCCAGGGTTGTGAAAGATCTCAGAGATCATCTAGTCCCATTCCTGCTTTATTAAAACACCCTTGATGACATACTTGACCAATAGTCATTCAGCATTTGCTTAAAGACCTCCAACAAAAGGAAGCTCCCTCCCTCTGGAGAGAGCCCATTATATTCTTGGATGGTTCTGAGTATTAGGAAGCATTTCCTTACATCAAGTCTAACTTCATTTGTCTACAAATCCTACCCATTTTTCTTTGTCCTTCCCTCAGAGACCAAGCTAAATAAATGGACTCATGAAGACCTGAATTCAAATCAGGTCTCAAACACTTCCTAACCACATGACTCTGCACAAGTCACTTAATATCTTTCTGATTCAGTTTCCTTACCTATAAAATGGGATAAAAATAGCACCTTTCTCCCAGGGTTATTTTAAAGATCAAAGGGAAAAAAAAGCAACCAATTCCATAGAAAGCCCTTCAAGTACTTAAGTGCCAGTATAGGTTTTCTTGAGTCTTTTTTCCCCAAACTAAATATTTCCAGTCAATCCAAAACAATAATAGTAATAAATATACACTTATACATTATATAAAAAAATGAAGCAATCCTTGTCCTCCCAAAGCTTACATGCAACAGGTGCACAAGTAACTGCAAAGCACATTCAAATCATTTATACAAAGTATATTGTAATTTCAAGAGAGAAGTGCTAGGAATTTAGGTGCCTTCATATAGGAAAAGAGACCTGAGCTGTTCTTTGAAGAAAATTGGGAATTCATCTAGGTGGTGTGAAACCTATGACCACCTTTCCATAAATGAGTCAAAAACTAGATGTGAGAGGGGTGAACATCTATGAAGACACAGACAACAATACTTATGAAACTTGAATTAGGGAGGCAGAGAGCAGAGCAATGGGGACAGTAGAGGACATTATTCTGTTGGCTGTTTTCATAGCTGACTCAACTTAGTAATACTCTTAAGCTCTTATGTTATGTGCCTGTGAAACCACAAGACAATGTACTTACCCAATTAGCAAATAACACCCTTTTCTGAATATATAGCAACACATAAACTTAGCGTGGTTGTACCCTCAAAGTGGGTTACACCCTTATAGCAGCAGCTAAGCTTGACAGATAGAACTTGGGATTTTGTCCACTGATGGGTCAGCCTAAAATCAGACCAGCTGTTTTGGTCATTGAGACTGACAATAACAGGATGGGGCAGCTCACCCTACTCTGTCCAAGAGGAGCCATGATCTTGCCTTGACAGTATTCTTTTTTTTTTTTTAGGCATATGTATTTATATGGTTATCTTGCTGCACAAGAAGAATCAGATCAAAAATGGAAAAAAAAAAATGAGAAAGAAAACAAAATTCAAGCAAACAACAACAAAAGAAGTGAAAATGCTATGTTGTGATCCATACTCAGTTCCCACAGTCCTTTCTCTGTGTATAGCTGGCTCTCATCATCACAAGATTACTGGAACTGGCCTGAATCAATTGACAGTATTCTTAATGGGGTGATCCCATATCTTTGCTGTACAATCTGTGTCTGGTCCTCAGGAGCAAACTCCACCCAGAGGGAGCAGTGAGCCAGCTTTGCTGGCAGCCTGGATGGACTTTTTCATTTCTCTGTAAGCCTAGATAGCTCTGAGTTGTCTTGCCCAAAACCATACCTGATTTTAGGTATTGACATCTTTTACATGACATAGATCATGTGTCAAACTTCACATTCGACTGGACCAGAGTTATTCACAGCACTAACACATCACATTTGACAGCGGAAATGAGGACAGAGTGCATGCCAGACATAGGGAATGATACCTGCAAAAGCACAGAGGTGAAAGAAAAAAATTCTGTCTATAGGAAACTGCTGGCAGGCAATTTTGGGTAATGTGTGACCAGTAAATTAATATAAAATAAGACTGGAAAAGCAGATGGGAGTCAGATTATGGAAGGCTTTGTTTGTAGAGCTGAGGAATTTACATATTATGTAGGAAGCAATAGGAAACCTTTGAAGATTTGTGAGATGGGAGAAGGGACACAGTCAAATTTGTGTTAGGAATTTTAATTTGCCAACTTAAGTGTTGGATGTATTGAAAAGGAAAGAAAATGGAGTCAGATCATTTAGGAGATTATGTAATTAATTACTAAGGACTAAGGACAAAATGAGGGTCTAAAATAGACTAAAAGTTAGGCAAAGGAAGAAGACAAATACAAGAGTATGTGGAAGTAAGAATGATAGGAATTGGCAACTCATAGGCTCAGGGGAGTTAGGGAAAGGGAAGATTCAAAAGTGATTCAATGGGTGGTGATGCCCTCAACAGAAACTGACTTTTTGAAGGAAGGATGTGTTTAGGAAAAAAGAATGAGTTTTATTGGCCCTGTTAAATTTTTTTTTTTTTTAATTTATTTATTTATTTATTTATTTATTTAATAGCCTTTAATTTACAGGATATATACAAGGGTAACTTTACAGCATTAACAATTGCCAAACCTCTTGTTCCAATTTTTCACCTCTTACCCCCCCCCACCCCCTCCCCACCCCCCCCCTCCCCTAAATGGCAGGATGACCAGTAGATGTTAAATATATTAAAATATAACTTAGATACACAATAAGTATACATGACCACAACATTATTTTGCTGTACAAAAAGAATCAGACTCTGAATTATTGTACAATTAGCTTGTGAAGGAAATCAAAGATGCAGGTGTGCATAAATATAGGGACTGGGAATTCAATGTAATGGTTTTTAGTCATCTCCCAGAGTTCTTTTTCTGGGTATAGCTAGTTCAGTTCATTACTGCTCCATTAGAAATGATTTGGTTGATCTCGTTGCTGAGGATGGCCTGATCTATCAGGACTGGTCATCATCTAGTATTGTTGTACCCCTGTTAAATTTTAAATAGACATATTTACTAGTAAACATTCAGGAGAGATTAAGGCTGGGCTGTCTACAGATTTTATAACCATCTGCATAGTTATGATAATCATCTTCTCTGGATACTCTCTAACTTTGGAATATCCTTCCTAAAATATAGTACCCACACCTGAATACAAGGTCCAGATGTGTTTTGACCAAGGAAAAGAAGATGGCCAGTTCCTTAACATTAGACACAATGGCTCTTATGATGAAGTCTAAGATTACATTAGCTTTTTTGGCTGCTCTAGCATACTGTTAGCTCATTAGAAAAATTTCAGATCTTTTTTTTAAACAAATTATTATCTTACTACACCTCTTCCACTGATGACACTGATGTTTTTTAAGGATACCTTCATCCCAAATAAATATCATCTTTTTAGATTCATTCCAATGTTCTCCCCTGTTGAGATATTTGGGAACCCAATGTGTTAGTAATATCTACCAGTTTGCATCATCTGCAAGCAACATCATCTATGCCTTTATTCAATTCACTAATAAAAATGTCAGATAGCATGCGGCCCTCAAGTCTTTTATGGGAGTTTTTCACAAGAGATCTCCCTCTGTATAAATTCATAAGTTCATCAACTCAGCATCCATATTAGTGGAGAAAGGAAAAGATCCAAGTATAACACTTAAATGTTCAATACTTTTTTTCATAATCTTGTTTTTCTTGAATAGTTTTTAATTTAGTTTAGTTTTAGTTTTTCCTCAATGTCTCTCATTTGATTTTTAAAGTCTTTTTTGAATTCTTCTATAAATTCTTTCTGGGCAGGTAACCATTTAAACATAACTCTTTGGAGCAAGGAAGACTTTTTTTTTCACTTCACTGACCTCCTATGAAGATGAACCCCTGTCTTACTTATTCCCAAAGTAAGTTTCTATGGTTGGGTTCTTTTTTTAAAGCACCTCTAATCCTGGGTTTTGGGGAAATAGTGCCTCTAGCTTCACTTCAGCTCTCTCTTCTGACCTAGAACCTCAAACCAAAAGCTCCACCTTCTTGCAAGTGCCAATAGCCAGTAGCATCCCTGCTCACTGCTTCTGCACTCACTAAGTGTGCTGGCTCCTTCTCACCCAGGACTACATCTCAGCAGCACAGCTGGACCTGCCATTCCTAATCAGCTGAGGTTCCCTCAGTCTTCCCAGATTCAGACCTCAAGCTGTCTGGGAGGTGAAAGTTCCTTTGATTCCTGTTGAGACTCCTGCCAAACCAAAGCTAGTAGTAGCTAGATAGTATATTGTAGAAAGCAGTGGACTTGAAGTTAGAAAGGCCTACATTCAAATTAAGTATTTATTAGCTATGTGATCCTAGGCAAATCATTTAATTTGTCTGAACCTCAGTTTCCTTGGTGGTAAAATGGAAATAGTATCTACCTCAGAGAGTTATGTAAATCAAATGGAAAAATATGTATAAACCACATTGCAAACCTTCAAATATTAGTTATTATTTCTTGTTCTGTAACAAAAATATCTTAAGATCCCCTCATTCTTTCCCACTTTGTTTCATTCTCAAAAAGGTAGCCCTTCTAGTCAAAGCCATCTTTTCTTATGGGTTTTAAAGGTTTTTTTATTCTCATGTCCTCTAGCAGGTTGCTCATTTAGTCATTCTTTCTCTAACTCTTTTCCTTCTCTTTTTGTCTTTGTCTCATATCGTCAATCCTTCTCCATCCAATCTCTTCCCTACTGTCTTTAAATATGCTCAAATAGCCCAGAATTAAAAAAAAAACTTTCACCTGCCATTATCATTCTTTCAAGCTACTATTCTATATCCCGCCTCTCTTTCACAGCCAAACAAGAAAAGTTATCTGTACTCATTGTTTCCTGTTCTCTTACTCACTTTTCTGTCCCCGTTTTTGCAATCTGATTTCTGACTTTATCACTTAACTGAAATTTTCCTTTCCAGAATTACCAATGACCTTTTAATTACTTAATTAAAGTCCAATGACCTCAGGCTTCATCCTTCTTGACCTCTCTATAGAATTTGCCACTGATGACTATCCTTTTCTCTGGGATACTCTCCTCCCTAGATTTTCATGATATTGCTCTTCCTTGGTCCTCTTCACACTTGGCTGATCATTCCTTCTCAACCTCCTTTACTAATGTCATCACTTATAGTCCACTGGATGCTCCACGTGGATGCCCAGCCTGAAACCTCTTATTTTCTCTCTCTCAGTGATTTCATCAGATCCCATTGGTAAAACAATCATCCTTTTGCAAGAGTCCTACATCTATATATATATATATATATATATATATATATATATATATAGTCCCATATCACAAAATATCCGTTTTACATTTTTTACTAAGTAACCCATAAGCATCTTACATTCAACATGAACCATAATTTATATTTTTCTCCCCAAATCCATGTTTCTTTAAACCTTCCTGATTTCTATGAAGGATATCATTCTCCTTCAAACTTCTCAAGTTCACAACTTTATATTCAATCCTGACTTTTCATTCTTATTTATCCCCCACCCATATTCAATCAGTTGTCAAGTCTTTTCAATTACACCTTCATGCATCTCTCTCTTTCTCTCCACAATGTAACCACTACCTAGTTCAGATTCTAATGATCTCTTCTGGATTATATAGTTAACTTCTTAGTTGATCTCCCTGTCTCAAGCATCTCTCAAGTCCAATCCTGCCTCTACTCAGCTTCAAATTGATATTCCTCAAGCACACACTTAACTATATTACTCCCCTGCTCTACAAGCTTCAGTGTCTCTTTATTGGTTCTTTGTTGAAGAACAAATATGTCTGTTTTACTTTTAAAATTCTTCATAATCTAACTTCAGCCAATCTACTAGGAATCAGCATGGTTCAGTCAACTAATCAACAATTATTTATTAAATGCCTATTAAATTGTGTCTTTCTTTATATTCCCAGAACCTAGTGTACTGCCTGGCACATTTAATCAATGTTTTATTTTTTTATTAAATAAATAAATATAAAATTAATATTAAAATAGGATTTTAAAAATCCTATAAATATATGTAATTATATATAAACATATTTAATTATTATATGTAACATTTATGTAATATATAGATTCTATAAATATATGATTATATATAAGTATAAATTATTAAAATTAAAATTCTCTAGGAGCATACTTCCTGTCATATGCTGAAATTCCAATCAAATTGACCTGGATATTGTTGCATATATGCAATATTTCTTCTTTAATCTGACTAAACAAATTTTCTCCCATGTCCAAAATGTACTTTGTCCTCTCCCTCTTAGAGAATTCCTAATACCCAAAATGCCATCTCCTACACATGATATTTCCATGATCCTCTAGTTGTTACTAGCATCTTCTCCTCTCCATCATATCACTCTAATTTTACTTATCTATATGATACAGCTCTCCCTACATATATCTCCTACCCAACCAAAATCATCTAAACTCCTCAAGGGCAGGGAATTATTTTTAATTTTGTCTTTATTTCTCTATCATCTTGCACAGTACCCAGAATTAGCATTTTAAAAATATTTGTCAAATTAATTAATATTATCTAGATCAAATCTCTTCATCTATTCTACAAGAATAGTATAAGAGACTTTATAAAATGTTTTACTATAAGATAAGATAAATTACATTGACAGCATTACCTCATACCTACCACTTAAGTCAAAATAAGGAAATAAGGTTGGTTGGGTATGATCTGTTCTTAATGAAACCATGCTAGTTGTATTCACTCACTTTTTCCTTTTCAAGCATTCACTGTCCATCCTATTAATAATATATTCTAGAATTTTGTCAGGACTGTAAGTCAAGCTTGCCAGTCTATTACTTAAACACCTCATTCTCTTTTTAAGGAAAAAAAGTGAACAATTGCCATTCTAATCCTGTGATTCTTCTCTTATTATCCTGAACCTTTCAAAGATCATTATGACAAAGTAACAATTTCTCGCTACAAATTTATCAAGGGCTGTCAGATGCTAAATTCATATTTCTCAATTTTTCTTGAACATTACTTCCCTATTAGTCATTATGAATAATTCTGTTGGGTTTTTTTTCCATCCAAAGATTATTCTTCTTGGAACAAAGTAAAGATTGAATTGCTTTTTCTTCTTTCCACTGTAAAATGTTATTATGTCATTCATCCAGAGATAGAAGCAGTATCTGCCATAATACCCTGTCACATAGATTAATCCCTTCTTTAGTCTTGTCTCCAGCATAGCTCACTATAAAATTTTTACAGTTTCCCTGGGATTTTCCTGTCTTCTCAGTTGACATGTTGGTGAGGACAAAGTTTAAATGTTTCCAATTTTTCTCATTTTCTCATCAGTTCTAGCCTATTAGCATCCAAACAAAGGCTGACAGATTAGGAACAAATTCTGTGATCATAGATAGATCAGGCTAAAACTATTTAACTCACAAGTTAAGTGAAAGATCAACTTTTTGAAAGACATTTCTTATTAGACTGAAAAAGCACTGCCCCTTTATGGACAAAGATGATGTCACCCTTACAATCAAAAAGAACATCTGAGGTAGCAAAAAACACTCTAGGGAAATAATGCTTTATTTGTTTAAGTCATAGGAAAATATCCTAGAGAACATTTCATTCAACTGTCTCATTTTAAAAAAGATAAACTGAGGCTCAAAGGGTTCAAATTATTTGCCCAATACCAAAAGCCATTAAGTAGGTTAAAATAGGTTTGGATTTAAGAAGTCATACCTTTTCCATTGTTGCCATTAATTAGATAAAAACAATTGCATGGGAGAAGGAAGTTTTAGAAAGTGTTTAACAGTATTAGAGGGTTAAAGCTAAAAAGGGCTGAGAGATCATCAAATCCAATCCTCCAATGGAACATATGGCCCAGAAAGAGGAAGTAAGTTGCTTATGATGATAACATAATTTGAGTGATTCATAGAGCAGATTCTTTGTCCAAATAAGCCTTCTGTCTACTGGCACAAACCCTTTCCTTCCTTTTCTTTGGCAACGCCACTTTGATTTGAAGACAAGGTCTGATCCAATGCTCTTTTCTTTATGATACTGTATGGGTTTGGCACTGCTTCAGAAACATTAAAACCATCGTTATTGTTATAAAAATGAGGTCCTTTCAAGCCATCCACCTGTGCTTATGAGGAGAATGGTATAAGATAGGAAATTTAGCTTATGCCTCTGGGAAAAGAGATCTTTTGCAAGGTTCTATATATGTTTATAATGAATCCTCAGTTATTGTACAACTTTGTGTCAGAAAAATATATAGTGCAATGATGTTGTAGACCTAGCCTAACTGAGGAAGGCTGGTCTGGTAACTCAGTTTTTAAATAGGAATGAAGTAAGACTCTCATGGATCATTCAACATCAACAAAACAAGGTTTACTTAACCCTAGCAGGAAAACAATGCTCAACAAAGCTATCCCATTTGGCTCACGCAGACTCAGTTGCTTTTATCACCACATAGAAACTCATCTGGTCAGCAAAGCAGTGTAGTGATTTGTGACTAGGAGACATTGACCAAGTCTGAAGGACACTGAGTCTATATGGACTAGCCTAATTTATGCCTTTAAGTGATCAAATGTATACTATAGCAGCTTGAAGTTTGTTTATCTTTTTTTCCTTGAGCTGATCAAGTCTCTAAGACCAACTTCCTTGTCTTTCAGGGAAAGAATGATCTTGACTTACATAGTATAGGGATTCTGGTAGAAACTTAACCTACCACAACTTCTAATTAAGGTTTTCTATCTATGTATACATACATACATACACACAACTGTTTTTATATTTCCACTCTTAAATTTTATATTCCTTTATGTAATTTACAATCCATTCACATATACCTTCTCATGCACAATACTCCATCTCACAAATCCATGACATATCACTGGCTGTCCCTTGTGGCCAAAATATTCTTCCTTCTTCTCATTCAAGCATTGCTTCTAAAAAAAAATAGAACTTTTTGATATTTGAAAATCTAATTTCTAATTTGAAATTTTTATCATCATGATGCTTCTCCTAGAATCACTAAGAAAAAAAATATCCTACTGGTCAGTGTTCTAGCATCATTGATTTTCAATAATTTAGGTATAGAACTAATAATGATAGATGGAAATTTCAAGGGGAAAGATATAAAGTCAATAAAAAAGAACTTTCTAAACCATTAGAGATATGAAAAAATGTAAGGTGTTTCCATTCCAGCCTCCCATGGAAGAGAAGATAAAATACTGAACTTAGGAAGATTTGTATTCAAATCCTGTTTCTCACACATACAAGTTGTGTGACCATGGGTAAGTCACTTCAGTTTTCTGAACCTCATTTTCCTCATCTGAGGAGCTGAAAAGATTATTTCTATTGTGCTTTTCTTGTTCAAGTGAGGTCATATATGTAAAGTATTCTGCAAATTTTAAAGAGTCATATAACAGGATGTCTCAAAAGTCTTAATACAGTTTAATACTGCTTTAAACCATTAAAGTCTTAAAATGTACAGAGTTTTGAGATACCCTCTATCTGTTATTACTATTCTTTTTCTTCTTAGTAAAATAGTGAGATCCCCATTGATGAGATAAATAGAGTTCAGCAAAAGACCACGTCCCTGGCAACAACCCAGGATCTGAGTTGGCAGTGAGAAGCAAACTAATCCTGTAGAATTATCTTGTACTGACAGAATTATCTATACAGAGAGAGCTATCCTGTACTGATGCCCACAGTTAGTGTATACAATCTGGAGGTTAAGTTATAGAGGTCAATTCTTACATAAACAGGATGGCCACTGCCACCAAATGATTTACTGATGCACAGAATTAGCATAGTTAACACACCTTGCTCTGAGTCCTTTCCTATAAAAGGTCCCACCTTTCCCCTTACAAATTGTGAGTTCCATTAAGCAACTCAATTCACCTTATGGTGACATAACAAATCTTTTTTTTTTTGAGTTGGAGATGGTCTGAGATTGTGAATTTTTTTTCCTGAGGCAATTGGGGTTAAATGACTTACCCAGGGTCACACAGGTAGGAAGTGTTAAGTGTCTAAAGTCACATTTGAACTCGGGTCCTCTTGACTTTAGAGCTGGTGCTCTACCCACTGTGCCATCTAGCTGCCCCTGAGCTTGTGAATTCTTTCTGTACAACTCTCCACCTTCATGACTTGTATCTCATTACCCTTGATTTAGAGTGTTCAGGCAGAGGCTGGATGACTACTTATCTGTACAGAATATCACAGAGGGAATAGGGAATTCCTGTATTAGGCAGAAGTTGGCCCTACACATCTCTGTGTAATAAAATTATGATTTTAAATGCTGTTATTATAGGTAGAACTATTATTCTGAAAGCCAAAAGAACTATTCTCATCCTGTTTCTCCTAATGTCTCACAATGTGACCTTATGCAGGGCATTTAAAATGAGAGAGTTAAACTTAATGATCTTGTCTTTTGTCTGGCTCTTTCTAGCCTATGTTCAAATGAGGAGAGTGGGCCTAATCTCTCAGAGTCCTCAAGTCTTATTCTCTTTACCACAGGTGCCATGATATGTCCCTGTTGTCGCTTCTACCTTGTTGTAGCTATTTTTTTTTTTTTTTTTTTTTTTTTGCTTTTAGGTGAAGGAGATGGGAAATAGCCATGACCTTGTGGGTCTCAAAAAGTCAGGCTAACAAACTACCAGAAGGTCCAGAAGTAGAGAGTCCATATTGGGTTTTGTGACCAATTGGTCCAGCATAGAAGGGAGCCCTGAATTAAGGATTCCAAGACCTAGCTTTATGCTAGCAAGACTAATCCAGCAGCTGTGCCACATTTGGATGTAAATTTGGTGGGATCAATACCATGTAAAAAGCTGTTAAGACAAAATCTTTTCTCACCAGGGACTGAAGAGAAGACCACTCAGGTCTTGGGGATGGGAGAGGGAAGGAATAGATGTCTGTATTTCAATTCTTGCAGGCAAAAACTTAAGAAAAGGTACTTTGACTTTGACTATTAAGTCCCTTTAGCACTAATAGTCTATAATTTTGTGATTTACTAGATAGATTACAGTATTTGAAGTCAGGAAGACCTCAATTAAAATCCTAAGATTTGAAAAAAATTTTGAAAATAAAAATCCTAAGTAGCTTTATGACTTTGGCCGCCACTTAAGTTCTCGTTTCCTCATCTATAAAGTGGGAATACTAGCATCTACCTCAAATGGTTATTGTTAGGTTCAATAAAATGATATAAGGCACTTCCTACATAAATGTTAAGAGTAACTAATATTACTATGACTCATTTTCAGACATTGTAGTATATAATAATTGTAATAAGACGGGTTTAAAAAATTCTAGTTTAGTTATTTATGCACTACCTGTATGACCCTGAGCAAGTGGTCAAGGCTTTTCTTGGGCCTCAGTTTCCTCATATACCAAATGGGGAGACAGGTCTGGATGGCATCTAAAATTGCTGTCCAGCTCTAAACCTTGTGTTTCATTTGTGCATTATTCTTGGTTCTTAGAAGAGTGTCATGGAGTCTGATAAGCAATGCTGCCCCCTTGTGTAAAGATGGGATTATCACTTTAATAAGGAAAAAAGAAAGAAGAAATGAAAGAGAAAGAGAAAGAAAAGGAAAAAGAAAAGGCGAGGAGAGGAGAGGGAGGGGAAGGGAAAGGAGGGAAAGAAATATCTAAGTTCCACTTAATGAAAAAACAACAGATACTTCTTCCTATGACAAAGACATGATTTTCCTGAATGGAAAAAAGTACTAGACTCCTGATGATGCAGGAGCTAAAGAATTTCAGGGATGGGACTTCTTACACATATTCCAAACTCTATAGATATATCCTTTTGGGGCCAAATCCCTCTTCATTCTCCTTCTCCCTCTCTGATCTATTCCTATGTAGTGGAATGTGTTGATATAATCGCAGAAAGAAGAAGATAGCAAAGATACCAAAATATTAATATCTTAACAAAGTGCAACTGAATTAGAAAGGGAACTGGTTATTGACTAGAGCTATGTATATATGTATGTAAAGTCCACAGTGCTAGAGAGCCGGGTAAAGGCACTTGACACCTTGAGTACAGGGGCCATTTAAAGAGGGGGTTAGATAATCTTAAGTAAAAGCCCAAAGAGAACTTCTGGTTCTTGAACAATTTTGCCTTAAGTTGGTCCGGTGTCATTCCCTATTTCCAAATTGAATGTATATGTATACATAATATGTATTAGTATTATTATGAAACATGTATTAATATTAATGTAAATGCATTTGAATCTCCTTATTTTTACCCACATATTCCATGCTAAGATATCCACTCTCATATACATATTCCTGTGTGTTTCAAGGCTTCTTATATCTTTCCTCAGTCCCTAACATCAAAAAAAGTTTACAATTATGTGATTCACAAACACATGGGATATGATTCCCTTTTGTTTACCCTAAATCACATTTCTAAATTTATATCTTACCCTTTTATACAACATAGTATTTATTCCTTAAAAATTCAAAATTCAGAAAAGACATTGATTTAATTTATTCTCACCTTATTTTTGTGAAGCATAAGAGTCATTTTTCCTGTAAGACTGTTGAGTG